>NC_045683.1:21293533-21596563 GCF_003331165.1 Xiphophorus hellerii | reverse complement strand
AATAATCAGATGTCCATCTGGCTTTCAATAATCATCTGATTGCTTCCCATTGATAGATTGTATTGGGGGATCAAAAGATCACACAATATGCTGAGTAAACAGAACTTAAAGCGACCTTATCTGGAACTGATTAGGAGATACTGAATTGTATAAACAACAAGCAAAACCTTTGAACTTCAACTTTGTGTTCACAAAGAAAACATTCTAAGAAATATTACTTTTGCAGTGACACACCTTTAAGCAAGGGACATCTTAGGTTACACGTAAGTAAAACCTGACACTATGTAGCAGCGATGAACATCTTTTTTATTCTTAAGAGCACGAGCGACAATTTTACTACTGCATTAAGGAGAAAAAGTATTTCCTAGTGTTATGTTTATATAAACTGACTCCATTCGGATCCAAATGATTTGCTTGTTACAGTAATTATTACTGCAAGTCCGCACTGGAACATCTGTATTGATTTAGACTCCAGGAGAGCAGAGAGAAAGAGGGAGAGGCTCACAATCTGGAATTTGACTCAGAGAGCGAGACAACAATCTGTTGTGCGCTTATTTTGGTAATTGTCCATAATTCATGTGAAAACGCGGGTGCGTGTTGAAGAATATTCTAAATGACTGTTTTTGTAGCTCAGAGGGTCAATCATAACAGGCAGCTGCATTGAAAATGCATATCCATCATCTAATAATGTTATTCTAAAAGCAAGTGGACAGCTGGTGAGAGAAGACAAGACATCCAGCCACACAGTTTGCACTTAATTGGTGGAATAAATTGTTCTTGGCAGACCAAACTAAAGATGTGATAAAAGACTTGACAGTTGATATAAACATAAAATTATGATTGTTTATTGTTTATAACTTCTGCATTGTTATTCTGCATGCTTGTAAAGATGTGCTGATGCTGGTATTTGTGACCTACAACAAGCAGCTGAGACAAGGCAACAAGTGATGCAGACAGCTGCAGAAATGGCAAAAAGCAAGGTGTAGGTTTAACATTTACATCTTATTTTTTCTTTTATGTGTGAGAAATAGCCGATTTTTGTTTTTGTTTCGGTGAGCAGAGTATTGTTTTCAGACTAGCTGCATGTTGCAAACACCTCACACTCACAGTGTTTTACTGTTCGGTGAATTTACCAGGAAAATAATTAAGTCCTTGAGGTTGGAAAATCTCTTTGCCATCACCCCAATCTGTAGCTGTCTCCACCGTTTCTGCCAGATTCAACTCAGGACTCTGGGTGGACCATTAATATAACGTCCAGTCCAAAGATGCATGTTGGTAAAATTAAAAAAATAAATAAATAAATACTTACTAGACTTGTACTGCCCAAAATTATAAATAATTATAGCTCAATGTTAAACCTTTAATAATGTTTTAGAATTGTTCTAAAACAATTTCCTCCCATTGAAATAAATAGCTTGCATAATGTGATTTATTATTGCTAAATGTTTTGTTGATCACCACCTTTTACCCACAAATCCCCCAAAATAACAGATTTACATATATTGTTTGTACATCTTTAAATGCAATAAGTTTATAGGACATAAAATTAAGCCATCTTATAATGTCAATGGACCTGCTTATTTTGTCAGACCAATATAGAAGCTGACAGGAAAGATTTTTTATAACTTCTATAAGACATAAATAAAAAAGCTAATTGTTGAATAAAAATATTGTATAGAAAACAGCCCTTACAAAAGGCTGTTTTCTATACATTTTCTATCTTATTTGGTTAAAAGTTGCTCATTAAATCATCCTATATCAGGAAGCAATGTTGATGTCTACATTTTCTATAATGTTGCAGATAAACAGTATATAACCTGGCAAGAAATATTCAAATATTACAAGCCATGCTCTCCAGAGAGTTCTGGCATGGCTGACATAAAGCAAGGAGATCCTCAACACTTGCTTTGTTAAGTGAAGAGCCATGTGTTGTGTTCGTACTCGAAGCAGAAGCGACCGAAGCACCAACACACGAGGTACTTCAGCGTGTCCTTGTTGTTTCTTTTTCTTCTCTAATGAGACTTTAACTGAGGAATCGGCTTAAATGTGCTGCGGCTTGCTGCTCGGTCCAGGCTGACCTCACCTCGCTTTCGGCTGAATTATGGAAATCTTTATCTTTACAACTCCAAAGAATCCACAGTAATTATGGATACATCTGCAAACCAGGGCAAGGTTGTATGACCCTGGACCCATGAATATATATGAAGAGAATATGGCTGCTGCAGCTCATATTATTTGACTTGTGAAAAAGTAAACACAGATCTATTTGACATTTGAAACCATGACCTCAGAGTTAAAATCAACAAACATGCCAAGAATATTATTGCGCAGCACTCTTTACACTTTAAAAGATGGAACTAATTATACTTTAATCAGTACTCAGTAGTTTGCTAAAGTATGTGTTCATTCACAATTTCAAAAGACTTAAGCTTGAAACAAAATCCAGCGTATTCAGATTGACACTTGAAACAAAATGAAGGTTGTATCGTGTCACCTAGCCACCCTGGTCAATTAAACACCTCCCACTACAGCTGCCTTCACTCAAAAGGCTCATTAACCCTGCTGACCAACCACCAGTCACAATCAGAAAAACATCTCATCATATTGGCCAATCCAACATGGGCAGAGCAGGTCAACACCCACGCAAGTGACAGGAAATTGAATTGCTTGAGAGAACGTCGTCTATCTGAAGGCTTGAAAGATATTTGTTTATTCACAGCTGGTGAATATTCCAGGCTTTCTTCACAGGCTTGAGAATAAAAATTAAAGGGGAAATTTCATGAAGTGGAAATTATTATGTTTCTTTTTTTAGCACTATACCAGTCTGTCCTTAAAATTTGGTAAATAATGCAGTAACTACTATGTTTACATAACATGGACCAAACCAACTTTAGATACAAGTTTAAATTTAATGAACGAGGCTTGTTTGTCAGATTGAAAGTACCTTTTAAAAATAACAACAAAAAGGTGTTTCTAACTCAGCCTCTGATGAAATCACACGAGGAAAGAACTAACTGATAAGATTTATTTTACAGAATTACAACCTTAAATTCATCAGCAAAATAATGGCAAAAGGTGTGTTTCAACACCTAAATAAATGTGCTCACCACAGTATGGAGACTGCCCTCCTCAAAGTGTTCATTGACATCCACATAAATAAAGAACCACAATGTTGGTTGTGTTGAATCAGTGAAGCATTTGACACTATTGACCATGACATATTGAAGCAACTGGAGAGCTGGGTTGAACTTTCAGGTAAAGTGCTTTACTCATTTGAGTCTTGTATAAAGATCTCATGCTTCTTTGTAACTTTTCATCGGACCAGACAAAAATCCCTTTCGAGGTTACATCTCTTAAGCAATATCTACATGTTCCAGATAGCCCAGGTCAGAACAATTAATAATAGTAGTTATCATAGTTATGAAGATGATACATTACGATGTCACCAGGTGACTCCAAACTAAGAGATCAGACCCAAAATCTAGGTGTAATAATGGACTCAGGTCTCAACCTGGAGACACACACTTAACTTTAGCTCAAAAGAGATTTCCAAATAAACAGTATCCCAAAGCAAACAACCAAGCCTGTTGCAATGTGGCATCAGGACAATAAGTTCAGAAATCTGAGTTACTATCAACAATTTATTAGCAGAGCTGACGCGGTGTGTGGCCTGAGACCTATCTCAGAGACTCCAGTTTTGTCAGAGGGAAAGGGGCCAACATTAAATTTCTGATAGTTTGTAGAAGGATGCTCAAAATATTTGATCCAAGTCGAAGGCAATTCTACCAGCTAAGTTAGAAAAAATAAGTTCTAAATTTAATTAAAGTAAAAAAAAAAAAGACAAGCTTTATTATTCTTACATTTATCAAATTGGAATTACTTTGTTAATACTTACTGCCCTAAAATGGTTAATCTGATTTAATGTACCAGACAGTGAGGAAAGAGAGTTATGCGTCTTTTTTATGTAAATACACACGCTCATGCACCATAGTATTTAATAGTGCCACCTGTGATATTATCAACTCATATTTAAAAAAAGGAGAAATAGCATCTTATTTTCTTCCAGTGTTTTCTGAAAACTTTATATTTTTGTGAAATATTGGGAATCCATGCTTACCTGGGATTTTATTGTTAATATACATAAGTTAGTGAGAGAGAAAAAAAAACACCACTGGATCTTTAATGCGCATGCCAGCATGGCTGCAGAAATAATTTCCTAAGAGCAATTTTACAAATCAAAAACGCAAAATTTAAACCTGTTGTGAGCTCTTCGCAAATTCAACACTTTTGGATCTTTGAATTGATGTGGCACTCACTCAGTTTAAAAACCAAGTCTTTTTAAAAAAATTTAAAGGGAGCAGCGATACATCTCTGAAGCATCTTTGATATCTTGCTTTTCAGACCCCTAGTTTCTAATCTACTGGGTTGATCTCCCAGTTCCCAAGGGATTATAAAAAATGTCTGCAAACCTCAAAATATTTGAGGCAATCAACAACTCAACATGCATTTGGCGTTAGAATGCAAGAATGCGAAAACACACAAGCGAATGGATAAAAAGGAGTGAAATACGAAGAGAAATAAGGGGATCGGAGCCGTGCCCATTTCGGGGGTGTAAAATATGGAGAAGTGTGGATCATTGGGGGAGCTGCTCTGCCTGGGGGAACAGATGAAGGGAGGACACTCT
Organism: Xiphophorus hellerii; assembly: GCF_003331165.1. Lineage (NCBI taxonomy): Eukaryota > Metazoa > Chordata > Actinopteri > Cyprinodontiformes > Poeciliidae > Xiphophorus > Xiphophorus hellerii. Next base: position 21,591,879 of record NC_045683.1, on the reverse strand, counting down.
GCCAAGATCTCTCCACTGAAGGGGGAGCTGAGGGACTGGAGCACTATGGGAGGAAAAGTGTGCGCCTCGCATGCTGCTCTCCCCAATCTCAGTCTCACACGCTCGCATTGACACGTCCCAGGCACTGCGCAGCAGAGGGAAATTGCTGCTGACAGGGCCTTGCAAACTTTCACAGCCATTTAGAAAGACTTACTCCCACACTTTTGTCACAGACATTTATTGCACAAGATACATGATATGAAAAATTAACATTTTCAAACTTGGCACCGTTTTTTTTGTAACCAAGTTCGGCTTAAAAAACCATTCATAATTTTTCGGCTTTACGATCGGCCCTGATGCAGATGTAAACATGAGATGTGCCAAATGAGACCATGAGATTATGAAAATGCACACTTGAGAAAAAAAGCAACCAAACACAACTTTGTAAATTTCAGTGATACTGTATGACTTTCTAATCCAATAAAAAGCGCTGCCTGTATCACCATCGGCAAAACCAATGAGGTGAAGGAGCAGAAGTACTGGGAGACTTACTGTACCTTTATGTTCACAAGCAACCAGTGCCTCCAGTAAGCAGGGTGCTGGGAGCGTCTGGGAGCATCAGGATCAACCATCACCAGGACGTACGTCTTTTTCTACATGTAAACAGTCAAACATATACACATTATTACTTTTTTAACACAGGCAGGCATGTTTTCATTGGCTCCAAAACCGGTTCCAGTAGATGGCTTAGGTATGCTGTTCAAAATGTTTACTTTTTTATTACTTTAAGACCTAATACAGATATGTTTTGATTCAGTTTTGTGATTCAGTTGTTGAGTTTCTTCCTGTGTCATTAACTTTATTTAATAAGTTCGAGATTCACCAATCAATCAATCAATCAAAGCAGAAGTGCTGATTCATAATAATGCATCAAAATGAAGGAATTCCACCATCTTTAGTCTATGACAGCAGGCACTTTGATTTATTTTTATGAGTTTTATAATGAAAGGTTAGTGATGAATGTTTTGAGGCACAAATGTGAATAATCTCGTAATTGCTTCATTTTCCTATCGCTTCAAAACTGCCACCTCTGTCAAGAAACCTGCAGAAATTTATTCCCTCCATTAGGTGTTTATTGGCCTCAGAGAAAAATCTCAGAATCGATATCAGCCAGGAAAAGCAAGATCAGTGCATCTGATCAGTGCATCCAACAAGCTCCCAAAGTAAGATTTAGGACTTTTCTTTTGTTGTCTTTCATTATCAAATGTAACTGTCAAGCCTAAAATATTGGCTTAACATGAAAAAACTATTTTAAAAGTGAGAAATATGTCAGAATATCAACTGTAGCTGATTTTCTTATTCTTTTCTCAAACAAACGCCGTCCCTTCTGTCATTACTTAAACTTAATATCCTTCCCGTGACATAAACAAAATGACAACGTTTTGGAAGCGACACCAGAATCGTCTCGTTAACATATTCACAGTAACTTTCTGCCACTTACCAAGTATCTTTATACCCCTCAATCTGTCAATGGAGAGAAAAAGCATCTTAACTAACACTTGATCACAGTTATTGGACGATGATTTGGCGGCTTAATTGCCTGAAGAAAAAAAAATCTTCATTCTGTCTGTCCCTAAAAGTTAGAGAATTATGAGAGCAGATTGAATTATTGCAAGAGCACATTTGTCATCCCTGGTTTGGTGCCCAAAATCTGCCAGACCATATGATGGGCTTTTTTTATTTTGTTCACTTCCTCTACAAACAGCGACACAGTGTCCCTCTTACAGTATATGCACTTTCAATTGAAGCAAAGACCATAATGATATCAGCACAAACACATAAAAAAACAGGTGCAGCTTTTCTTACGTTTTAATGCCGACTGCCAAATAACACTGTTGGCGGTGTGGTAAAACATTTTCAAAGGATCAAATGCTTCCCTGTAAACAGAAATCTTAAATTTATGTTTGTTTTGTCCTATGAAGACATTCTTACAGGCCTCAGAAAATTATCCTAAGCCGATGTACTTGAATGAGATAAAGAAGAAGTCATGTATTTTTTTCTGCAGATGCTCATTTTCAGAAGGATTCTCTGCCTACCTGACAAGCAGTAATATGCGTAAACAACTAAGCCTAATAATAGGATAATACTGTAGTCTCAGCGATAGTGCCTGCAGGTAACATCCAGACACACCAGTAACAATAGAGCCTCCTCCACAGCCTGTCAAAAGTGACTCTATATCAGTGACCCCCCCGGGCAGCTTACCAACCATGACCTGTTGCCTTCTCCAGAGTTGTAATCCTCATTTTTACATGTTTGCTACCAGGCAGGAAAAAAAAAAGTGTGATAATGTAGTTATACTAATATCTAAGTCAGACCCCGATGCTTTCAGAAATAGCACGGTTTCAAACAACAGCACACGCACATACAGCCTTAAAGGCAAATTAAGCTTTTAATTTAAAAATGACCTCCAGTCACAATTACTATTGAACAAAATTGCACTTTCTTGTATATTTCATGAAAATTACCCTGCATGCAGATACATGATATAGGATATGTTTAGATTTTTATGAAGTTAAATTTAGTACATTAAAAGCGTTTCACATTACTTTCCAACAGTAACAAGAGAAAAAAAACCGCCAACCTATTTATGGTGGCCGTTGAATTTCTGTGATTTCCGCATATATTTAAAGCTTGAAATCTACCTGTAACATTTCTCTAGCTGCTCGTCCAGCTGGCATGGACAGTGAATATAATACAAGAAGCTCCCATCAAGCTTGCACTTCACACATTGTGGCATGTACCCTTCTCTCTTATGCGGACATTTTTTTTTCCCTCCATCTGTCAAAATTCACATTAATTACACACAGATATGTGTGAAAGACTCCAGGGAAAAACAGATGCATACTCTGCCATCTGAAATAATTTCTCAGGGCTAGAGCAAACTAAATGTATATCAAAATACTTCATCCTGGAAGGGACACAATTTCCCTTAAAATGTGGAGCTTGTTTTGGTGTCTTGCTCCTCTCAGGATCATTAAGTTACTCATTAAGATTTTCACCTTGACGATTATGTAAAATTAACCTATGCTGGAGCTATTTAAATCTAGTATTTAGGATTAACTCTAGTTTCCACCCAAACACTTAGTGTCTTGCAAAGGTATTCATATCCCTTAAACTTATTTTGTCCGAACACAACCACAAACAAGTGGGAAGAAAATTATAGTTTTTTCCCCCCAAATAAAATATTGTAAATGCTTTTGGATTCAGTCTCCATGAGTTAACACTTTGCAAAAACACTGGTTTAGGTTTTGACTTTGACTGGGCCATTCTGCCATATAAATATACTTTTATCAAAACCATTGTTGATAGGTGAACGTCAGCGCTATTGTTAAACCTTTTAATTTCTTCCAGGATCACCCAATATTTATTCCATCCTATCAACTGTCTGACCAGCTTCTCTGTCCTTACTGAAGCATCCCCACAGCACTATGCTACCACTACCAGGCTTCACAGTGGGGAAGGTATTTTCAAGCTGATATGTAGTGCTATTTTTCCTCAACATATGATATTTTGTATACAAAGCAGTGTTCTTTGTAGACCCTACATGATTTGTGACAAAATATAAACTGAATGGCTCTTTTATTCAGACTTTTCCAAAAATGTCAGTCTTGTGGTTCCCTTGCCTGTCTTGTCAGTTTTGATGGACAGCCATGTTTTGGTAAGTTACCAGTAGTCCTATACTCTATTTTCAAATGATCAATATATGCATATATGAAGTTAATCCAGAAAGTATTCACACCACTTCCTTTTTATCAAGTTTTGTTATCTTACAGCCTTCTTCCAAAGCAGAATAAATTTATTTCCTTCCCTCACAGTTGCATATAAGCACACATGCTACACATACATTAATTGCATATACCCATATATTGATACCCTCATTTATTTGATCAGATTTCATATTTTTAAATGCTCACGAGCATTTTAAGGCCTAATGTACAATAATAAGAAATGTGTCCAATTCATGATGCTGCTTGTTCACTAATGCTCACTAACAAATCTCTAAGGCTTTCATAGAGCAGCTGCGCTCTAAGTTACCCACAGGTGTACTCTAATTACTATTTAGGTGACTTTTGAAGGCAAATGGCTGCACTGAATTTTATTTAGGGATATTAGAGTAAAAGAGCCAGAATATAAATGAATGCCACACTTCTCAGAATGACACGTTTAAAAAAACAAACATTGCAAATCTTCAGTCATTTTACTTTACAATTAGATATAACCTTGTGTTAGTCTATCACATGAAATTTCCATAAAACATAGTAATATCTGTGCTTGTAATGGACCAATTGTGCACAATTTCAAATGGGAGTGAAGACTTTTCCAAGACACTGAATATCCAAAGTCTTTGCTGCACATCTCAGATTTAATTTACATGTTTACAGAAAGGCTAGAGGTCAGCTCCCAAATGGCTAAATGTCATAATAATGAGAGAATCTGAAGCAGAATAGAAATCTGTTCAGGTATCACAGAACTCTGCCGGGCCATTATACAGCAGGGATGTGAGAGCCTTGGGTAAAAACTGGAGGCGGGGGAAGATTGAGCCTCCATTCTCTTGGGATTAACCTCCCACTGCCTGCTGTGATCACAGCAAAACGGTCCACTAAGACCACACCTCAGACGCCACCGGCTCAATTCAACCCTGCAGTAGACTGGGAGTCTCTAACACTGGCTCTGGTTGGTGGCAGAAAGAACAAAAAGGACTTGCTTTCATTAAGAGCACTTAAAGAAGTAATTTAAATGTGACCGAAAGAAATTTATCAAAAAATATGTTTCACTAATGTATTTACAATACTCCATGACAAAATAATCAAACTGATAGGACTTTTGCTAAAAAGGAAATACCAAAGAACAAAGGCATGGGGAGACCAGCGCCCCCAAGGATGAAAATCTACTTGATTACCTCTGTGTGAACTCTGCTGGGGATGAGAATGAGAGAGATGGCTAATCACTGCTCTTGTAGAGAAGATCTGCAAACTGATGACACTACGAAGGATGAGGGTGAGTTAGTGAGAGGGAGGGAGAAGGAAGAGGCCCCTCTGTGAGTTTACAAGTTCATGCTTTATCCAAGACCCACCACCAAACTATGTCATCTGTGCAGAAGTCCATTAATATGCCTATTGCTTTACCCTGTGTCTGCTTTAGCCATAGTATGCAGAGCAAACCATGTGCAACTTGATGATCAACTGTTCTCAGTGCTGAAACCAGAGCAAAGCAATGCATTGATCCTAAATCCCTGTTTAAGTAGCAAAAATACTTGAACTCATTTGGTAATTAACAGGTATCTGTGTTGTGATTAAGAGACGGCCATGGCTTAACAACCATCGACTGCAGCTTAGAGTGAGGTGAAAGATCAATCTGCAAATACGGAAAAATGGGAGCTTTGAAGCAAAAGCTGAAGAAGTAGATTTGTCTGAGGAAGGATAATATAAGCAACAGTTTCTGTTTTTGTAGGAAAACAGTCTGATCTCAGAAAGTTTAACTATAATTGAAAATTTAATTTATGCAAGTAATTCAATAAAAAAATTGAAACAGATTTTTTTCACATAGGCACTCATATATAAATTAAGCGAGAAAATTGGCCTATTCATTGATGCCTTTAAGTAGAGTATCATTTCTGTAAGTTTCTCTTTTATTGGTCTTATGTAATTTCAAACCTTCTAAGGAACTTCGTTTACATTTAAATCATTTAAATTAACAGAAAAAACACTTTTATGTACATTACTCAGTGAAAGTGTATAATGAGTTTTGCTTACTCAGTTGAATAACTAAAATAAATTAGTTAATTAGTTAATTAATTGAGATATACCTGTATTACAGTAACTTTAAATTTCTCATTCAACTATGATACAAAATAAACCAACAAGACATTGCTGACAAAATGTGTTGATTTAGAAGCAGGAGACAAATGAGAGTGAAACAAAAATGGATGTTCACAAAGGAAGTTTACTACTGTTAACACTGTTAGAGTCAGAAGATGAGGTTAAACGTGGTAAAGGAGGGTCAGAGGTCAGCCTGGTAGCAGTAATTGAATCCAGAGAAGAGAGTAAAGGACTATAGAGACGAGACGACGAATCCAGGGAGGCTGTGGCACTCACCTAGAGGTCACCAACCTTCCAGGTGTGAAGGTCCTGATTGCCATTAATAACAGCACATCCCCCACAACTCATCTGTAGCACCTTAGGAACCTTATTGCTGCTCAGTACAAGCAGTATTGATAATACCTCAGTTTTCCACATTTTAACACGCAGAGTGAATACATGGTATCGCCAAGAAAATACAACTGTCAGACAATGTGATGAACAGTGTGATATAAAACTCATTTATGATGTTCAACTGCATTGGAGGAAGCCTAGAATGAACCGACCAACCACTGCGTAATTTAAAGTGTCATATTTATTTAGGGACAATACTTAGGCTGGCTGTCATGTCAAAGTAAACTCCACAAGTTTTCTAATAGAACATCAGAGTGTGATAAGATTATGGATGATAATTTACTAGTTACAATGGATTGACCTACAGTATTTATGTCCAGACATAAATTGAACCTGAATCTGTCACACAACCTAAAGATTGATGTCTAGCTAATCTGAATGAGCTTGAACTACTTTGTAAAGAATAGACAGATTTAAGTCCCTAAATGTCCACCACTGTAGAGCCATACCCCCAAACAATTGCATTGTAATTAGGCAATTATATGCATATATGAAGTTATACGCATATAACTGTATAAGCGTATACAGTTATATGCACATTCAGTTATATGAGTATAACTGACTCAGGGTGGTTAATATAAATGCATGCCACACTTTTCAGAATAAATCCCCCAAAAATAAAAATTAAGTTTGTGATTGTAACGTGACAAAATTGGTCAAACTTTAACGGGTATGAAAACTTTTGCAAGGCAATGGAAACATTTCACAACAGTCAATCTCAGCTGCAGACCCTGATTAGTCATTGATGATCAACAAGACACAAAATAATGACATATATAGAGTGTACCAGTAGTTCAGTGTTTTGCATCAAGTGCTTTAGATGGTAGTGTGCGCTGCTCACTACCTCCAAACCTGCCTATTTTTAAACGCAGCGTCCTCCCACACAGCGATGGAGTGTGAAGTGGCTTATAAATCCACACTTTGAGGAGCCACATGGTCAGAGGAAAGTCACGTGTGGATACAACTGCATATTCTAGGGCCACGCAGCTACTAGATTTCTGCTTGGTAGCCAAACAGAAAGAGCAGGTGAGCTATGAAGAGGCAGCAGTTCAGGAGAAATCAGAGCAGAATACAAACACAAGTTTACATAATAGCATAATCTTGTTTTCTTTTTGATCATAGAAATATGCAAATATGCTGTATTTTAATCAAATTAACACATGACAGAAGGCAAGATGAGACAATGGAATACATTTCATGGCCTGCAGTACAACTGCGATTTTTCCCACTCAAAGTAAATTCGATTTTGCCCCTAACCTTCAAAAAAAAAAGCACAGCTCCTCGATAAACTTTAACAGTTAAAGGCAGTCTCTCCTGAACTTTGTTTTTTAAGTCTTGCACTTCTGATCTGTAGTTTGTAACTGCAATAAATCCACTGCTAACAGAAAGATGGTTCACAGTCTGATTGAAGCTTGAGGGGGGTGAAGGAATTAGTAGCAGCCTGAGGAATCGTTTCTGCATTTCTCTCAACATTGAAGACTTCTTTCAGCGCACCATGTTTGCGAACACAGCCGTGCTCATGTTAAGCTTATTAGTCACCCTGGATGCGATCTTGCTAGCTGAGGCTTTCAACACTTTCTAGTGGTGGCTTTACACACATACACCTACTCACTACCGTGAAAGCATTTCTGCAAAATGCACATGCTCAGACACAGTAACTACCACTAACAGGTACACCGAAGTAGCAAGTGGCCAGGTGCCGGAAAAGTGAGCCTCCGTCTGTGCTAAATGAGGCAAAAGGGAAATATTTTTGTCGTATAGTTTGACTGCTGAGAACACAACAAAGTCAAACAGGGCAAATTGCAGCTCTGGATTCATATCCATAATTAATCTGTCAGCCATGTCACACACCAGGAGTCAAAAATCTGCTATTTTTCTGTTATTTTACCACCAAGACGGCTGTAAAAGTTCAAGTGTGAGCACATTCTCACTCCTTCTGCAACATATCTGGGAATCAAGTTTCTAAGAGGTTTTTAGTAGATGAATGCAAAGTCAATAAATATCCACTCGGTTCAGCAAATGTGCATTTGAAGACATCAAGTTTACATAGGAAATGATTAAAAATTACTTGTGTTGCGAAACGAATCTAGTTGTGCTTGTCACATTTTATTTTGGCAGCTACTGAAGAGTGAAAGACAGAAAAAAAAACCGTTCAGTCTTATTTCGACAGATTGTCTATGATTTCACATTGTGCGGATAAAATAGATAAAGGAGTGCGACAGTTGCACTTTGCGGAGCTGTCGCAGAAAAGCATCATGAAGCAGACACAATTCTGAAGACGAAGGGAAACATGCTGCCATGGAGGGAGCTTAGTTGTAAGCACTCTGACACCCATTCCTATTTGGCCAATGGAGCTGTTAAAGGTGTCAGGGCTGTTCACAGGCACTGCGTGTTTCACCAGCCAAGATGGCTTCCACCTTTTTTCTATCATGATTAATTATGGTTTCTGATGGTAGTACAGTGAGAAAGTGTAAATTATTCCCACATTTTCTTGTGTGCCCTTCGTTCAGTCACTTTTGTGTAGGAAGATGCTATTGACGCCATCCATGGAAGCCGACCAAAAGGCATCTACATGGGGTGGCAAACTCTTGTGCCTATTAAAGGGGGGGAAGTGGTGGCGATGGTGGTGGGTCCCTGTCGTGTGGGCTGAACCTAGTCCAGACTGCCAGTTGAACGGCCGGATTTTCCAGTATGGAAGTCTTATTTCAGTGGGCGAAGCTGGGTGTTGAGAGACTGGGAGAGAGGACAGCCCAGGGCTTGGAAGCTCGAAAAAGAATATTTCAAACAGACAAGCACCGTCTGTGTTCCAGTGTCACCAGCCCACCCGTCTGACAATCGGGGCCATGTCATCACGGGCTCTGAGTAATTCAAGAAGCGATTAGGAAGATGTGGTGATTTCAGACGTCAGACGTCCCAAAAGCAGAAATCGCACTAAAGGATATACGACCTCAGAGTTTGAGCATTGGACAACGAAACATGATGGTTTTAACTTTTTATTTTCTTTTAATTAAAACAAATCAAAATTAATCACTGATTGTTCATTACATCAAAATTATGAGAGTGGAAAAGATTTTATCCAATAAGAAAACTAAATGTGGTTAAAAAGATGCATGTGCGGAGCAACTCTTCACAGACGGTGTTTAAGTTGTTGACGTTTAAGACAGCTTCATCCCTCATGCTGTCTTAAACGCAGCATGAGGAGTAAACTGCCATTAGTTTACTCTTCTATTATATATATTTACATCAATACTTTTACTATTACTTATTTATTTATTTAGTATTATTGGAGCCTTCCAACAAAATTTCTTTCAATTTGTACGTTTTTAAATGTACAATTGAATTAAAATAAACTGTCTATGTCTGTCTATGTCTAAAAAGAAAATTATTTCCTGAAGTTGTAGATCTGTGAGGAGAGAAGAAAGAACTTTTGTGATTGGCTAACCTGATGCTGTCTTTTACTGATTGGCAGGTCAATATAAAGGAACTTATAATTTACCCAAAGGTCCACTTTTAATTGGTTAATCGTTCCCAGTTAGAGGGCTTGGGTTGAAGAGAAAGTACCCAAAAGTCTCATAAAGCTGTTATTCCACAAAGATGCTGGATCCCATCAAATCTAGCAGCATTATAATTCTGGGATACAGTATACTTTTGAAATGTGAGCTATGTTGTGTTAGCATAACAAGATGCTCTTTATTTGTTATTCACTCATCATTAATGTGCGCTATTCTTCTAGTAGCAACACTTTTTGAGTGTGAACCAACAGCAAAGAAACCTCCAGACTTTTAAACCCAGAAGTCGGGAGTCAGCCGTCTGTCTGACAGGGACCACCATGGCCCGAGTGAAGCAGTGCTGTTCAGATGTGTCTCTAAGACGAAGTGACAGAAGGGAAGGTACAGCACATCCCATGAGCAGCTGATTCTAGTGTTGGGGTTGGACCTAACCAGCACTTTGTCCTGTTGTCATGAGGGGATGATGATGTAAATGCTGGCAGACCTCCTTGTGGTTTGTAACCCAAACCTTTCTGCAAAATTACGCTTGGTTTTTTCAACCATGAAAATAATCTCCTGGTTTACATCTGAGAATTAAACAAGACTGTTGTCAAAGTTTTGGGTTTCAGCATTTTCTTCTAGAAAAAAGAGCCCATCTGCTGTCACAATGCTCAAACACCATTTCACAGGAAACTTTGGATTAAGTAGCTTGCTAAAGAGGAACACTGACATTTCGCAGGGTTTGGGGGCAAGTGCTTTCTTCTTCCTGAAAAAGTTCAGGCTGCTGTAGATTCTCAATCATCCAAGGGAAACTTAACATCAATTCACATTCAGATGAAATGTTATTTATAGCAATATGATCACAACTAAATATTTTCCTGATATTATACAGCTTGAATAACCAGTTAGAATTGATTCTTTATGAGACTCAAGCTCTTGAAGATTGCTCATAGTTGTTATAAATGACAAAAGCACAGCAAAGTCATTTAACTATAAGTCTGAACAATAGGAACAAACACATCCACAATACAGAGCTTTGCTTTGAAGCCTTAACAAAATCCACAGTATGGTGCATTGCATACAAACACGGCTCAAAAAAAATCCTTAGTTTGGAGAACACGATGAAATAAAATGATTCCTTTGACAGATCATTTTGTGCATGTTGATATATTTAGTGCTGTCAGAGAGGACATCACAGAGAATGGCACTTACATCACAATGCAAAAACTGTTATCAGAGGAGGTACAGGTTTATGGTTCAAGGGCTCGTCCATTCATTGAGAACAAGCTCAGCGTCTCTGCCTGACACACTGATCAAGACAGCACAAATAAAACAGCTCCACAGCTCCATCTTTGCCTCTCCCCTAGGGAATAATATAGCACCCATCTGAATGTGGCACATATTGAATCAATTCCAGCGTTGATGATTCATTTGAATAAATCACCCTGTTTTAATTTTTTTTTTTGCCAACTTGCACGGATACTGAAATAAGGAAAAAACAACTAAAGAGAGGAGAGACAGGTGACAGTAGAGTAAAGGACTGCTAATCCTCAATCCCTTTTCAAGTAGCAATTAATGACTACAGAAATAATCTCCATATAGATGTTGTTGCAATTCTTTTATTTTTTCTTTTTTTGGTCAAACAACCTGGATAACTCGTGCAGATCAAAGCCAGAGGCAATGCGGCTGCAGCCAGAGAGGATCTTACACTGGATTTGCATAGATGAATGCACAGCAATAATTCAAGTAGGAGAAAGGACAGATGCTGCTTTGACCTGTTATAAATTCTCCATCTGATCACTTAATATCGACTAAACTTGGTCTGGCGAGATAGATTTTTCAAATATGGCTCATCCTTCAGACAACTCTCTATTAAATCTGAAGAAATATCAAATATTTCAAGGAGAAAAAAAAACTTTCAATGTGTTCCACATAAAGATGCACAGGATCAGCCTATTGGCAAATATGAAAAATCAGCAGCTTGTGCGATGAAAGGGTTATATCCGTATTCAAGCTAAGAGACATACTCTAACATACACAGACACAAATCCTGTTGAGCAGAGCTGAGCACAGATACCCTACCAGCCCTCCGAGGCACAATTAGGATTTCATGGGGTGGGGGGGGGGATCTACATTCCTGTGCACAAGAAAAAAAAGTCCTTTCTCCAACCTCACAATAATATCAACTATTTACTCAAGGAAAAACCTGGAGCACCACTCAATAGGATTTGGACAAACAAATAAAAACATAAAAAAATACAAAAACGGGGGGAAAAAAGATCTAAATTTAAGCTCTAGTTGTTGACGAAAAAAAATGTTTCAGAAAATCCAAAGCTAAGCCTCCCAGTTCCAATCAATTTCTTCTATTCTGTGTGGTATAAAAAGCAGCAACCACTCGTAGTTTGTTTGAATTGCTCGACTGTGTGGAGTTCTGCTGGGTTCAACAGCATTTTGTATGGACTCCCTTCGCGTATGATTATCACACCTGTCAGACATTCAGTCCCAGTAACAAGAGGTCAAGTAGCTGCCAGTTTGTATAAGAGAAGAGAGCGCAGAGCACTTACACATCATTTTATGATGTGAACTAACAGGAACAGTACATGGTTATAAAATGTGCTGCAGTGCGTGCAAAACAGAGACAAATGAAATGAACTATTTTTCCATTTTAAATGCAACACAGTAAATTACTGTGTTGACTGGATGTTAACAGAGATCATTACTTGAGACAATTAATTTAATTACTTTCTTTAGTGCATTGACATAAACAAATCACTAACCATAAGAAGAAAACCAAGTATTTTTTCTCCAAACAGGTGTGAGCACTCATTATCTGTAAACATTTCAACTGCGTGAGGTTCACACCTGGTTATGTGGCCACATGTAATGTAAAAAAAAATAATAGCTGGAGGTGAGCCAGCTAAAGCACACTGTTTCATGTGGTAATAGAAAAACTAAACAGATAAAAACAGGAGCATTGTGCAATAAAATATACCATACAACATCCATCCATTTTGATGGCTGGATGTTGTAGTCTCTGTTGGTCGTTCATATTAAATCCTGAAAAAATACATTATATTTTGAGGCTGTAAAATGAAAAAATGTGACAAAGGTCAAATGGTTCTGTAAAGTTCTGTATGCCTCTGGTTCCACCAGAGTGCATGACGCCATCAGCTCCAAAGTAAATTGACAGATGTTAAACTAACTACCGTTAATTATTATAAATGGTGACCAACAGCAGCTACAATGAATGTCTCCATCTGTAAATCTACAGCTCTGTTGATGAAACCAGGCAAAACTAATGCCCCGGGGTAAATTCATAGAGCATAATGCCAAATAGGGACATTTGCAGCACTCAAGTTTGACCAGGACCTTTTAGCTGCCCGGCTTGCGAAGTGATGTTTTAAATAAAACCACATTGTAGCTGTCACAACTGATTCTCAGATTTGTCTCAGGACAGAGGAAAAGGTTAAGCACATCGTCTATCTGAAAATGCCAAATTCTGAAGTCGAGCACAAAGTTGGCACCCAGATAAATCGTGCTATCACTGTGCTTCAGTTTTCTCATTATCCATACCTTTCATGACATTCACAGAAAGAAACAAAGCATCATGCCAACACCTACTCTATGAGAGAGCTCTTTCAGTTCAGCTCAAAAGCTGAGAGCTCCAAACCTCCACACCACAGTGTGGGCAGCGCTGGCACAGCCATGTGCCTAAGAACCCTGACTGAGTGCAACAGTTGGACTAATAACAAAACAAAAAAAAGTAAAATGGACACACAGCGAGGACAGCAATAGCTCCACAGCTAAGTAGCAGGTTGACTGGAGCCCACCTTTTCCATATTCACGAGCTGAAGGTGTCCACAATGCCTCTCAGGTCTTAGTGCCATGAGGGGCGTTGAGCGCTCAAGTTCAGCCACTTCAGGGTGAAGCAAATCACTTTAATATGTTAAGAAGATTAAGCTGGATAAATGTCTAGATACATTTTTTTGAAAAGGAATGTAAATCTTCAGTGTTTTTATTTGGGGAGGGGCGGCGTGTGAGTCAGTTGAGACGATCAACACAAACCCACCAAAACGCAACGTGATTGGCTCAAAAAAATTGGGCTTATTTGAGATTTTGCATTTTAAGCTTCTTGAATCTAAGACCATCCCACCTCTTCCTTATTATTTCAAACACCAACCTTTGGGACAACAAAACTAGAATAAAAAATAAAAAAAACATAAAACACTGGTCACAATTTCATCTCCTCTCTCAGCTTAGACTCAGCTGTCTTATCCTGCTTTAGCTTATGTTATAGCTTTAAGTGTACAGGTCAATGTTTTTCCCTTGCTGTTAATCTTCTGTTTGAAGCCTGGTTGATAATACACAAAGAAAGAAGAAACAAACTTTGAGGTATCAAATGTCGAGAATTCAAAAGAAGAGTAGCTTCAAATGAGGACCCTTTTTTTAATCTAAAAATTTGCAATCAGAGGGTGTCCGCCTGTCAGCCTGCTGTGCAAGAAATTGAGTGTGAAACGTCAGGGCGAAATGAAACAAATAATGTAAAGGGATTAAAAAATAATTTGCATACCATTTTTGGTATTTCCAAAAGTACAGCATCAGGAAACTAACAAAGAAAGGAGCTTTATCTTTCCCTCAGATCAATTAACACATCAATAGAGATGATCTCTTCTCCCATAAGCTGCCTCTTATTATTAATATGAATATATTTATCAAACATAATAAAACAAAATAACACAAACTGAAAAAGGAATAAGTTTTTTCATCCAAGGTGAAAAACATGCAAAAAATACTCAACAGGGTCTACACTTAAAGTCATTTAAAATGTGCTTTACTTTCATGCAATAACCTGTTTTTTCTTTCTTAAACTCTGTCTCTTCATGCAGAGTTAAGACAATAAAGATGAAGGGGGATGGCATTATAGAGAGCTAAGCATTATGAGAAGCCCTGAAGCTGTTCTTAGAGAAGGTGAATCAGAGGATTGGGACAAAACTGGAACTAAACCCTGTGCCGGACCATAAATGAGAAGCACAAAACATTTTGGGCAAAATGCCACTAAGCCAAGCATCTGGTTCTTAAGAAAACTTCGCTTGATCACTTATAACTTTGAGATTACTTAGTTTTAAAACAAAAGAAACTGACAACAAAGTCAGTTACCTCAGCTTTCAGCATAAGTGCCTCAGTAATCCTGTCAGTAAACTTCAGCAGAGTTTGATTCCCTTTTAGGACAAATGAAACCTCAACAATTAGAAGAAACAAAAAAAAAAGTTATTTTATGTAGAAGCATTTCTCAGTTTCAGTGTTGATTTTAAAATAAGGTGTTCCTTGGATGAGACAGACATAAAGTAGAATTTTGCCTCTTTAAAACTACTGAAATGGGTTTGCCATAGTGGCGTAGGGGTTAGCGCGACCCATGTTTGGAGGCCTTGAGTCCTCGATGCGGCCGTCTCGGGTTTGACTCCCGGACAATACATGTCTTCCCCTCTCTCCTTCCCCCTTTCCTGTCAGCCTACTTTTATATTAGGGACACTAGAGTCCACAAGAGACCCCCTGGAGGGGTAAAAAAATAAAATAAAAATACTGAAATGCATATTTTGTATTGTTATGTAGTCCAATACAACCAAACAGTGAAACTCAGACTCAAACAGAGAATTGTTAAAAATACTCTTCAAATACAAACACTAAACTTGTAATGAATCATCAATAAACAAGAATGCAGACATAGATATCAAATAAGTACACAAGCAGTTTGTTCAGTATGAAATCTAAAATAGCCTTTTAACTTTTTACTTATGCAAAGCAGGAGAAAAATATGCATTTTCAACAAGTTTTACAAATGAAAATATCAACAACCTCATTCACTCTAAAAAAAAAAATCAAACACAACCATGGGCCTTCTGATGCTGCTTAATATGCAAATTAAGAAGGAATAGAGCATATGTGTGAAACATATTGGTGACAGCATCATGCTGTAGGAAAGCTGAAAAACTGCTCAGATTTGATGGGGCAGATGAGTTTATATAAATGCAGGACATTGTGCAACTAAACTTCTTAGAGGCTGAAATAGACAAGGGAATGTGATGCAGGTTGGCCATCCAGGATGACAAAAGCCCTGAAAACAGACCAACAGATATAACATAAAAATATGGCTAGAAAACTGACCTCCACAGTTGCTGTCCATTCTTTCTGACTACACTTTGACAATTGTCCAAAGAACAATGGGCAAAAATTTCAGTATAGAGTTGCAGAGACACACACCGAAAGACAGTTAAAAAGTGTAGTGAAAGGTGACTATACAAAGTGTTAACTCATGGGTTTGGAGTGGAAATGTGTAAATTTTTCTGACATATTTTTGTGAAAACGTTCAAGAGAAATAGTTTATCAACGGCATTGTGAATGTAGAAAATCTTGCATCTAAGGTTTTATAATCTGAAGATAAGAAATTTGTCAAATTTCTAGTAAACCAAACAAAAATCCTTAAGGTTCAATGCAAACTTCTATTTTTCCTTTCTCCAAGCTGAAAACATTAAAGAAAAGGTGCAGGCTTCTTGCTGTGCCAAAGTACGACAGAGTCATCTCCAGATCTCACAGTGATTCTCTGCCAAACCGAAGAATGCTGTGGCTCATATAAATAGAAATTTAATCTTGTGTGTTTGTCTAAGTATCCAGAGCAGCACTTCTCATGCAGATTATGAATCTCTGTTTAAACAGTTCATGCAGTCAATGTATATGAACTGATAAGAGAGAGTCTGCGTGGATACTGAATAATAATCAAGAAGCACACCTTAAAGTGATATTTTCATTAAAGGAACCGTCATGTCTATAATTCCACATGGAAGTAGATTTAATCATATTGATGAATGGTATGATTGTCATCCATTGAATTGCTTCTTTCACAAAAATATTGCTTTTTTAATAAATGACTAATAGCAGAAAAAATTTACTTCTTTGTAATTAATTGGTGTATGAAAATATACCGTTTTTCTGTGAATAACACTCGCATCTTTCTACACCTCTGACACAGCAACATTCAGAGTTTGATCAATTTGAGCCTCTGAGTTTTAGATATGTCAAAAATCGACATGGAAAAAGTTTAGTAACTCAGAGCTTCCATATTTACTGCACATAGGTGCCACAGCTATGAAATTAACACAAGTAGTGCTCAAGAAATGAACCAGTAATAACAGTATTATCATTCTATGACATGCGGATGCTCTGTCTGCACTGATGAAGAATCACCTCGCACAGAGTGGCTAATGCTACTAGCTGATCTATTTTTATCTGATCAATAGGGGGCAGTCTGTACAGGGAGTTGTTCATTACTCCCCAGATAGTGAGGTTATAGATAAAGAAGTAAGAAAAATAATAAGAAGAAAACTGAAATAATGACCCACGTATTTCACTCTCTCTTGATGCAGTGGTAAGTATTCACTTTAAACCCTTTTTCTAGACAAAATGGGAGCATGGTAACAGCTTAGCTCAACTAAACAATAAACATGCAAGTGCACAATCTTTAATTTTCATAGTGTTGTTATCAAACTAACTAGTGTGATTTAGAAAGCATTCCTTGAGCCTTCCCACTTTATCCTCCCATTCACACAAAATGTTTCAATTGTATATTCAGTTGTATTTTTTAATTTTGCCAACAAAGTGAAAGTGTAGCTGCCAAAACTCTATTGTCAAAAGGTAAGAAGAAAGAATATTATGTTACAACTCACCAAATAAAATATATTGTGACTGTAGAATATGCATTAGTATGGTAAAAAAAAAAAAAAAGAGAGAAAGCATGAAAAAGGTGAGAAAAATAAGAATGTTTAAAATGCTGGTTATAAATTTAAAAAAAATGCTTGCACATATATTTTTTTATCGGATTTGTGACAGACTGAGTGAGAACCTCTGTGCGTCACTTGGAGGCTTCACAAGAAGCAAATAATTGTTTTCCTGTCTGAGAATATGGTGGAGGTTTATTGCTTCATAGCGATGAACATGTTTAATCAAGCCAGTGCTCCTGGTAGCAGGTTGTAATTCTTTCCTCTTCAGAAGCTCCCATGAATCACATGCATTAAAGAGTAACAGGGCCAGGATTGAATGGAGCAGGATACGGGTCAGCTTAACACTGTGTTATAGCGACAAAGGGGCAACATTAGCTAAGGAAAAAAAAAAAAAAAAACTCTCTGAATTCCTGCCAAACATGCCTCTTTAATCCATCAGAGCCAAAAACACCCACTTGATGACACTGAATATGCAATTAGACAGATATTATAGAAAATATTTTTACTCTTTGACCCAAGGTGGCACAAAAAGGTGCGAAAGGAGGCCCTTCAGAGATAAATTGACTCTGGGCTGATTGAGGGCTACCACCTGCTAGAAATGAAATCCTTTTCCTGATTGCTCCAACATCCCCGACAAAAGGACCTGTCAGGAATCCTGCATGGGTGGACACGTAGGCTTTCCTGGGCATGACAGGGTCTGTTAGAGAGGAACCCCACCCTCGCTTTCTCCGGCATGCCAACACAGAGGAGAGTGGGCAGCGCTGAGACGGCAGCCTGCCGTGGGCACTGCCAGGCTTAAAGCTGCCCTGTCGTCATCAGAGGCTTGCAGAGAAGAGCACTAAGATTCACCAAAAAAAAAAAAAAAAAGAAAGAAAAAAAGAGGAGGGGGATCGTTGCATTTAAATCCTCTCTCAACGCCCCCACATATTTTAGCAAAGCATAAAAATCATTCACGGAGAGAGAGAGGGAGAAAGAGAGAGAAAGTGAAAAAGAAAAAGATGGAAGGAAATAGACAGGAAACAGCTATTAACAGCAGTAAGCAAGCTCAAGAGATCATAGAGAGGCAGCTCTAATCGCAGTAATGGTTTAAACCCTCATTCCATCCACCAGATGCATAAAGTGTCTACCCAAAAACAAGGCTTTGAAATCCCCATGTCTAAGAATTTGCCCCGTGGCTACAGTCCTTCCTCAGAAAGAAAGAAAAAACTCTCAAAAGACGTCTCTAATTTTGAGGAGTCTGGCAAAGATAGGTGGATTGCGGTCTGTGTCATTTACACAAACGACATAAATGAAAGATGACCATTAAAAGCACACACTTAAATTGAAATAAGTCATTTTAGATACCTACTTAATATTACTCTACAGTAATAGCTGTGAAATACATGACCCAATGCTTGCAGCTAGACCTCTAGAACAATTTAATCAAGTTATATATGCAAGCAAAGGACTATAGAAATGATTTAAACCTGTAATGTAAATGAGTGATGTATTTTACCTCAAATAAATTCAATCAGGGATTTTACAGTTGTCATCTATTACTGCAGAAGTAATAATTTAAGAACATAAGACTTAAGACATAGGCACCGGAAGACATCGACAAACATGTATTTTGTTACTTTCTAAAAAGAGCTTTTTGCTTTCATGTTTCCTTTTCTCTTTTCAGCAGCCCGACTTTATTTTAAAGATTTTTCTGTCCACAAACCAACTTTGATTGCTCTCCAAAGAGCCTCTAGTTACATGATGAACTCTCATGTCTATTTTCTCTAGTGAATCTAAATATCCAAAAAGAACTTAGGATGAAAAAATATGATAGAGGGAAAAAAATGTAGTAAAACATGGAAAATGATGAGTCTAAAAGAGTGAGGAATATTTCTAATCACAAATAGGTATTTCTTTGAAAGCACTATTTAAGAGTAATTGATGTCAATCAGGAAAAGATTTTAATTGGCAAATCTTTCTGGGATTATAATTGGTCAGTCATCGGCAAGTCAAATACGGAGAATTAGATTTTTGTCTTCCATTCATTAAATGCATCAAGCTAAGAACTGCTACAACTTTCAGTTTATGAACAGATCAAATGACAGCAAATTATCTGATGCACTTTTGGGAGTTTATTAAAAATCAAAAGCAGAAAAGAAGAAATGGGGATCTTGCGGTTCCTTAATTTTCTGCTGGATTCAAAACTGCTAGTTGTATGAAAGAACCTGCAGCACATGGATTCTCTAAACGAGAAATAAGAAATAGTGCTTGGCAAAATAAGAATTAATTCCTCTAAATCAGAATCTGTAGGTCAGACCTCACACCTGAAAATCGGTTGTTGGGAAAAAAAAAATACCCAAAATAAAAAATGAATAAGTTTTCTTAAAGAAAGAAACTAAACTAATCACATCTATAACTACAAAAATATCAAAGTAAATTAGATGTTCTCAGCTCTTAGCAGCGAATCTCAAGCATGTCTCCACCATTTATTAACACATTGTACCTTTGCTTATGAAACTGTAATCAAGCCATATTCTTATGTAGTTTGGTCTCATCAGCCAAGTTGTATCCCACTCACATTGAACTGTAGATAATTTTGAGGCGTTTGAGGAAAATAAAAAACAACAGCTACATAAGCTCAAACCAGGCTTCTAAAACAGAGAAGTGCTTGTGCTGAGCATCAGTTGTGAAGTTTGGATTCAGAGATCTGCAGCTTCTGCAACCCTTTGCTTTTGGTCATATGTCCATATTTAGAGGCAGTTTTATGGGACTGCTGCCCACTGTGTTTTATTACAATTACTCAGCAGGCACGCATCCTGTCCCAGTAATGAAGTGGGTGTTACAGTGGGTGGATTTAAGCGGCCACTATTCTGGAGTCCTGCTACCGGGTACGAGGTCTAAGTGGCAGAAAGAAACCAACAGCATGTTGTGCAGACGAAAAATGTGGTGGACAAGAAGACCAATAACAACCCAAACCTTCAGATAGTGCGCCTTTACATAAGTGTCAGGGAAAATGGAGAATCACATTTCAAAGGCCAGTAAATAAAGTTTGTATTGATTAAATCTAACATGTAATCTGTTTTGCTGTCTGACACTGTTTCTGGCTCTAAAAAAGAATCTTGTAAGACAGCATTATAGATAATACGACCATAGATCAAATGGAGTTTGGGCAGGAGAAGGGCAATAGATCATGTTCGGACCAGACTGCTTAGCTCTGGAATTCATAAAACTAGCTCCTAAATCGTAATGGCTTTCAATTGAAGTTTTTCCACTTGAGGGATGTCGGATTTTCTGCATGCTTTCAGTTAATGTAGAAGTGTCTCTTTTAGTCAGCGGACCCAAAATAAAGCTCAGCAGAAGAACTGCTAAAATTGAAAAAAAAAAAAAAAAAAGTCAAATCAATGTACTAAATATACTTTACCAAACTTCTAAGAATATATCTCATGAGTGCATGTCTAACCATGAAAATATTTTGATAAATAAGCTGCACGAATGGTTAATCCCGTGTTTTTTAATACAAACAAAATCAGCAGATAACACAGTGACTTTCTTTTACATCGTCTCAGGACTGAGAAAATTAAATATTAATTTGATCCTAATTCTAACACATTAATTTGTTTTAATTGACGCAAGATGTTTTCTTCAAGCTACGTAAAAGAAGCTCGGAGAAATAACTCCTAAACTTTCCAAACCTGTTAAGGCAACTATGTCAAAAAGGATTCACAAACACAAGCAGAGGTATTATCTATCGTCTGTACTTCCATTTAAAAATTTAAACATGAGCGGGAACTAATATTGTTTTTATCCAACTTTGCAATTAAAAAATTAGTCCTATCAAAGTAAATAATGCAGAGTAAATAACTAACATTAAACTCTGTTACATGACATTTTTCACTGTAGAAACTACAAGTGTGCAACGTAACCTTTGTTCAACTGGCGAGGTTCAATGGAAGCTTGAAAAAGAGTTGCTAGTGCCACCTTCTGTCAACACTGGTTAATTCAGTTCAATACTCAGTCAACAATAAGAGCATAGTGCAGAAGGTTGTATTACATCAGCTGTTCAAACAGGAAGACTAGTTAAAATTTTAAAAAGATGCACATGTTATTCCATGTCTACAGTTTAGGAAGTAATTGGAAACATTGTTTTTTTTTTCCACTTGGTTACCAACAGTAGATCTGAGGCTGAGGTAGGTACTGTTTATTTGATGTATTGCTGCACTCTAGTGGTTAAAATATATAATTGCAAAAGTGATAAAACGTTGCACGTTAAATATAAGTTTCAATTTAATTCAGGTTATTTAAATCACACTAATTCACAACAAAGGTTGTCTCAATGCAAGATACAAAAAACATCCCGTTCATATATAGAATTAACTAAATACCTCAATTTAATCCAATCAAACAAACAGAATGAAAATCTGTTTCTGCATATACAGTGCATTTAAGTTTGTTGTTCAAATTGGTAATTTATTTTAATCTATCTAAGGAAACCCAGTGTCTGACACTCCTCCTGATCAGAAGTCTCCAATTCCTGTCCTTGAGGGCTGCTCTTCTCCAACTTTTGTCAACACACCTGAATTTAGTAATTAGATGGTAAGCAAAATGTTGTAGGACATTGTTCCATGTCCTACAAATACACCTAATGTCATGAATGAGGTGTATTTCAACCACCTCATTCAGGTGTCAGACCAGGGATTTCGACCAGAGTCCTCGGGATCTGGTCTCTGTCTACGATCTGGAATAAATATCCCCATTATGCTTGATGTTTTGTGACTGTGAACATGTCCTATTAGAAGTATATGAAGTGATCATAATTAATGTCATTGCCATTTTGAGTAAACAAAGCTTATTTTTAAAGCAAACTCAGCCCAAATACAAGCCTCTGTTCCTCAAAATCATTACCATACCTTTGTGATAATGTTCCTATTTTCAACCCTGTATTCACAAAACTCTTTTTAAGCATCTTTCGCAAATTTATATTTAGATTTTTGGGACTTTTTCAATCCCAAGCTACCACTGTTCCAGGTCTTCCAGGGTAATTTAGCAACTCTTGATGCTCTTCAAACCTGTTAGGAAACTCACACAATCCTTACCTTCTCTGCTCCAGAGAAGTAGATCTGCGGGGCTTTCCAAACAGTGCTGATTTTCTCTCTGAATTTGTGGTTCTTTGGAATCATAAGGCATTTGTCAACGTCCAGTTCTGGATAGATCACTTCCAGCCCGCCGCTTTTTCGATGAAATGTGCAAAAAAGGGAGATTCATAGAAAGACATTTGGTTTCTTGTCAACCACATATTGACAATAAAAAAAATACAATTTACTACATGAACAAAAATAAAAAATTAAACAGTATTTAGCAAAACGTTGTGAAGCATCATGGTAATTACTTTGCAGTCAGAGCTCATGGAGGCATCTGATGGTACTTACTGACAAAAAGAAGCATCCAGAGGGTCTAGGGTGCTTTGTGTTGTCTCTGCCTCGACTGGTTCCAAAACGAAGACAAATAACCCCAAAAGCAAGCTGAGTAAAGCCTACAGAAAAGCATAACTTTGTAAAACAGTAGCAATATTATTCACTCAAATTAATGTTGCTTATATTATACATCTAGTCTGGTCCTCTGGCCTTTGACTTCAGCACGCCACATACACATACTCTTTTTGCACCATCCTCTGTAAGTCCAAGTGATTTTTGTGGACAAAAACCCCCCAAGTACCTCAGCAGTTTCTGAAATACTAAGTCCAACCCATTTGGCAACGATGCCACGTTTAATGTCATTTTAAGATCTTTGCTTCCCCATTTTGATGTTCGTTTTGAACTTAAGCAAGTCGTCCTCCCCGACGCTAGCTGCCGAAATGCATACATGTGATTGTGATGTCAATTGAACAGCTGTACCTAATGAGGTGTGTGTAGTTTACAGTAATGTTTTCATTTCTAGGCTTCCAGTTCTATTCTCTTTATAATTCAAAGTGCTCTTCTTGACCCGGAAGAGCATAACTTTATCAACAACACAATAAACATGCATAAAGTGCTTCGTGTTCCTTCTAAACTAAGTGAAACGCGCATTAATCAGCATACAGCGCGCTGACTGCTAATATGTTTTGCGCTGTTTCTGTGAAAAGGGCGCACTTCGCCTTCATGTCATCGTTACTTGTCATAACTCAACTGAACATGACCGACCCAAAGTTTTCGCAATATCATTGGCTTCACTGAACGAAGGGTGTCCTTGTTATAAACGCTTAAATTCAGACATGTTTAGTTTAGCCTTCACTTGTCTTGCTTGTTATTATTTTTGTCGCACTTGTCATTTAGAGGCTTAAAAATGTAGGAAGTGTCTGCGAAGCAAACAGCAGTGAGTAAGCCGACCAAAAATACACACTTTATCATTAAAGCGGGCATATTAGCATTTTATATGCATTACCATCAATTTAAAGTTGTGTTGCCGTGTTCGTCCGCAGGTTTCCCCCTCTGTGAGTGAGACGACAGACGCTGTTGAGCTGCAGCTGCTTGACGTGGAATGGAGCTGCACAAGTTTCAGGTGTCAAGTTGAAAAAACTCAGACGACTGCCCTGTGCCCGCACTGAACATGTGCACATGTAGATTTTTCTTTATTTAAATGTTATATACACACTTTCAAGAGCACATGCTACAGATTCTTTTTTTTTTTCTTTTTTAAAGATTTACTGCTCCTAAACCATAAAAACAGCTCGACAGCAAAAAAAAAAACCACACACCTGGAGATCACATAAAATGTCAACCAGGCTTCAAACACTGAGAACACATTCATATATGTAGATTTTCTTTTTCTGTTCAT
Organism: Xiphophorus hellerii; assembly: GCF_003331165.1. Lineage (NCBI taxonomy): Eukaryota > Metazoa > Chordata > Actinopteri > Cyprinodontiformes > Poeciliidae > Xiphophorus > Xiphophorus hellerii. The sequence continues at coordinate 21,567,579 of NC_045683.1, read as the reverse complement.
GTTTCAAATTTGCCTTTCTACCGTTTCGGAACAAGGCCTCATATACTATGCAGTAGTGATTGTGCAGCATATACTACATATTTCTGGTGCTCCTAAAGCTCCCTTTGGTTTGTGCTTTTCTGTAGCTGAATTATAGCACCCAAACGTATGGAATAGGGCCCCGGTGACTGACAGCCTCTTTGTAATTTATCTAATCTGATATCTTTATTACCTGGTTTTCATTTGTCTAATGATGTTGCAATTTGAAGAAAACCTGTGCTACAAAGCAGTGCAAGTTTGTATTTCTATATGCATAGTACAAAACAGGTACTGCATTAAATTGCTCTAATGCGAAAAGCTATGGTACGCAACGTTTGAATTCCAGAACAAACATTTGTATTTTGAATTTCTTTTTCCATATATTTTTAATATTTTGTATCTACGCAGACACAAAAGTAGGAGCTTTGTAAGGAAACTTTAAAACTGTGAAATGAATGTGAAATCCCTGCATTCATTTCATTGTTAGTGTCACAATTTGCTGATTTGTCATCAAAGTCTGGCCTTAGTGAGTAAAGATGTTAAAGTAGGTTTGTATTTCTGGTTTTAGTATTGCAATATTCAAACTCAAGTAACTAATGAAACTTCAGACTTTAAATCCAAATTATGGGTTGTGCACATTTACAGATACACACCAGGGAGCACCAGGCAGCTTAAGATAACAGCGAACAAGTTGGTGACCACAGTTACATGACGTTACATTCATTACCAAACACAACAGTACACTGTACATTAAGGCATGAGGTGTTGTTGATGCAAAACATCAACAGAAGAATCACTGAGAAATGCAATGCACCGAGGAATGAAATGCATGTCGATGAAAATGTGCAGTCACACTGTAAAGGCAAATTATATAAAATTATAGACCTTCCAGCAGTTGACCTACTAAATATAACTGAAAATGTTTACAACATCCAGAATTACTAAAAGTTCAGCTCTACATTGTTTCCAATCAAGAAACTGTGCCAAAATATGTTTACATTAACAAAAATACAAAGAAACATTTTCAATTAGCATTAGCTAACCTGGAAATTACATAAAGTTGCTACTTAGAGCACCAACCTCACCTCTTATCTAACATAGTACATTTTAAAAGCTATCAAGTTTTCTATTTTGACAATCTGTTTATGCTGTTTATTTATAAGGTCAGCAGTAAATACAAGCAAGGTTTTATTACTAAGTAAATCATCTCTTTTGTTTTTTTTATGGGGGTCTGAATGTATAGTGCCATGAAAAGTGTTCATACCCCTTTCACATTGCAACCACATTCCCTCCACATAACAAGTACAAACATAACAGGGGCTGTTAAGTGGAAGGAAAATGGAATATGCTCGTTACTAATACCACAAAATAAAATCTGGTACAAACAAGTACTGTAAAAATCCACCTCTGCATAATAACCTATAATCATTTTTTTTTCCAACATCTGAAAATGGAAACAGTGTGGAACAAGTTCACAAGTACCAAGATGCAGCTGGCAAACAGAAAGGAGGGCATTAATCAAAGAAGCAGCAAAGAGGCCAATGATGACTCCATAGAAGCTGCAGAGATCAACAACTGAGGTGGAAGCATTTGTCAGCAGAACAACTATTATAAATTCATTTTACTAATCTAACTTTTACAGACGAGAGGCATTAAGAAGGCCTGCAGAGGTCTTGTTTGCAGTTTGCCTCATCATGTAGAGAACTGAACCAGTATGTGATAGAAGGGTCATCCTCCACGATGACAACTCAACTTACAGTATATTTGCTGCAACAGCATAGTTAAGATCAAAGCAAATTTTAAGTGTTAGCAAGGCAAAAGTTTGCAAGGCTTTGAGAGAAATAGCCTAAAAAAACTTGCAGTTGTGCCTGCAGGTAAAGGTGGTTCTACATAGGTGCACACTTTTAAGAAATAGTTTGTTGTGAAGAATTTTGACAGTTTCTTCCCACCTCAAAGAAACTGTCATGCTGCCTGTCGGATTAAATACCAATAAAATATCTTAAAGTCTGTTGCAGTGTGACATGTGAAAAGGTAAAAGCGGTATGAAGACTTTTGCCAGATCCTTTCACGTCTAGTCAGTCAAAATAACAAACAATAGTTTACAATATTAAAGAAAACATTTAAATAAAATTGACACTATGTAAGCTAATGCTGCAATGAAAAGTCTGTTTTCGTATAACCAGAGCATGATTTAAGGATGTAACGTACATTTTCATGATATAATTCGTATATGTGAATATCTACTTTACTTTCAAACTCTATTTTACATACAGTATAATTGTTACATTTACCTGTCTATAATTCGCATGTACAGTAAAGTATGTAACAGATGTAGCTGGAAGTCAGCACAATTAAGTATTCAGTTATTTCAAACATCAGTAAGTAGCTGCACATTAACTAAAAACAATTCCGATAAGTCTATTTCCAGTTTTACTGAGTAATACAGTTAGATTTTGCTCACTGCCAGCAGTGCACAATATTAGGTAACAGCAGTACATTAGAGTTTATCTGATATTTAATACAATTTACAATACTACCCATCCTCTCTGAGCACCACGCCTGAAAATCTGAAACATTCTGCAGCCCATCGTACAATCAAGAGCAACAGCAGATGACAAACTTGAACATGACATACAGCAAGGTGTGCAAAACAAATCCAGAAAGATGATTTGATAATCACAAACAGAATTGAGCGACTTTAAATGTCGCTGCAGTTTGTTTCCTCTGCAGCCTGTCTTGACATAGCACAATACAGTCTAATGCTGCTCAGCAGTATGCTGCCACTGGAAGTTCATATGTTTCTGTCTGGAGTTCAGAAAGTGCTTGTGGTGATGTTGAAAAGTAGGGATTAGATCATCCAGTAGTAAGATGACTCCTAACCCATCCCCTAACACGACGACTGACACCCACAGACTCTGCCGTGTACAGATTTCCGATCACATTCAGAGGGCAAATCTCTTAAAAACAAGTTACCACCACAGACAAATACAGTAACAATACAATCACGTCAGCTCTGACGATTAATACATTATCTGTTGCTTTTTAGGATGACAGCAGTAAAAATGACATAACTATTTTATGGAGACATGTAGTTAAACATGTGTGTTATTAATCCACATTGAGCAAACCCATTTAGAATAGCAGTGGTGACAGCTGCATTCAGGGGCAATTGAAAGAATGAAGCAACTCGAACCAGGAATCCTTTGTGTCAGATGACACTGTATCCATTCATGTGAACTTAAGCCCTTTTGTGACAAAAAGCCACAGACCAAAAGATCACGATATGTAGGTGGTACGTGTGTCAAGAGATACCAGATTAAGCTGTGCAAGCTTATTGTACAAATTCTGCAAAGTTGAATAAACATACAAAAATACCAGGAATAGTAGTGTTTGTGTTTTTTTTGTTTATGTTTTTTTTTTTGCAGACATGATCGTCATAGAAACTTCCAAATGAATTACTGTAGTTTGCTCTTTCCAGCCAAGCCGTATTTTGTCATCTCCAGTTTGAAATCATAATCAAGATGCGGTCTGGCAGATTGTACAAACACTTAAGAGCAAAGTGTTATATCTCTGAGGCTTGAGTTACTGTTGAATTGCTGGTTGTCACAGCTGGTAAGCAGCACTTAGTTGTCAGTTCAGGTTATTGATATTTATTTATAGCCACAGGTTGAAAGTTCTGTGCTGGCAAATTTGTAATTTATTAAACATAAAATTCTAATATGGGAATATTTGGCAATCCACAAGATCTGATCTTTGCACTTGTTCTACTGTGCCATAAGTCGAGACGGTTTATATTACGGAGGTTTGAGTTTAGCAGACAAACAGCTGAAATTGTAAGGAGTAATACTTATAAATGTATTCACAACTCTGAGCTGACTTTGCAAACCTGGAGTGTTTGCCCACGGAGGCAGGGAGGATAAACGGTCTGCCTGAATGTTTGGAGTATACCAAGCTGTCAGTGCTTATCTTCTACTGTGTTCTTTACGATTTGCAAACATACAGATGGACTCCAGACTGGACCCCGCCCTTACCACCTGGTCAAATAATGGCAGATGATCCGGAGGGTGAGTTTGAGTTTGGGGAGGAAGGAAGGTTCCAGAAGAGCCACTTGCGTTTACATTGCCGTCTCTGGTACAGGTAGTCCTCTTTTTCACGCTCTTTGCGTGCTCTTTGGTAGTGGTCGTCTTCCTTCAAGTACCAAACTGGTGGCCAGCGGTGTTTCTCAAAGTAGTCTTGGTTCTCTGCATCAGAATACATTTTTATTAATAATTTACATTTTTCAGTAGAGAGGTTTTTTAAGACGATGGTTTCAAGTTACCCTAAAAGTTGAAAAAATATTTAGTTTTTATGAATGACTTTAGAAACAGAAATTTGAATCAGCTAAAAATTGTATCTTCAGGTCAGTTAAAAAAAAAACATTACAGATTTTGAGGAAAAATCTGCCACAAAATATCCAATAGATGTATTGCTGAGTTCAAGACTGTATTTTCCCAGATTCATAACTTTATGTGGCCAACAACACCGTTTGGATCACCAAATAAGATATTAATCTCAGCAGCTTCATTCTTTGTAGTCATTTGTGCCAGAATCCAATTTAAGGATGAGAAAAACAAAGACAATAGCAGAATCATAGCACAGTCTAAATGTGTTACCTGTGGACTTTGCCTTCATTTCACGTGGAAACTTGCGGCAGACACTGTTGTAGTTGGTGCAGATGTGGTGCAAACACCATCCAGTCAGCTGCTGGGCTCCGTGGAACTGTCAACATCCAAAGTCATATTGTTATTTTAGTACAGCATCAGTTGTTCTAGCTGAAAACTGTGATATTTTTAACCTCTGATTAGGAAAAATATCCTCAATTTTGAAAATATACTTGTCATGTTTTGTGTTTTTCTGTGTATTTATTTAGAGTTTTCTGTGTCCCTGAGTCTTCGTGTTGTCCTGTCTTCCCCTTGATCATTCCCAGGTGTGTCTCGTTTCTGTGATTACTCCCTGTGTATTTAACCCCACCTGTGTTCCTTGTTCCTCGTCGGGTCCTTGTCTAACCTGTCGTTTCGTTTTGCCTCTGTCGTCTGTGTGCCCAGTTCGTCGTCTAGTCCTTCGTGTAACCGGCTGCTACCGGCGTCGAGCCCTGGCTTCCGCTCGGCCGTGCTGCCCGGTCTTTTTGGACTATGTTGGACTGTGTTGTCCTGGACATTCTTCATTAAGATCATTCATTTACTTCAACCTGGGTCTACAGCGTTTGCCTCACCACCTTCACCACACAGTTTCATGACAATTTCTGCATATGGTGCAATAGATCATATGAATTGCTTCTTGAAAGACTTTCAGTAGTTAACTCAATTTTGTATTCATTTTTGCATAAAACTGATGTAATATGAATGTTTTTTTTTCCTAGTAATGTAGAATTCCAGAGGTACAGATCATGACTAAAGAAAAGCAAGAAGTGCAGATAGTGCTTTCTTTTGCCCCACCTTGTGGTGGTAAATCCTCACCAGCAGTTGGTGCTGATAATTTGCATAATTTGTAAAAGTCCAATTTGCAAGAGAAAACATGATCAAGACTCAATTCTTATTTGACATCATTGACAGGTGAACGCACCTGGGCCATATCCAAGTATATCAGCACATCGCCATCAATATCCGTCCCCATCATCGCCGACTCCGTCAAAACTGTTACTGTGTAGAGTTCTGAAAAGAAACACACTTTAGAGTCTGAGATCAATTAAAAAACATGATCGAGTGCAGGGAAATAAGTAACAGCAAATGCAATACCTGTGAGAGCGACCAGGTGGGGGAGGCAAAGACGGTTGGCAAGAACAATGAGCTCCATTGCATCCAAGTCCGACCGAGAGCAGAATCTACCCATGTAGAGATACTCCAGCACAGCTCGCATGCAGCTCCGGGTCGTGTTGGGAAGCAACACCTTACAAACAGAAAGAGAGGGCGGGGAATTACTTACAAGCTCAGATTTTCTGCTGATTTGTAAATTCCAGAAGCTCATCTGCTATGAGAAGATTTATTTCTCCTAAAATCTCTATAGACAGAATGTAAGAGCTCCACAACAAAACAGACTTTATTCTACTAAACGGACTAAAAGCTCGGTTAACAGGCTTTTTCTCTCTCTATGCAGACTTATGAATAAATATAACTGGTCCTTTCAAGGAGTAATGCTTAAAGAAAGTAGGAGCTAAGCCATTTTAGCCATTTTCACACAGAAAATGGCTACAGATGATACAACAATGCAGAAAAAAGAAAATAACACAATGCAATATTCATTGTAAGCTTTTTTAGTTTAGCCCCGAAAATAAACATTTATACGCATAAGGATAATATAGGATCCCTAGAAAATATCTGAAAAGACTGATTTCCATTTTAGTAATTAAACTGAAAAAGGAAAACAGTCTTTTATGTCATAGATTTGCCAAACATTGTCCATATCATTTGCAGATTTAAATGTAACGTAATATCTTTAACGTAATATTTTTATTAACATCTTCAAACAGTCCTGAATCTGATAGAGAATCTTTACAGGGAGCAAAATGGTGAGAGGAAACCTGTCAACCCCAAAATGTTGGGGCGCATCGTCATAAATAAACAATAGTAATAGTAATAGTAATCAAAATAGTAGTAGATGCATACAGAGAACAGGTCAGTAATTATAAAAGCAGTTTGACTACCATAATGCCAGTAAAGATTTTTCCACTGGTTTTTCAGAAGGCTTTCTATCATTTTAGGCATTCCTTTATTATTATATTCTCAAAACAGATACTCTTTTTACTTTAATTTATTATCATTTGAGGGGAAATTAATGATAATTTTATTATCATTAAATATTTATTTATAAATCATAAATAAATTATTTATTATCATTTGTTTCTGATGTCTGGTTTTCCATCAGAAACAAACTTCTGGGTAAAAAAGTAAATAAAAATCTATGTAAATCTAAATCTACCACAAGTATGAACAATTTTGGGTTTAACTATGTAATATATTTACCTGCAGCAGCAGTGATACAAGCAGAAAGAAGAAGCATCCCATTTCTTAAACTGTCTTAAAGCAGATTATAGGTCAGTGCGTCTAAAAATAGCTTTAAGAAATATAATCTTTGTTTGAAATGTTTTTCTTCTTCTTTTAGTAAATCGCTATACTTTGGAGTGAAAACACACACCATACCTCCCTCACGGATTTACATTATGTTTGGATCACAAAGCCAGTTTAATAGTATTAAACCAGAGTTAGAGTCCCCTAATTGAATTATCCCTCACATCCCCATTGGAGTTCTGCTAGCGTCAGCCTACCGTGCCTTGCAGAAGTACGTATATCCTTTAAACTTTTTGCCATCTTACAAAAAGTTTAAAGACATTAAAAACGTAATGTATTTTAGCAGAACTTTATGAGATAGACCAATACAAGATTGTGTATAATAAGTCGAAGGAAAATGACACAATTTAAAACTTCACTTCCAATTAAAATTCTGTAATGTCCTTTGTGGATTTTATATCCACCCCCACTAAGTCAATAACTTGTTCCTGTGATGGCTCAAGTTAGGCAGGCTGGAAAGCACCTATGAAAAGCAAGTTTAAAATCTTGCCAGAGATTCTCAACGGTATTTTGCTCTAGACTTTGATTAGACCATTTTAACACATCAATGTGCTCTCATCTGGTGTGACAGACTCTTTGTTTACTGTTGTTGTCCTCCAACAAGACCAGAAGAAAGTCTGCTGCAGGCTTTCAAAGTCTTTTGACATGACATATTTAGTCTCATCTTTCTTGGTAGGTGATGTTTAATGTTAGCTTTTATCACACACAGTCTTTTGTACGCCCAAAAGGTAAATTTTAGTCTCATCAAACCCCCTTCTTCCACATGTTTGCTGTGTCATCTGCAAAGTTGGTGCCAAACTATGAACAGGGTTTCTTATCTCTTTCTGTCAACCCTGGTTTTCTTCTTCCCACTCTCCTATTAATGTCATTAATGGACTTCACCACTAATAATTGCTCTCTAATAATGCTCGTCTTTCCCAGATTGTCCATCTTTAACTCTTTCCATTTTTAGATTATGGATTGGGTACTGTTCTAAAAAGTGCTGAAATATTTTTTTATAACTTAAACCATCTTTGAACTTCTTCACAACTTTCTTCCTGACTTATCTTGCGTTTTCCTTGGTTTTCATGTTTGTTTACTAAGGCTTTCAGAAATCTGACAATCTAGACTCCACAGGAGCAGAGGAATTTGTTCAGTCTCTTAGGACGGTAAAAACAATGATTTCATTTTGTCTAAACAGAAAAGTGTCTTACTAGCTTTAAAGAATATCTGATATGCAGTCTGTCCTTGGCTCACCTCTTTCGTGCAGCTCTCAACAAAAGGTCCACCAAACATAGCTGCCATCCAGTCACAACTAGAGATGAGCAAAGGCTTGTGGGCCATGATCGTCCCATCATCGAGCTTGAACACCACGTCTGCAGCATCAGTAGTGAAACACTGGTAAGACCTTAGTCATAACTGTGTCAAATGCAGTGAGCAAGCAAATATAATAAAGTTCTCTCACCAGAAAAGGTGCCTTTAGCCAAGCACTCTTTTACTCTGTTTGTGCGGCGTACATGGAAGGCTTTGGTGATTTCCTGGTTCATGAAGGCTTCGTTGTTAAGTATGTTTGCCACCATCATCCGCAGATCAAAGACCTCCAGCAGCTCAGCAATGTGTGCAATCTGCATGAGTTCTTTCTCATTCTCATCCAGCTGACCGGTGTACAGGTAGCGAAGCACTGCTCGAAAAGGCCCGAGCTGGATCGACAGGTCCATGTGTACTACGGTCATGAATCTGGGGGTGTACGTCACAGGGTCGTCCACCAGCTCTTCCTGAATGCTGACGAAGGCTCGACTCCATGAGGAGAGCAGTCTGCCGCGTCGGGCGCCCTCAGAGTCCTTCAAAGTCCCGTCACTCGTGCACGCCCGCAGGTTGGCCCTGTCTCCGTCGTCGCTGCTCTCACAAACATCAAAGCTAGCAGCACGCATCAGCAGCTCTCTGCCGGAGAGAGGGCCGCGCGGGGGCCGTTCAGTCTCCTCATTTTGGGTGTCCATACTAAACAGGTCATAAAACTTTGAGGAGGATGTTGCCAAGTATATCTTGTGTGCAAAGATTTTCTGTCGCTCCTGTAGGACCAGAATAACGTCAGCACAGTGTGGGTCCTCCAGAAGACCGACCGGGTGCTCTTCTGTGGTGGAGGGGGGAGGTGGCACAGTGATGATAGGCGGGGGAGGCTTTGGGGGGAGGAAGGGCGCTTGGAGCAGAGGCCGCTGGACATTTCTGAGGTGAGATTTCCAAAACTGCAGATGGCGGCGAGAGATGAGAGCAGCTCGGATGGCGTTGTCAAAGACGTCCTTGACACCAAACTGAGCAACAACACTGGTTTCATAATACGGGACGCCCAGCTCTTTGGCTACCTCCCTTCCTCTCTCTGGTGGAAGAATCTCATTGGATTTTATAGGTCTGAAAATGAGAAAATATAGACCAATGGAGAGGAGGGAAACCAAAATCTGATTTATTTACTGATAAAACATAGAAAATACTGTTTTTCTCACTGACTGACATTAAACTAGATTAAGCTTTTCCTGTTTTAGGTAAATTAGCATTACATGGATAATTTCTGTTTTTTTTAATTGTCAGAATAAAAAGACAGTTTCTTTTTTTTTTATTACTTTGCTATTTAAATTCAGAAGCAGGGATTGCAATTTACACATCTTGAGCATTTTTTCACAAGCTCCCTACAATAGTTTGCCGTGATTTTGGCTCATTCCTCCTGACAGAACTGATGAACCCGAAACAGATTTATAGGCTCCCTTGCTCACACACACGCTTAAGGCTTTGCCCACACATTTTTGATGAGATTACATTTCAGGACTTTGTGATGGATACTCCAGAACTTGGATTTTGTTGTCCTTACATCAGTTTGTAATTAATTTACCACCAACATAACAGATCACTGTCTACTTCTTAGAGTCTGTTGTGCCTTATTTAACTTAGTGACTTATGTCTTAAGATGGTTTCTCAATATTTCTATTCTGATTTTTTTTTTCTCATGATGCCATTTATTTTGTTCAGTCAGCCCCTCTTGCAGCAAAACACCAACACAACATGACACCAGCTCCGCCATATTTCAAAGTTGGGATGATGTTCTCGGGTTTTCAAGTTTCCTTGGGTGTCGGGTGTGCAACTATTGAACTAAATCAAACAAAAAAATGCTTTGAAAATTCATCTGGGGTTTATCAAAGCATACAGTTTTACTGTATGTAAACCTTTGCATTTGAAGAAAGTAATAAAACTGCTCTCTGAAAGTCTAATCTTATTTCATGTCAGTGAGGGGGAAAAAAGGTTATATGACTTTTTTATGCAGTGTATGCACATATCTGGTTTCATTTGTATCTCTTTGACAGGAAAAGCTCGCATTCAAAGAAACATTGTAAAATTAAGTCTCAGTACCTGGCCAAAGGCCTCCGTGCCCTGTTGACTGCCTCCAGATCTGCATAGCGCAGGTCCAGCTGGCACCCTACCAAGATGACAGGAGCGCGGGGACAGAAGTGCTTAATCTCAGGGTACCACATGGTCTTTACGTGGTACAGAGAGTTGGGGTTCGCGATGGAGAAGCACAGTACCACAACATCAGACCTGAAGATGGCAAAAGTATAATTATGTTTGTTAGTGGTAATGAATGAGGCCCACCAACATCGCCTTTAGCAGTTCCTCACCTGCCGTATGCAAAACGCCGGTCCTTATGATGATCTCCAAAAGTATCCCATAGCCGGAGGGACACACTCACATCGTCCACTACGTCTCTGGAGCGCTCTAACACCTGAGCAGTAGCAAAACATGAACATTCATACATTTTTGCAAATTACATGAAGCACTTCAGGCACCTACAATGTCCTATTTTGTAACAATGTTTACCATTCCTACTCACCTCTTGGCATACTCTGTACTGATCGATTGCCCAAACTGTGGGCACATGCGTAGCAAGCAACTGGTACTGAGTGAGTGTGGCATTGCAGGCCCGGGCGCAGATAAGGCGGGTCTTTCCAACTGCATTGTCTCCCACCACCACACACTTGATAGTTTCAACGTTTGGCCTCTCATAGTCCATATCAGTATCTGTCAACTGGGACCTGAGGAAATTGCAAAACCGGAACAAAACACTGCTTTCAGAACCAGAAGTCTATGGCTGTACGGTATAGGAGCTCTTACTCTGTTTTTCATCTGCACTGCTCAGTCAGCCTGCAGAGCTATCAATGAATGGTCTCGTGACTTCCCTGTGCTCATTCACAAGTTTCCCGTCACTGATTCTTAAAGTGACCAGCAGACAAACAGAGACGACACTTTATTTATCCCAGTCTTTAAAAGCAACACACAGCTAAACCTTTGCTGGAAAGCATAAACAATCTATCTCTTAGCTACAGAAGACTCTCTACATATTCCATGACTACTGAAAAATATTGAAAATGTAAGTCCATCGAGGAAAAAACGATGCCATTTTAATGTCAGTTCTGCCATAGCAAAATGTCCAACTTTATAAAAAATATCCTCTGTCCAAATTCACTAGATTTAGAATTTCACAAAGAAGTGTCAACTCCTTTACATGCTTTAGATTCTTGCTCTAATGCATCTGAATCAAATGGACAAATTACTTTCTCAGCCAGTCTTTCTGTTTCACGGGAGCCTGTTAATGACTCATTTATCTATTTCAGATACGACGAAACTTTCAAAATCTGCAGGACACCGGCCCCCAACGGTATAGAGGTTCCTTGGTTTAAATGTTTAATCTCAGAATAATTTTCCCAAACTGTGAGAATTAGCAGTCAAAGGTCATGAATATTTAAAATATTACACTGCCATTTTCTGAATGAAGTGAGTCCGTCCTCATACTACCTCAGCTGCTTAGGCTCCGGGTCAGGAGTAATCCTCTTCTTCGAGCATCTTCGGTCTTTTGACTCTTGGTCATTCCAAAGACTAAATCTTGGTATTTATTTATTTTAGCAAAAACTGAAGATTTCTTATGCATGCAGTGCCCCACTTCCAGTATTAAAAGGAAGGCTGCTTGCTTTCTATTTAACTCACTAGCTCGTTTTCATTCATAAAACAGGCTCTCTATGAGCAACACAAGCTGCAGCCCTGCTTGACTCATATCTATTAACACACAGACACCTAACAATTTGACCTTAAGCTGGGCCTCTGTGAAGATCCACCGCCTGGAACATTGCTCTACAACATGCCCTTCCTGTAAAAAGCAAACACTACACTGCGCAACTCTCAAATTAATTAATCATTTTTATAAGGTCGGATATTACACATGCAAATAGTCTTCCAGCAGAAATGAATAGGTAGGTTTGCATCCGCCGCCACCAGATATTAGAAGGAGAATAAAATAGTTGATTTCCTACCATGAGGAGCGAACTGTCCCTCCACCACCGAGACAAACTAGTCATGAGGCTTTGCTGCATTACACGTTATGTAACGCCCCGTCACTGACTCCTGAGCCTGTTTATCCCGCTCCCTGCGACTCCAGCGCAAAACCAACGCTAAAGGATTAAAACCAGTTTGATTCCGCTGCCATACTAAATGCAGTGCGAACCCTCCTTACCGCAACAAAAGGAAGTGCTGCATTAGGTTGGTCGATGAGCGAGTCGGAAAGCGGGGCTCCATCGGATGCGGTTCGCACCTGACGGCTGCTAGTATTCAGCTTCATCTTCGGGGCAAGGTGATCCCACCGAGGCTTGGAAAATAGCCGACCGAGCGCTGACGTTTATGTGAAAAGCCCCTCTGGGTCAGTGCATATAAAGGCGACTGCAGCGCCGGGAGCCCGACCGCTGCTCTGAAATCTGCCGCTGCTTGCAGAGCTGCAGCTCTGACCGTCATGGAGCCAACTTGCACTTACTGTAAGGCCTCCGTAGCTAATAATAGGCAGGCGCACAGAGGGAGAAGAAAAAAAAAAAAAGAAGAGGGGATCATTACAAAACACTGATTAAAGTCGCACAAATCCCATTCTTCTGTCCTGAAGCAGCCCCGATAGAGTCGGTACACTGCGAATGTTGTTTACACACGGAACTAAATCAGATACACGACAGTAGTGCAAGAAAGCATAACACTTGCAAGGCTGTCTTTAGCAAAAAAATAAAAAATAAACAAAAAAAATTTTAATGTATGTCCAAAGATGCATGCAAGATACGAGCAGAAGCGGGTTTTTTTATGTTTTTTTTTTTTTTTTTTTAAATTGGCCATATGGGCGTTTGCCCAGGGCTGCATTAGAAGAGGGGCGCCAGAACAAAATGGTCAGTTCTCTGAAAAATGTTTCCATTGGAGTTCCATTTGAAACGTTACAGTGTAAGAAAAAAATAAGAGCAATATTCTGTTTTATTTGGGTGTTCATTTTTCAAAGTAATAATTTTACATTTGTCACAGTTCCAAACTAAATAGTTAATTCACAAACTATTATTTAGCTAAGAAGCTAAATATTAAGCTTGAAAATTAAGTATTTAGTTAGGAAGCTAAATATTTATTTCCCAAACTAAACATTTAATTTACAAACTAAAAAATGTTACTTTTATTTTGGATCTATTCAGACCCGCTGGCAGGGCCCATTACAACTGGGACATTTCCCCCCACTTCCCATATCTGCGCCCCCTGTCCACTCCACATTTTTCAGTTGTTACAACTATTTAATTCATTGGTAACGCGCTGTAAGGGATTTTTTTCTAAGCCATCTTTAAACGCACAATGAGTGTACATTCCAACATTTGGCTTTAAGGGCTCAACATACGGGAGGTCTCTCCGTCTCCATTCAACAAATGCTTACCCTCCTCCAGGAAAGGGACTGGCGAAACTCCTGCATGCAAGATTTCAAGCTTTTACACGTAGACGTCCATATGAGGGCGAGTGAAGCTCAAAATATGTTCAACTTTTGTCCCTGCTGGTGTGTTGGTGTCTCTGGGTCTCTGTGACTCGGTCTATCTTATGTCTGCCTCAGGTTCTGGGGGCCGAGTATGTTTCTCTCCACACGCTATTAAACATTATTATCAAGAAAACTGAGATACACAAGCCCACTAACACACAAACATTGTGTTTCTCTATCTTCAGGACTTTATATTGACTTGCATTCCTTTCTACAGCCTGACCCTGACCCTTACCCAGGGCCGCTGCTAACCTAACTATTAGCAATACATATCTGGCCTCAAACCATACGTAAACTCAATTCACACCCCTAACCCAAAAATGAAACTTCTTCTAGTGAGACGCAGGCTTTGGTCCCCACAAGGACAAGTTGAATCTGTTGTAGTTGTTACTGACACACATATGTTGTTTGTGGTTTCTTGGTTTCATTTTGTCTCTTTCTGCAGGTATAGAAACAGATTTCTAGGGTGCTGTCTCATATTCTTTCCATCCTTCTTTCTCTACTCTCTTATCTCCCTCTTTCCTTTTAATCATATTTCCCCACATATCTCCCTTTCTTTTTCAACTCCATTGCATTTGAAAAAAGTACGTACAAGAATTATACAAGAATACTAATCACTTCAAATTCAGCTTAAGTCAATTCAGATATATAGTCAGATTTACATCCAATTACAATCCCCTTCAGTCCGAATGACAATATGATACCATCAAATTCAACTTTTCATACTCTGTTAACCCTAAGCTAGACTAAATTTGATAATTCAATCATTTTGACCTTTTAATCACATCACACATGTTTAAGTCTCACTCTGTTCTAGATTGTAGCTTTTTACTTATTATGCTAGATAAGAACTGTCATAATAAGCATAAAAAGAGATGTTGAAGTCACAGTATTTTACTAAAATATGCAAAAAGGATTTTTACTACCTGAAAGGCACATAAACCAAACCTTAAACAGCAGATGTAAAATTGACATTTACTGAATTACTAAAGTTAGATCTGCACTTTACTTAATGTAGCTTTGCTTTCATTTTCAGAATCCAAGACTATGAATGATTTGAAAAAACAACAACCCATAAATAGAAAACTAACTTACCACTCACAGGTACTGCCTGCCATTGTAGATAGAGTTGATCTTTCTCAGCAAAGATAGTAAACCAGAGTTTTGAAAGGCAAAGGATATTTTCTTCAGCATCTGTTTGTGCTCCGTTCAGATTGCAATGACCGACTGAAGTCTGGCGTTTTTTACATCCTGATCTTGTTCCAGCACCAAGTACAACATTTTACAGTTGACCTTTATACCTGAGCATTCGCAGCATGTTCCTGTTAGAGCAGATTTATTTTGAGTTAAGAAATGCTTCAACGTTAAGCTGATTTCAACGAGGATCAGTTGATAAACCCTGAACAGATTCATATTTTAATACAACATTTTAACATTTTTATATGTTGTGAAATTATTTCAGCCAGTTCAAAACGTCCTGGAGCATAAAACAGTACTAATGGCTCCCTTTTTTTTTTATTATGAATAGTTTTTTTATATGAATAATTAGTGCTAAAAGTCCTGCGGTGGTCCATTTATTCCACTAGGTGGGGCTGCTACTCAACATTTCTTCTTCTCTCATGATAACAGGGAGTAAAATGTAGGTGATCTAATATCTACTTATGATCCATGTCACGTTAAAATTGTTGTTTATATAAATTACAAAAATAAATATAACAATAGAAGAAAGAGGAGAGGGTAAAATGTGCAAACAAGCCAAAAAGAAAAGAGAAAGAAATGGGTGGGACTAAAAAAAACTTTAGGAGAAAAAACCGAAAAGGTTAGTGCAGGATGGTACGGAGCCAAGCGCGCAAAGTTTACTGATGTTTTCCTTGCTGTGTGTGGCCAATGACAGTGACGACACTTGGACCAATCAGCAGGACTGCAGCAAGTTAGCAAGCACTGCCTGCATGGCTGTCATTCTATCTCAGACTTAGCATGTAATTTGTTTGTGTTTTTGGATGTATTCAGGGCACATCAAGGCAGCCTAACAGCAATGTTGACCTGTTGGTTCATAAATGATTAATCTGCTTGTTCAAAAAAACATCCACAGGCTAATCACAAAAAGGCACACTTTTCGTTTTCTTTTTGTTCATTAATTTTTGCTTTGATTTTATAATAAACCTTTGCTTAATAAACAAAGGTTTTAATTAACAAGTTTAGTGATAAAATGTTATTTTAATTTTATCAATAAACACATGCGCGCACTCACACGCATGCACACTTGTTAATGGCTCCAAAAAGACAGTGGTTTCTCTGACTAGAGTGTCTATTTAAGTACTCATGGAGGTGTGTGTGTTATTGAACCTGAGTGTATAACTACGACCATGTTTGGATTAGAAAAAATTAGCAAGAAGTTCAAAGTTGGGAGCCCAGTACTAATCGTTTAGGTTTATTGTGCTATACAAATGTTGCACCCTGTAAAAAGAGGCTTGCAAATGTCTTAACTGCCCAACATTGTTCTGATATTCATGCCAATGGTGAGGAAATGCAGACTTTTGCTTAAGTCTTATATAATACATTTGATATACGATTCTGTCTGAATTGTTCTTTTTGAATTCTGTTCTTTTTGATACTTAATCATTTATCTGCTGTGCTGAAGAAGCACTGCTGATAAGAACTGCTCTTAATGGGCTCTTGCAACCTTTTTTTTTTAACTTTAAAATGAGCACAGAAGTATTTCTTCTTTCTTTAAACACTTATCTAATGAACTCACCTTTGCAAATTAGTGGCCTTGAATTCCAAAGTAATCACTTTCTGAAGCATTTAATCTGCCACATCATTATTGTTATTATCATTATGATTGATCTTGTGGTTAACTTCTCAGTATTGGATGTTTAAGGAGCAGCAGGATGGCTGATAAGAGTTTTACTAAATGATTCACAAAATAAAGACAGCTATTGATTTTCTACGCTTTACTTGGAATTGTGCAACAGTAAATGTCAGGTTGTGTAAGCATTAATCGTACATGAGACAAGCTTGTATCAGAGTCCAGTCCAGTCAGATTGGAGTCTCCTGCACCATTCAGACAGTCAGAGGCTCATTCCTCTCTTATCTTCTCTATGGCTTCAGCTGAGACAGAGCGTAGAGCTCCTTTCTCACTGGACTCCTACTATGTTTCAGAAGAACTGGGTTTTGTGCTTCCAGACCCCCTGGTAGGTGGAATAACTTTTATTCTGTTTGCTTTTTAATTATTATCCAGACAGTCTCGATGAAATGCTAGATCTTAATGACTGCTTGCAAGTACTGTTCAGGAAAGAACTTTAAAATCTAAACTTCCATTCTTACTCATTTATTTTTATGCACATAAACAAAAAAGCGGTGCTTATATTTTTATGTGTTACAAAACTGTGATGTGGAACAAGGATTAAATAAAACTGACTTATAAGAGAAGTTGAAGTTGATCTTGCTCATGTTTATTTTTCTTTTTAATGGACCTTTCTTCCAAGGTGCAAACCATGTGTGTTCAATATTCTCACGTTCTTCACTTTGTGCTTGCAGTACATCAGCATTTAACAGCAGCTTAAAGATAAATTTGTCAAAATTTGTACATTTTATCAGTGTGTTTTTACCATTTTAATTGGTATTTCTTTGTATTTGTCCCAACTATAAAACTTCCTGTTTGCAGGAAAACCTTCCATCTTATTACCAGCCATGGATGGATATTGCCCTGTGTGTGCCAGAGCTTGTGCACAGTCATGACCTGCGCTCCCATATCAACCAGGTAAAAGGTGACAATAAACCGACCAGCAGAGTTCACTGCTGATTGTTGTAAGATTGCTCAGGGTTGTTTTGCTTCTCCAGATGCCTCTGCTGAGCGCCAAGTTTCTCCAAAACCACAGAGAATTAAGGCTCGCCCACCTGGTCCTTAGCATGGTAACCATGGGCTATGTGTGGCAAGAAGGTGAAAACGATACAGTGGAGGTGATGCAATTTAGGTTTTCCCTGTTTCATTTCACTTCACTTCTGCAGTCGGTTGGTGTGTGAGGTTATTCTTTTCCATAATCTCCTTTAAAGATGCTGCCAAGAAGCCTTGCTGTTCCTTACTGGGAGGTGTCACAGCGCTTAGGACTTCCATCAATTCTCACCCATGCAGATGCAGTATTAGCCAACTGGAGGAAGAAAGATCCAGAGGGGTAAGAGAAGAAATTTCCCACAGATATTTTTAATTACATTCCTCATAAATAAATAAAATGTTAAAAAAAAAATCCTGTCTTTGTTTTTTCATGCCCGTCCTCCAAACTCACATGCAAGACCTTTTGACATGGAGTGAGTATTTCTCCTTTGAATTTTCCTCTGTGATTCCCCACAGTAATATTTTCATTTACACATTTCTTTGCTTCTTTGTATTAAAAACAGAAACCTGGAGTTGCTGGTCAGACTCCCAGGTGGTGACAGTGTCAAAGGTTTCTTCTTGGTCACTCTGCTGGTGGAGCTTGCAGCAGTCCCTGCATTAAGGGTGAAGATGTATCACTAATACCTTGCTTCCAATAACACGTGAAAAATGCTGTTGTAACTGATTGACCGACTGGACACTGATAAAAATCATCACTGAGCATCATTTGAAAGCGATGAAGTTTCAGACAAAGCTGTTGTGCAACTGTATTACAGAGCATTCCCGCAGTCATCAATGGTGTCAGGTGCGGTGACACGGACGCTGTGACCAAAGCACTGGAGAACATTGGCCAGTCCATACAGGACATGAATGATGCACTTAAACTAATGCATGGTGAGAATTACATGTACAATGAATGAAAAAGATGAATTGACCACACACATAAATAGCTTGATTAATGTTATTTTCCCCCAGTGTATGTGGACCCGTCAGTCTTCTACGGCATTATGAGGATCTTCCTGTCTGGGTACAGAAGTCTGTATGAATTTTACTACGCAGGGCCCATCTCTGAAAACTTCTTAGAAATTTCAAACATGCTTTTTGATGCTTTACAAACAGGTCAATACCCCTCAAAGTTTGTCACATTGTCTCATGTTAAATCCCCAAAGCACACATTAAAGTTTTTGGGGGGATTTTCTGTGATACACTGGAAGATGTTAGTTTAAAATTTTGAAGCAAAAAGAAAATGATAGGCCTATATGGTTTTCATCTTTCACTGCAATTAGAGGTCAAGGTCTTTGTGCTTTACATATCAGGAGACTTAAAATTTTTTGCCCATGTGATTTTACAAAATAGCTTAAGTTCAGTCAGATTAGATGGTCACACATATTCAGTTAAATTTAGGTCTCGACTTTGACTGGGCCATTCTAACACATGAATAAGTTTTGATCTTAAAGAACCACAGTGTAACTTTGACTGTATGTTTATTTTCATAGAGTGCACATCACCCTTTTTTGATTGCTACTTATAAAATGTATGGAAAACAATTCATATCTGTCTTTCTATGTCACAGTTATCTGCTTCTCTGTGCTTGTCGGTTACGTTGAATTCTATTGAAATATAGAATATAGAAATATTGAAAGTGAAGATTTGTGTTTGTAACCTGAGAAAATGTTAAAAGCTCTAACAAGTCTGAACACATTTGCAAAGCGTTGTAAATGATAAATCTGCCTGTACGTCCTCAGGTGGAAGGACAACCCATGTATGCCGAAGGGACTTGTTTACGAAGGTGTCCAGACAGAACCGATAGGGTTTTCTGGAGGAAGTGCTGCACAAAGTAGTCTGCTGCATTGCTTTGATGAACTACTAGGAGTCAAACATGAAGAAAAAAGTCGTAAGATTACTCAACAAATTATAAAACAACAATACAAGTTTAGAAATAACAATGCACTGTGATGCTCTTGTCTTTTTATCAGGCGCCTTTCTAACTCGCATGAGGAACTACATGCCACCTGCCCACCAGAAACTGATTCAAGACATCTCTTTGCAACCATCCCTGAGGGGTTTTGTTCAGCAGCGGGCCAATGAGGACCTCAGCAAGGCATTTGATGACTGTGTTTCAAAACTGTTGGCCTTGCGCAGCTACCATATCAATGTTGTGAGCCGCTTTATCACTGTACCTGCTGCCAGAGCTCGGCAACTACGCACAAACAGCCACGACTCAGAGGGGGAGATGGTCAGCAGAGCCCCCACATCGCTGGAGGAGAGGGGCACCGGTGGGTCTGGCATCATGACCTTCCTGAAAACTGTGAGGGACAAAACAAAAGACGTCCTTTTGCATGAGACAAGCAAAAAAACTGTTCACGAGAACTGTCATCAATGAGGATATAAATAAAATCAACTCTGCTGTATAAACACAATTTTATATGTCAATAAAATTGTCACTTTTGTCAAAATAAGAGTGAGTCGTCTCAGTTGCATTTTCTACAACCAACATTGTTTACCTTGTTAACAATTCCTAATCTATAAAGCATGTGAGAAACCAATTACTCAGTCCAAACCCTAATTCAAACCATCTCTATTGCTTGCTATTTAATTAAACCACTAAATCCATCTTTATTTTGCCCTGGAGTGGCAGAGGAATGCACCAGACCCATTTGTCTACAGAACATTAAGCCATTAGATGACAGAATGTCATTTATTTTGATTAAGATGGGTTGTGGAACTCAGCTCAAATGTACTTAAAAAATAGCTAAGACAATTGCAGCACGCACACATAACCTTCCTGAATTTATGTTTGTTGAATAGCATTGTTAAAAGTAAGTCAATGTGGGAAAAATCCTTAAGAAAAGATTATGAGCTTTGGTAATATTTAGTCTATTAATTATCTTAACCAACATTGCTAATTTCTCTCACGGAGAAAATGTTGTATTTTCAATAGAACCTTAATGTTTTTTTTCCCAAAGTGTCTAAAGTTTTGTAGTTACATAAAAGTGGACTTGGTGGTTTGATTTGGATTATAATCCTTCTGTAAAAAAAGTGCAATTGAGATTATGGCCATGAACTCTTGGCCAGGCATTCTCTTTTAGGCTGTTCTGCTTCCAAAAATTTTGTTGTTCATCATAATGTTTTTTAGATCAAGTGAAACAGGTAATAAGTGGTTGCAGCCTACAAACTCTACCACAGAATCATTTCGTATTGTTGAAGCATGAACATTGACCTTAACTGAGGCAAGTTCGACCTGCAGTGCTTCAGATGTTGTTTTTGGTTCTTTTGTGCCCTCCTGGATGAGTTGTCGATGTTCTCGTAATGTAATTTTAGTCAGCTGGCCACTCCTGGAGAAGGTTAACCACTCTTCCATGTTTTCTCAATTTGTGGATTGCGGTTTCCGCTGTGTTTTACTGGCATCCCAAAGCCTTACAAATGGCTTTGGGACTCTTTCCAGACTGACATGTTATTTTATCCCATGTATGTTTTTTACTTTCTTTAAATTGGAGGATGGTGTGTTGCTTGTTGAGTGCTTTTATTCTGCTTTATTGTCAGAAGGGGTCTATTCAACTGAATCAATAGGTCAGACATAATTTTTTTTTTCTCTTAATGGAATCAACATTTAAATACAACTTTTTCTATTTCTTTGTTTACCTTATATGTTTGTGTTGTATTTAAATTATTTTGAAAATCTGAAATATTTGTGTGTAACAACAAGAAAAATAAATCTTCATTAGGGCCTCTAAAGGAAATCTACCTCACTGAATACGTACAGTAGAATGGTATTGCCATAAAAAAACGTGTGTTTTTTGCAATGTTTCTGTTGAGTGGTAGATTGTTTCTTCACTCAAAACATACCTTGGATTAAAAAATGAACACAAGTTGGTATATTTCAGATAAAGTTACAGGCGTCTAGAAAATCTGAAGACTACAGGAGGGGCTAGGAGAAATATACAGCACATACTGCAATACCTGATAATGTCATGGTGGGGCACTAAAGGGCAACACAATGAGTGTGGAAGGAAAGAAGTTATAGTTTGGCTACTGAATTAGAGAGACAGGTTTATTTAATTCCACAAACGGGCGTGCTTCCTACTTTTAACTCGTCAGACTGACAATAATGAAGCAATAATATGTTCTAGCGTCACTACTCATCGGAGGTGTCTAAAGTTGTACTGAAACCCACACTAAACCAGCAACAGGCTGAAACATAACCTGTCCATGACAGAACATAATCATCTTTTGTTGAGTCTTAACTCCAGAGAGAAGCCCCACAACAGGGTGGTCATGTTGAAGCACAATGAACAATGCAGAGCAGAGATTCATCACCCATCAGAGTTGTTACCTCAGATCTCCTGTCTCCCTCCTCCTCCTCCTCCAGCCCTCATGTGCTTTGCTGTACTTCCTGGAGGAAACATGTGGAAAACCCAGCGCTATGAAGGGACAGATTGTGCCACAAACGGCAACGTAATCTTCACCCTCACCAGCTTATCACCATTGGTGCTTTATTATTTCCCCTAACCTGAGGGATCTCTCTTATCTCATACTGTCTCTTTTTACATGCTGGCCAGTAAAGAGATGAACCAAAGCCAGGGAGAAAACAATTGCCCATGTTGTGAATTCACCGTCACTGAGGGCTTTTAGCACGCGTTTCAAGACATTTGAGTAATTTTATTTTTGCGCTGTTCTCTTCATTGAAATGACAGAGAGGCCTGAGATGAGGAGGTGAAAGGTGAACAGAAACAGCACAGGGATGAGGAGGGATGGGTGGCGGGGAGGAAAAACAGTGAGTTCACATGATGGTGATCTGATTAGAGCTGTTTTTCACAGCCAAGGCAAATAATCCTTTTCCTTATTGCCATGTATGTGGAGGACTCCCTGACAACCCAGCTGTAAACAAAGGCCATCTCCAAGGATGCTTTCATTGTGTAGTCGGGGCTGGGCCGGCACGGATACCAAAGTTTCACCCTGTGTCACGTGGGTGGTTTCATTGTAAGACATGACACATTCATACTCATGCCCACACCTGGTCCATAAACACTTATTCTGTGCAGAAAATTGTTTGGTTTGGCAAACACTTTGCCCTAAATGACCTTGAAGAACTTACTGCCAAAAGGTTTACCAATCAAATCATATCATGAATTAACTAAACACACAATTTCCCCCAACAAAGGGCTTTTGGAGATACTTTTGTTTTTATGAAATCTACTGAAACATCCATATTCCATCTGTCAGAGTCAACAGGGTTATAGCTGAGGATTGTCCTTTGGGTAAGACAGTCGAATATCCGTGCCTTGGTGGTTAACCACAGGATATCCTGGATTCTGTTATTTCAGAATTGAATGCATAATTCTGCTGCTTGCATCAAGCCAAGCAAAGCCAGGAGCTCTTCTCGCCCTGAGAAGTGAGCGCCGTCGCTGGCAGCAGAGAGAGAGGGTGTAGCTGGGAATTAAGGGCTACATGTGCGGCACAGTAGGAGGCTGGGTGTTTCTTCCACTTTCCACTCATCTTGAGTTTGTTATCTTTGTCAAACATCGATGTCTGCACACCCACAGATCAGATATATTTTCATTATCTGCTGATTGGTCACACCCCTCAGTCACACCGGGTCATGTTTGAGCTCTTCTCAGGGGCTCTAGTACCAAAAGGGTAAAAACTGGCCTCAAGGCCCAAGGCTACAAACTAGTATTATGATAGTTCTAACTAATACTGCTGTCATCATATACAGATCCATTCAGTAAATTAGAATATTATTGAAAACACATTGCGTGAAACACAGATGGATGTTTGACAGCCTTTATTTCTGGTAATTATGATGATTTTTCAGCTTACAGTTAATGAAAACATGATACTTAAAGTAAAAATATTATATCAGACCAATAAAAAAAAAAAATTAAAACCCAAAATGTGAGCTCTATAAAAAGTTTGCTTAATGTCTGCTCATAGGTTATTCTTTTAAAAAGGAACTTTAAATCTGTCAAAACGTCATGTTTTCTGTGTAGCATTGCTAATCAACAAACACAATCTACCTCATATTCCTTATCTTGTCTTCCATTACATCCTAGCAATAAAAACCTATAAAACGCATAAATATTTTGCATTTATTACACCAAACTAAGCAGAAGTTGCACAGTCAATTCAAGTTGTAGTTTCTACTTTCCCCCAAAAGGTGGGTTTGGATGTTGCAGATTAAGAACAAAACTGTGTGGCAACAATTTAAACAGAACCACATTATAACAAAGATCAGATGATGTGTTCTTTAATGATCTTTCTGTGTAAAACAAATACTGAAAATAGAGCATATTAATCATTTTCAAGGAAGACTAGCAAGCAAAAGTGGAACAAGCAAATTGATTAAATTAAATCTTATTGACACTGCTTTCATTTTTATTTTTATTAGCAATTTATATATTGCGTTCTCAGGATGTTTCACACAGGAAGATCACTGGCGACCACCATTTCTGTGTAAACCATCACTAACTTCTTTGTTAATTACCATTCAATGCAAAGATTACGATGGTTAGGAGGCACACGAGAAAACATTCAGATAAAATGCTATGATGCTTTGAGGTGTTTTAAGATTGTTTTGTACTTAGCTGTCAGCTTTAGCTTTCTGGACCTACAAATTCAGTTTTATACAAAATGAAGACACTCAGAGAGGTATGTGCTTCTAATAAGTTTAACTGCTTATAACCTTTATAAAAAAACTTTACTTAAAATTTCTGAACTACCTCTAAGAGGGGAAATCAGAATCCTTGTTATTTCTGTAGCTTATAGGTTTTCTTATTTCAGCTTTAGGAAACCTGTTGTGGTTAAAGGCTTCTATATGTCGCGCGAAGCACTCCCAAAACCACGTAATCACGCAAACATGGTGAATCATCCGTGCGCCATCAGGTATAAATGGCTCACCAGGAAAACCTCACTATTTTCTCTGTTGTGGGAGTTCAAACACACATTTTTGCTTAATAGTCACAGTTAGTCACACTTTATGTCTTTTTTTTTTTTAACATAAGTATCGTTTAGTGCTTCATGCAAGGAATCTGTTGGAACAAGTGAAAAGCCTTTCATGTATTCATCTTGCAACAACATTTTTACTTCCTCTCCCTGACTCAACAGAGATCAAAAAGGGAAAAATTAAGTGGCTTGGAGCCAGATTGAAAGGCTTCTTTTCAGGTGTTGGGTTACAGATGATCCAATGTGACAGAGATAAGAAGATCCCGGCCAAATGACCTCACTGACTAGATAAGAAAGAATAAATAACAATGCCGTCGTGACAAATCTGTCACATTTTTCGCTCCGTCATGTTGATAATATGTTATGCCGTATCTCATCACAAAGACTTTTTAGTCTTCGTATTTGAAGATAGTGCTCCTTCTAGCTACATCTTCTGTTAGTTGAAATGTGTTGCTTTGCTGGCTTACATCATCAATCGCCTTCACAGAAAAGAATGGCTACGAAAATATGATGAATTTGACAGAGATGGAAATTACTTGAGTTACATTTTAAATTGTGGGCAGAGGACAAGAGTGGTGTGAAGACAAGTGCATTGGCTCAATACTGTCATTCAAAGAACAGAACTAACTTTTATTTCTTTCTTAATAAACTGTTTTAACAGTAGAATTTTGGATGATTGAATAGCAAAAGTTGATTTTATTAGCAATACTTGGCCATCTGTTAAAAATACTGGCCACACTTTGCAACAAAATCAATTAGATTCCATTCATTTAGAGCTTGTGATCTCTAATTATAATTCTTCCTTTAATTGGATAAAATTTACCTTACAAAAAAAAGAAAATACTTGCAGCATACTGTGCAGATTACTTACCCAGATTACATAACAGAATGCAAGACAAGAGCACTGCAGCACATGTCAACCTACATTTCTCTCTATGTTTTTAATTTAATTTGTCCTTCATTGAGATCTGTATAGAACTGTGTAGCAGTTCTATACAGCTGAACAATTATGTGACAATCTTCAATATAATTTAGTGACTATAAGTGATATAAGTGATTGCTGAAGAGGACTTGAGGAAGCATATTAAATATTATCAGCAGGAATCACTTCATGACAAGTTGCCATGAGAACCAGATAGTCTACTTTATTGAAAGAAATGAATCCAGATATTTCCCTTTGGGGCCACTGCCATTACCTGCAGTAGAAGGTGTGTTTTGACTTGTGATTTAAATATGGAAAGAGAATCGATCTACCTAACGACAATATGGAATACAGAGCATTCAGCAACAGCGGCTGAAAGCTCTGCTCCCTATGGTGACAGGACGGCAAAAGAACAATAAAATAAGTAGCAGATGAAGATTTCAGAGAGAGGGAAGAAGCGCCAATGTCAAGCAAGTTACACAAAAAAGAGGCGGGAAAGGTTGTGGACGCACTTAAACATGAGAGTTAAAATTTTACAGTATACCTCAGCTCCTATTGGCAACCATGAAGCTGCTGAAGAAGTGGGATAATGTGTTCTCTAGACGAATCCATGACCCAAGCTGGAGAGCTCTGCAGGAGTTGGAGTTTATGGAAAACAAAAAGAAGAGAATTGCAATAATCGATGCAAAAGTGATAAGATTATGGACAAGGATGGTAGCAGCATGGGGAGGAATGAAAGAGTACTATGAAGTGACACACACTCTTTCTTAAGGATGAACATGAGAGTTATCAATAATAAAGAAGAAACTAGTAAACTTTCATTTTCTTACTTCTTACCTTGAGAAAGTTAGAGGTGAACCACAATCTAATCTCAATAAGACGGTCCAAGACGGAGGTCCAAGACGGAAGAGAGGAATTAGACTTAGAGGAAATGTAGAGCTGGGTGTCATCTGCATGACAAAGAAAAAAATATATAACAGTTGCGAAGTATTTATCCAAGAGGGAGCATTTAAATAATGAATGAAAAGGGGCCCAATACAGAGCCCTGAGGCACACCAATGTTCCTCCAACTGGAAACCAGTTTACTTAATTAATCAACTAATGAATTGATTAGTTAAGTTTAGGAGTAGTAACTCAAGGGAGGTCTTAAATGTCATTGTAATCTTGCATGAGGAGACCCTTTCATGTGCAAATCTTCATAATTCTACAAGATATCTGTAAATCTCTGCACAATCTTGACCATTAAGGTGTATCATCTTATTGAAAACAGTAAATACTTTTGAAATTGTAGCAAATCTTCAAACAGCATGATTTTACCTTCTCTTAAAAATGACTTTCATTAATACAAGTTGACCTTTAAAAAAAATCATCAATTATCTAAATTGTGAACATGGTTGTGTATATACATACTGTATATATGTTTTATATATATATATATATATATATATATATATATATATATATATATATATATATATATATATACAGCATATATAGTTTGTAGTGTCATTTGTTGTGGTTATGTGTTTTAGGCTGTGAAGTAGAGCAAAAGTAATCCAGGTTCTTTAAAAGCACTAAGTCCGTGTCTGGATGACATCAGCCTGAGAGTGAGGAATTGTTCTCCTGAGGATTTTTGTCTGTTCTGCTTTACACATTGGATTTGCATGATGTACTGCTGTACTGACATAATAATGACCAAGAGAAGATGGACTGGGAGCTAATGAAATGGGAAAACTTCAACCAAAAATACTGTATATGCAGTCATAATCAATAATCAATGTCAGAACAAAGATTCCTATAAAAAATAACCTTTGGCAGATACTTTTCATTAAACCCAGATTTAAGAATAAAAATGTTTGTTTTCTTTATTGATCTGATGTAATGTTTTATTGTTAAATGTTGTGTCTCCTGTTGCTGTAAGCTGAAAATCATCACAATTAACAGAAACAATGGCTTGAATGCCATTATGGCTGTGCTGTATGTTTCACTTCATAAAATTGAGCTACTGAAATAAATAAAATTTCAATAACATTCTGATTTATTGAAAATGTCTGTAAATAGATTTATATTAATCTAAGTTCTAAAGTGCTTCAAAGTGCTTTGTGCTTCAATGGAGCAATATTCACTTATTGCTATGGGGATCTTTCCAAAGCGAATCGAATCAATCCTGTCGCGCCTGTTTACTGGTCCCTCACTGTTTACTGGTCTCACCACTGTTTACTGGTCTCACCACTGTCCGTGACCCAATTGTACACACCACAAAAAAAGTTATTTTTTCCTCAGTGATGTTAAAGGAAAAGTTTTTTTTTGTAGTGTTATTTCATACAAATTCATACCATTCCAGACCATCACAGTGAAATCATCATGTTTGACTGCAGACATGATGTAATCCGTTCAAAACGTCATGTGCCAGAATTACACACCCAGTGATTTTCACCTTGGAACTCTCCCATTCACTCAATTGGTCCAGTCTTTCTTTTTTTAAAATCATCTCACAATGGACTCAAATGAAGCAAGCCAGTGCTGCAGTGCTTTTGGGTTCTTTTGCAACCTAGTGAAAGAGTAATTGATGAGTTCTTGTACTCATTTTGGTTGGCCAGCCAGCTCCAGAGAAGGATTGCCACTGTTCCACAATTTCTCCATTTGCGGCTAATCCTTCTCGCTGTGGTTCACTGGAGTCCCAAAACCTGAGAAATGGCCTTAAAACTTTTTTCCAGACTTTTAGATACCACAGACTTTGCTTCTCATTTTCCATTAGATTGTGAATTATGTGTTGGCTTTTGAGATATTCTAGCCTACTTCATGGCATCAGAGAGTTTCTACTGAATTGATTTCTTGATTCTGTAGATCAGGCATAAATCAGGTCTGAGTGTGGCTAGGGAACCACAGAAGGTGGTTTATTACAGTAAATCCTTGATTTAAAAAAGTGACACTTTAATTTTTAACCAGGATAGTTTGGAATGATGGTTTTCCTTAGGAAACAGAAAACAAATTAAGTCATCATTAAAGATCTTAATTTTTACTTAAATGGGCTATATTTGTCTTGTAATAACATTTGTTTGATGACTTGAATGGTTTCTGGTCATCAAACACCGACATAAAAAGCAAAACGAGGAGAAATATGTGTAGCTCTATACAATGACAGAAGTTACCCTACAGTTTGATCAGACCTATTAAAATGTTTCCAAATCCGGTTCAACCACATATTTCACACATGCTCTTGTTTGCTAGAAGACGAAAACATGACATCCAGAAGGTTTTTCTCCCCAAATCTCTGGAAGACGTCACAGCTCCTTCTCTTAAAGGTTAACACAACTTTGAGCTGTGTGACAACCAGCTCAATCTCGCTCCTCTGCTGACTCACTGCTGGCCCTGTCAGGTGCGAATAAGACAACTGTGTGTCTCGACGCACGTACTCCCACAAGTGAGCACACATGGACACACAAATGCAAATACACGTAAATGTGCAGGCACATGCTCTATCCAAATAGATGCTTGCAAAAAAAGTTGTCTGTGCTTCCTTTGACCTGTGTACAGATGTGTGTGTGTGTGTGCGTGTGTTGTGTTTACACCTACATTTCCCACTTGACTTTGCAACCATGCCACACTATTGTCTTCCTCTCACTTGCTCTGCTGATTGACTTCCTTTTCCTCTGAGCTGTCGCTAATGTCACCTTCCCTGCAAGCGCCCACACACTCATGTTATCAACAGCTTCTCATCCATGTTACGAAAATACAGGAAGTTCCCCAGGGGTCTCCTACATGGAAAAGAAATGTCCCATCCATCCCTGTCACACACTTGCATGCATTCCATGGTACATACAGAAGCGAAATGCATGATTAAGGGTGCCAGGAACAAGCTCAGGGACAGATCACTCAGTAGTTGTTCGGATATAATACTGGTAACCTCAGGAAATGGAGATAAAATCTGCTCCGGGATTGTTACACCGCCATATTAGTGTGGGCTGAAGCTTGAGTGACAAGCTTAATCCAGAAAAGATATGTGATCTCGCACACTTAAATCCATTACTGGATGCCACATGTTTTATTCACTCAACAAAAGTTAAGAACTCTATACTGAAGATGGTTTGTTTATGCACAAAAACACACACACACATGCACCCCCACACCCACATGTGTTCTTTTTTGACTCTAATTATTGAAAATTGAGTGAGAATCATTCAATTATTGTCTAATCGCAACTGTTTCCCTTCATCTCAGTCCATATCTAGACTTGTCTTATTGAAGACCTCAGCTGGTCTATCGTCAGCAGACTCTCTATATAGGATGCAGGCTCAGTCAGGAGCGAGAGAAGGTCAGGTGCAACTGTCCTGCAAAGGGACAACACCAACAGTGATGTTAGCTTACTAAAATACCAAAAACTCCAGTGTCCCCAGATTTGGTTGTCTCAAATAATGTGATTGATAGACTCAATTTTCCAGCAACTCCTTTACATTTGCTGACCTCTCCACTTGCCTCACTGACTTCACCAGACACTCTTCTTTTCATGTTTCTGTGTGAATATGACCAGATGTGGATGAGACAAATTCCAGTGAATTTTCTGTTAGTCTGAGAATTTTGGAAAGTGCTCATCAACTGGGGATTTCAAGCACAACCATTGTTTCAAGTTTCACAGAACGTGATCTGAAAAAGAGAAATTATCTGGTGAGCAGCAGTTCTGTGGAGATCACAGCTTTATTGATGTCAGACGTCAGGGAAGAATAGATCATCTGTTTCAAGATGACAGAAAGGCAACTGCAGATCAAGTAACCATCTTTCACTTGAAGACAATATAGATGGCGCCGGTGTGTGTGGCTGCGTGTCTGTCATTCTCTCGTTTGATCATGTTGGTACTGTTTCTGACCTGTGTCATTTACGAAACTGAGTCTCTGCTGGTGTATGATCGCAACACACTACTAGACCTCCAACCTTTGGTCCAGGATATGATGTTATTTGATGTTGCTGGCCAACAATCCCTGCCCCCGCTTTTGTCGGAGATTCCGAGTCACCTGTTCCGGGTTCCTGCGCTGCTTCCACGGAGGAGACGTCGTCGTGGTAGACGAAGCGGCCGGCTGGTGAAGCTGAAATTTTATCTGACGCACTGCTCTCCTTTTACCCGATCATCGTATGGATCATTTTTAGGCTCTCGGGTGCCTCGGCGTTTCTTGGATCCCGTTGATGTCTGCTTGGTGCCCGTGGTCGGCGTTGAGGCCCCACTGCACCGCCGCCCTTGCCTTTCCCGGCTCAACATGCGCCGACAGTGTCTCCAAAACCTGAGACCGCTGTGTCGGGTTTCCCGGCTTGTCGAAGCCCATGATCCAGTTCCTGTCAGGATTGGTCTGGTAAACGCCAGATCGCTTGGGAATAAAACTTTTATTCTTCGGGACTTTTTTAGTCACCAAGACCTGGATTTCCTGTGCGTGACTGAGACGTGGTTGAGTGTTGGTGAGTCCAGTGCTCTATCTGAGCTTTTACCAGCGGACTGTTCTTATTTTAATTCACCACGGGCTTCGGGAAGAGGGGGAGGCACAGCGACTGTTTACAAACAGGACTACAGATGTAAGCAGTGTTTTCTACAGACGTCTTTCCCCAGCTTTGAGTTTACGGCATTTGAGATGAGACACGTAAACCCAGTTTTCTGTGCTGTCGTCTACCGGCCCCCCAAATATAATAAGGATTTTATAAATGATTTCTCTGACTTTTTATCTGGGATTATAACTAACTATGAACATGTTCTTATTGTTGGAGACTTCAATATACACGTGTGTTGTCCTGATAAACCTCTGGTAAAGGACTTTTTAAGCCTTCTGGACTCTTTTAATTTGGTGCAGGCTGTATCCAGCCCAACACATGAGCACGGACACACACTGGACCTGGTCATTTCCTGTGGTCTGCCTGTGACTAACCTGGAAATCTGTGATTCCGTGTTCTCGGATCACCTGCCTGTTTTATTCAATGTCAGTTTGACACCAATTGCAGTTAAAACTCGCGCTGCTGCTCGGCGCTGTCGGATTATTAACCCTTCCACTGCCACTCAGTTCTCTACTGCCTTTCTTCAGCTTTGTGGATCATCTGACTTTCTCCACTCTGATACAGAAGAGCTCTGGTCCTGGTTCTACTCTTCCTCCCAAACCATCATGGACTCGGTTGCTCCATTAAAAACCAGGCAGCCAAGGATTAAACCTGAGCCTTGGTTTAATGACAGAACTCGTGCTGCAAGGAAGGAATGTCGTCGTGCTGAACGCAGGTGGAAAAAGGATAAATTGCAGATTACTTTTCAGATTTTAAAAGACTGTTGGCGTCTCTACCAGAGCACGGTTAAAGAGGCAAAAAGGGAATATTTGGCAAATATTATTCTCTCAAACTGCCATAACCAACGTGTTTTATTTAACACCATTGACTCTCTGCTTAATATTCCACAGAATGCCTGTTTGGAAGCTTCTCCTGATGTGTGTGATGATTTTCTGCATTTTTTTATTGAAAAGGTTGGTAGTACCAGGGCTCTTATCACAGCTCCTGACTCTGACCCCTCTGTTTTGGTCCCTCGCTCGGCTGCTTTCGATCAGTTTGTGCCTGTGACTGTCGCACTTTTAGAGGACGCGGTTGGCCATATTAAGCCATCAGGCTCCCCTCGTGATCCTGTCCCTCCACGATTTTTTAAAGATATCTTATCTAGCATAGGGCAGCCTGTTCTTGCAATTATAAATAGCAGTCTGTCATCAGGTGTGGTCCCTGCTAGTTTTAAACATGCAGTAGTGCAACCACTGCTTAAAAAACCTGGCCTTGATCAAACTGTTCTGGCTAATTATCGGCCTATTTCGAAGCTGCCTTTTCTTTCTAAGGTTTTAGAAAAACTTGTGTACTGTCAGCTGAAACAGTTTTTAGATTACAATGGCATTCTGGAGGTTTTCCAGTCAGGTTTTAAAACTCTTCATAGCACAGAATCTGCTTTAATAAGAGTTTTTAATGACATCCTTCTTTCATGTGATTCTGGTAACCATGTTGTTCTGATTTTACTTGACCTAACTGCTGCCTTTGATACAGTAGACCACGACATTTTAATATCACGATTATACCACGTTGTAGGTATTGGTGGCACTGTTCTTAAATGGTTCAGGTCTTACCTGGAGGAGAGAACAATCTCGGTCAAGATTGGTGACTCTGAATCATCTACTGCTTCAATGCCTTATGGCGTCCCACAGGGCTCCATTCTGGGCCCACTGCTTTTCTCTCTTTATTTACTGCCTCTGGGTTCTGTCCTCAGGAAACATGGGATTTCGTTTCATTGTTACGCTGATGATTGTCAGATTTATTTGCCCCTGAAGCAAAAGGATGTACATTCTATCAAACATCTCCTGGCATGTCTAGGTGATATTAAAGCTTGGTTGGCCTTGAACTTTTTAAATTTTAATGAAAACAAAACAGAGGTGATGGTGTTTGGACCCAGTGGCTCCTGTGAGTCCTCCTCTGTTGACCTGGGACCCTTGGAGGTTTATTTTAAACCTGTTATTACAGATCTTGGTTTTAAGGTGGACAGTGATTTTAAATTGGATAGCCAAATCAGAGCCGTGGTTAAGTCCAGCTTTTATCATTTAAGGCGATTGGCGTCAGTGAAATCTTTTCTTTCCAGGCAGCATTTTGAAACAGTGATCCATGCTTTTATTTCAACTCGATTGGATTACTGTAACGCACTTTATCTGGGAGTTAGTCAGTCGCTGCTCTCACGTCTGCAGCTAGTACAGAATGCTGCTGCACGACTGCTGACAGGAACTCGAAAGAGGGAACACGTGACCCCTGTCCTGGCCTCACTTCACTGGCTGCCGGTATATTTTAGGATTAATTTTAAAATTCTTATGTTTGTTTTTAAATCACTACATAATCTTGCCCCGGCTTACCTCTCTGAGCTTCTTCACCCATACATACCTTATCGGTCTCTTAGGTCCGCAGATCAGCTGCTTTTGGAGGTACCGAGATCAAGAAGGAAGCTCAGAGGGGACAGAGCTTTCTCTGTCATGGGCCCCAAATTATGGAACAACTTGCCTTTGCAGGTCAGGGAGGCCCCTTCACTGTCCACTTTTAAAGCTCGTCTTAAAACCCATCTATTTTATTTGGCTTTTAACTCTAGCGGGATCTAGTTTCAAATTGTATGTTTTTTTTGTTTTTTTTTGTTTTTAAACTGTAAGTTTTTATTTTATGTTTTTTTTATTGTTATGTTGTGTTTTGATGTACAGCACTTTGTATCAGCTGTGGTTGTTTTAAAGTGCTTTATAAATAAAGTTGGTATGGTATGGTATGGTAACCATTCGCTACAACCAGCGTACATTGCAAACAGTTCACTGAGGTTTTGTCATGTAACAATAAATTGGGGCATATTAAACATTTTCCACATATAACATGACCTTTTTCCTGCACAAAATTACAGAAACTGAATGTAAAATGATCAAATTGCGTCAATGGGCCTTTATTAAAATGATTTTGTTGTAGAAAAATCTCTGTTCATCTATCCGTTTTCTGGGAGGCAAATGAGGATATTTGGCTAAAACTGAAAGGCAATTCATATTGTTTTTATTTTCATGCACTTTGACAAAAATAAATAAATAAAGAAAAACAAATGTTCCGTGTGGTAAAATGTTACTCCAGATCATGATGCTGCCACTGCTGTGTGTTATTCTATGTGTATGGTGTTTGTTGTTGGATTTTTTTTCAGTTTCCTTTTGGAAATGTTGCCCAAAGTTAAGGTTTGGTTTTATCAGACCACAAGACATTGTGTCAAAAAAAGCTATGAAATATTTTAGCTAGGTCTGGATGTTTTCTGTGTTGCAACTCTACTCCTGTGAGACTGTTGCCTCGTGTAAAACACAAGCAGTGATTGGTAGAAATTCTTACAGCTCCCTCAGTGCTGCTTTCAGTGTCTGGAGAGCAAGTCTGACAAGCTTATAACTTGTGCATGTGTTTGTTTGTTTTTTATTAATAAAATTGGGGACAAATGTGTAAAACATAATGTAAAGATTTTACATAGCAAAAAGTAAAACAAATTGCATTTATTTTCACAATCGTTCTTGCATTTTTCTTTATGCTTTTATGTGTTATCTCCAACCACGTTGCAAACAAATTGGGGAGTGAAGTATTGGATTTCATTTTGAAAAGTTTGTAATCCTAGATGTGACACCGTTTAACCCTCTGTCAGTGGTACTAAAGCCTAGAGTCCTTGGTATGTGGGACCTTTATGTACTAAAATGAACAATTGAAAACAACTGAATAGGCAGAGATTGCTTCTTTGTGTGCATTTAACTCGTCGCGGAAATCAGAGCTCAAGTTGCAGTTACACCCAAATCTATGTTTTGCAATATAAACTTTACTGTTTCTTTACTGTTCATTCAGCTGTTGCTGGAGTGAATCTTTGGCAGACAAAAATGGAAGCAGTCTGGTCTAAAATAAACATTATTATGTGGCTAACATAAGGAAACAAAATTAAATTACAGTATATAGTTACTATTTTGTGAATCAGCAATGAAAAAATTAGACCAATAAACGGTAAACGGGTTCTATAAATCAGTCATAAACAACAAAATTTAGGCTATTTTCACCAGCAAGAAAGGTACTAATGAAATACATCAACGTTTGTACTTGTAATGTAACAAAATGTGAAAAAGCTGAAAGAGTGTAAATAATTTAGCAAGAAATTGTTCAGATATTTCATTTGCAGGTCAGTATTACCTAGCTCTGTAATGTGTTTTCTTGTGAATGGGTCTTATCCCCCTGCCACTTGTTACTTTGAACAATTTTGTTGAATATAATATTGTTGCTTTAAGGTCTAATCTTTCTCTGTAATGTAACTTTTGGATATTAGTTAGGATTATCAAGGCTTATTGGTTTGCTTGTGCAATGTTGAACTTGAGCAGCGTCCTTGTATGAAAATAGTACTTTTCTGATACAAAGCATGTCATGTAATACTTTGGAAAAGCAAAAAGCTTGTCCTTTTAAATATTATCTGCTTATTGTACTAAGATCCCATCACACACAACAGATACTCCGGCTGATTCATTTTGCTGACGATATAGAAGTGGTCTTTTGGAGAGAAAAGATTTACACCGGTTGACTGGTCCAAACAAAACCACCTTCAGACTTTTTGTCCTTTTCCTCCTAAGCTCAGCCTTTCTCTGCCCACACAGAGCGAGCCTGAGCTCATTTTGCTCGTCTCTGTTCCCAAGGCATCATGTCCTGAAAAAAAAAAAAGGCAAAAAAAGTATTCATAAAACAAACTAATACAATTTGTTCTGCCAAAAGCAAGTTCACCTGTGCCAGAAACAACCACATTTAAATTTAAGACCTTGTACTTTCTGCCATATAATTTGTGAAATTAGGGAAGCCAATATTGTTCGAAGGCTTAATGCAAAACATATAAGGAAGATGTCTGCCAAAGGTAATTTTTCAGTATAATTTTTATGGATTGGATAGATTTTTTTTAGACTTAATTTTCTTATTGCAAAAATTGGGAAACTCAAGCAATATCCCTTTCAT
Source organism: Xiphophorus hellerii (assembly GCF_003331165.1). NCBI lineage: Eukaryota > Metazoa > Chordata > Actinopteri > Cyprinodontiformes > Poeciliidae > Xiphophorus > Xiphophorus hellerii. Next base: position 21,531,364 of record NC_045683.1, on the reverse strand, counting down.
GCATGAATTATAATCATTTCAGTCAATATTTTCCAAGGGCTTTTGATTTTCTTAAGATATAAAAAAAGGTAGGGAAAAAAACAATTTTTTTTAAAAATTGTTTATTCAAGGATTTTTCCATTTGTCCACTCAGGTGGACAGCAGACATGTAATTTTCTCACTAACGAAATACTAAATATGAAATGTGAACATATTTGAGCATTGTTTACCAGAATGCATGAAACACAAAACAACAACTCTCATCCTAGTCTAACATTCGTTACTATCTCATTCCTTTCTTCACTCCCTGTCTCAGTTTGGTTGTCTCCTTGTTTCTCTTCATCTATATATTATTGTGGAAATATTTAATTTTGCAAAACTAACAACACTGAAAATGACACTTCATTTGGGGCCAGTGTTCAGATCTCAACTACGTTTTAACAGTTTTGGGGTGGCACCGCTGTGCCTGTGGTTCTGACTCTTGTTTGTGCTTATGTGCCAAGCAGGAGTGCAGATTACCCACCCTATTTGGAGTCCTTGAAGAGGCTGTTGGAGAGCGCTCCTCCTGGGGAGTCCCTTGTTCTGCTGGGGGACTTCAGCGTTCACAAGCTCCAAAAAAAATAACATTAGTCACCTTTGATTCATGACTGAACAAGGAGGTAGTTACTTTTGCATATAGGACCTGGGAAAGAAATGAAAGTCCCAGGTGCAAGATGGAGAGAATCAGCAGTTTTTTAAAAACAGGTATTAAAAACAGAGGCAGAAAATTGGGCCAGAATCAGTGAAATGTGGAATTAAAAAGCTGAAAGGCATGAAACGAGGGACAGAAACAAACTGGCAAACAGGGTGAAACATAAACAGACAAATAGAATAAGACAGTGAGACACTGTATGTCTTCACTGTCTATCTGTCTGTCAAAAAGACAGCGACACTGTCAGGTAGATAACATTAGGGTGTGGCAAAGGCTAATTACAGGTGGAAAACTCGGGATGTGAAGATGTCTGCAACAGTACAAAAGATTATCTCACAAAATAAAAGAGAAAGTTAAAAAATAGCATCTTTGCCTGATACTATGATTAATTTGATGATCTGAAGCATTAAAAAAAAAACAAAAGCGGAAGAAATCTGTGAGCGGCAAACTCCTTTTTTCACAGCTCTGTATCTGTAAATTGAAAAAAACAAACAAAAAAACCCCACAATCCACCTTATATTCTTGTTGAATAAATCCAGCTCCAAACACTATTTCCCCCTAATCGTCTGTTTTTAAGAGAGAAAATCTATTCATGCACAGAGAAACGTTTATCCCTTGGCAAAAATTAATTTGTCAAGAGAAATTAAACATAAAAATCAGTAGCAGAACACTGTGTTCCTAAAGTAGCAGAACACAACATTATGCGAGGCAGATGTTCTATTATTGAACTGATTACCTTTGTGATGGATGGAGGGGTGCCCGCGCTTTATTTCCACTAAAGAGCATCAACATTAAGGCACTGTGCTGAGTTTAGTCAGAGGCTTATGGCTCGGTACATGATGGACTAGTACAAATGAATTGGTCATTTTAATCTGGCTGATTAAGACTGACGTTGAAAAAGTGAAGGTTTAATAACTGAACTGTGTTGTTTCAAAAGACAAATAACCTGCGTTTTCACTCACAAGTTTCTCAGAATTATTATGCAGCTCCAGAGAAATCACTCAAACCAAAAAAAATAAAAAATAAATAAATGAAATGTTTATGTTTCTTGATGAGAACGGAGTAAAACGTGTACTGTGTTTTCATAGCTGTGGGTATGAGGAGTTCTGGGAGCTGACCGAAAAGTTGCACAGCAAGAGTGTTTCTTGCTGTGCAATGAAAATGTGGTTGTGGAGTCCTCGTCTTCTGGCCCGGCCCCAAGTAGACCCAGAGGAAATTTTCACTTATCAGCTTTAATAAAACGATCTTATCCATAGAAGATTGTTTCATAAACACAGACCCCTATTGTGCTTTGTTGTGCCAGAGGTTTGAATGATAACTCAGTTTACATCATGAATCACAGGTGGTTTAATAGTAGATCAGGACTTTGGGCCCAAGCGTCTCAAACCCCACATGTTAGCCTCCAACCCTGGTTAGTAAGTTGTTAAATACGGGAGGACTACATGCACCGGACACTCTGAAGGAAGAAAAGCAGTTCTGTTCGTCTAAACATACCAAGTCATTTTGATGCCTTGGTTACAAAAAGCAACTGAAACATCCATAAATAAAAGTATTAAACTGAACTTTTATTTCAGAGGCCACACGTGGCCACAGTTGGAGATGATGCAAATCTGACCCTTCAGCACGGATGACTGAGGCACATGAACTTTTTTTTTTTTTTTTTTTTTGATGTGAATCGTTTCAAAATAACATGCTGTCAAAATCTTCTTAAAATGAAATATGTTTGGTATAACACAAAACTGTGTATGTTATGGACCGTGTATTCTTGACTTCATTTTAATTTCATTGCAAGTAGGACCATGAACATCCTGTGACTTATTTAAAAACAGACTTGGGTGCATTAAAGTTGACCACATAAAGCAAGTGTTTTTGAAGAAAGGCTGATCACAATTCCTGTCCTGTTTTTGAGAATGTGAGGGCAAAAAAGTCCCAGATCAAGAAAAATCACTTTTTATATGGGGAACTTCTTTTTAATAATTTTGGTTGTGTCATTAAAATTTTGCCCGTTTAGTTTATCACTGCACAGATAAAAATGTAGGAGAAATTATGATGAAATAATTTTTACCACTTGGCAAAACAGTTTGAGCACCTCTGGTCTGGACAGATTCCAGGTTTTTAGTTTTAGCATTTATTTGCTTCCTCAAACTGATGTTATTTGCCACGTCTTAACTTTGAACTTTTGTGTGCATGTCAGTAGCAAATCTGTCCAAATCAGTAACAAAATCTATACAGCCTAGTTAAAAAAAAAAGTGGGCATCCCCCTGTTTTGTTCTCATATTATGGATAATGTTCATCCAAACTGTTTCTTCTGTCTGTTGTGAGCCGTGTGAACGTTAGACCGAAACACTGTCTGAGAAAAAACCCAGACCAGAAGGAGCCAGTCCAGGTAAAGGCAGCTCAAACAAGTGCCAGCATGAGCAACCAAACGAAGTCTGGGTGGTGAGAAAGCTCCTGACGATCATTGAGTTTGGTGACTTTATGTGAAATTGCTTCCTGTCAGCTATGATTCTTCACACAAATATATTTGTGTCTGTAAAAAGTGAGATGTTAGAGATAATTGGCCTAACAGACGAAAAAAAAAAGTCCTCTCATTTTTCACTACCATTCTCAGTGTGTGTGACAAGGTTATTGTGCTCATGCCTGAAGAGTACGTTCTAGCAATTCTCTCATGCGACCTCCGAATATGCTTTACCATATTATTAAAACAACAAAATGACTCACTGACTCTCAAAGCTAATGTCAAAAGTAAGATAGAAGGCTATTAGATCTCTCAAGGGAAAATAATGCAAAGAGTCTGCAACACAGAGTGGGAGCTGATAGCATTTTTCCTGTGGATAGGAAAATGGAGCAGGCTCTGTCCTACACCGCTGGTGGGAACGTCTGTCAGCACGCCGCAGCCGGGTCACATTAACAACCAGTTTTCCCACAATCTGGCCTTTATTAGAACAGCTAATAGCAAGTCTAGAGTCAGGTAGATCTAAACTGCCCCACAGAGAGAATGCTGAACACTGTCTAATTCATACAGCACAGGCTAAAAATATCACTCACATGATGCCAAGGAAAGCAGTCAGTTCCTCGGCTATTACAAAGGATGTTGTTCATGTTGAGCGCACTGCAAGACCAACAAACTAGAGTTCATTTTGGACATTTCATTAAAAAGCTTGCTAAGTTCCCGTGCCTTATTCTTTAAAAATATTCCCAATTTCTAAAAACGTTAAAGGGGAAACAAAGTCGCAAAGGTTTCAGGGATGCAGTCTGATCTCAGTCCAGTTCAGTTTAGAAAAGTATCTATGACTCAGCAAGATCTCGCTCCAAACTTCTACACACATAACCCAGAGGAAAGCCCCGTCCCAGGCTGCCTTGCAGTGTTTTCACCTTATTCATGTTGAGTCACAAGAGCAACAAGAAGGAAGGATGTTTCCTACTATACAAATAACTCATTCAGGTTTTCTTGATAGCGAACCAGAACGTTTCCATGTTTTCTTTATAGCAAATACAAGCCAGTGGGAACTTAAAACTGCTTTAAAGCTTCACAAAAAGAAAAAAAAATTTCCCCTTCACATTGAACATGTTAAAAATGACACTGCTGACATTCACCCAGTGTGATATAACAGAAAATACAATGAATGGAGGAGTGATGAAGATGTGAAGTAGCTGCAATGGTTATAATTGGATTTTTACAGTCAAATGACAATTCTCCCTCTAATTCTAAACGTTCTTCAACCATTAACATCTCTGCAATTTCCTGTGACAATGAGTTTCCATTGTCACCAGGAGGGCTGGCCCAAGATATAATAGGCAAACTATGTGGTTGCTTAAGCCTCCAGCTGGCCTCAGGCCCCCTGGATTCAAACAGGGCAGGTTAAAACGTGCAGCAGTTGTACATATGAAAACCTTGACAGATTGGAAGCTTTCTTAAGAGAAAAATATTGATAAATTAAATATAATGTAACAATTCACTTTCTGAGGTTAATGTCTGAGCTGGGAATTGTAACTAAAACTATGTTTTCTTCTTTAAAGAGCCGAGTTTAGTGTAGCTTCTTTGATATCAGTGACTTAACTGAAAAGCTCAACAAATGCAATTTGCATCATTTATACATAAAACGAAAGACCAGATTGAGTGAAAGTATAACAACATTTGATCATGTCTAGCAAACCTACAGTCTCCAAACATTTTCTTAGGTACAGCTTGGTTCGTACCAGGTTGAACCCTTATTTGCTTTCACGATTTCCTTAATTTTTCAGGGTGTTGATTTACCAACAGGCTGCAGGATTCCCTGCTTAGTAGTAGTTCCAAACAGCCCACTCCTCTTTACCATAAGTTTTATCAGCTCAAAGTGGTCTTTCTGTAATAGTGTAACAAAAAATAGAGTGGGATGGCTACGTTTCAACACCTGCTCATGTTTATAATTTTTTTTCCCTCCATCTTTGAGAGCATCCTACGCCCTTTACTCTGTCTGTGACTCTGAGCCACCAGGGACACCGACTGTTCCATATACAATGGCTCACTTTTCAACAGTGGGTAAACAGGGGATGTAGCTAATATTATCTGCACAAAGATAGACTTTCCAGGCACTGGGGCAGAGAGAAGCAGCTGTACATCCTGGGGAGGCCGGGGAGAGTCTCTGTGATGCCAATGAGCCTCGGTATGAGCAAGTGAGGATTGAACTGCAGTCCAGACACATGGGAACCAGAACCAGTCTGAAAGTGAAGGAGGAAGGCCAAGCCTTTTGAAGTGTTTATGATGGAAAGCCTCTATCCTGGAAAGCCAGCTCAGATGCTTGTATGCATCTACGTGTGAACAAAATGCGTAGCGGAAGAAACACAGGACAAACAATACAATAACAGCAACGGGAGGAAATGAAGTCAAGAGAACAGGAAGCTGCTGGGCTTCCCGTTCAAGATGTAGATAATTGGCGTTAATGATTGTGAGTGAGAGGGCAGTTGTTCACAGCTCCTTGATATTTGAAGACATTTATCAAAAATGCTTGCCAATACAACAATGTGATACTTTATCATAGAAGTGACATGAGAAAGTTTGCACTTTTCTCAAAACAAAAATATTCTCTTGTGTATTGCAATATTCTTTCTTCTGTCAATAAGCTCTAGGGATAATCTACATACAGTAAAATGTGACGCAATAATCTTGGAAAGGATGCAAAACACTGTGTTTGGACTGATGGGACGTACAGCTAGCTTCCTGTTTAGGAATACACTAAAAGCACTGGCACAGTGATGGAAGACAGAAATCCAAAGAACTAATTAAACTTTCTTGTGGGAGGAAATGCTGATACAATGGTAAATAATGCCTTAGAGTATTTTTTGCAATAGCAAATGCCTCATACAAATGAACAATTACTTAACCAATCTAGCCTTAACCCTAACCCTGGATAAATACAGCTCCCCACCTATCCGTGTTACACCTGCAATATGTTTCTATTAGGTCCAATGTCTGATTCACGAAGCAAAAAGAACAAGTGATACACCAGTGCAAACATGCCCACCATATTCAGGAAGTGTCATCAGTTTGCTCTTCATTTGCATTGCAGCACAGAGGATTTCACTTTACCATTGGAAAGACCTTTGATCAATAACAGAGGTAGCAGACAGTTTGACCAAAATGACAAGACTTCTGCCAAGAAGAGATGTGGTTGTTTTTAATGAGATGGAAGATGATGGAGTAATTTATCCATTTAGCTAAAATACTCAATGACAAAAGGAATTAAATATTGTGTTTATGGATATTACATGCTGTTTTTAATATATGTGCTGCACATATTCGTGGTATTCTTTAAGAAAGAGAACGCTTTTTGCCTTGGTTGTACATTTTCTAAATATGACTGAACTATCCCTGAAAACCTTTGATTTCCATTGGCCGATAATCACAACTGTAAAAAATGTGTTCAAAGATTGGAAACTCAGGGCAATCCTTCAGGAAATCAGGCCTGCCTTTGTTTGCTGCCTGAGTCAACTTTTGCATTGACGATTTTATGTTTCAGATTAAATGCTGAAAACACAAACGGATGACAGGTCACGTGAAGATGAAAGAAGATATAAGCACACCCACAGCATCAGTCAGAAAAAAACATGATCACCTCCCAGAGATCAAGACGCACAGTAAATGCCGATCCGCAGCAGAATGATGTGACTCAGCCCACTCACTGGCACAATGGTTGCTTTATGACTGCTCATAGGTGGCCATTTAACGCTTACAAAGCTTCTCTATGAAGCTGCTAGGTAATTTTGAATTGACTCATGTGAACCAGCACATGGCTCTATGTGCACCTGCGGACCCCCATGCAGGCCGATCACTTCTGCTGGAGCAGGAAAAAAAGAAGAAAGGAAAAGAAGGAAAAACTGTGAGTGTTGGTGAAAACAAAATGAGTGGTTACGATCACAGATGACCTGAGCTGTTTACAAGCTCAGGAATTTCTTCATGGAAAATATTTCCTCCCAACACCAGTCAACACCAGTCTCAGTGGATGTGTTACTGGGTGCGTGTCTCCCATTTTCCACATAAAACTGTTGACCATAAACCATGAATTCTTTGGTTAAAGTTCCTAAGCATCATAATGGCTACTTAAAATCACTGCATGTGGGCAACTAGATGAAAGAGAAATCGGTGATGTAAAACAAAAATAAAATCATGAATTAAATACCTTTTTTTTTCATTAAGAAGCATTGGAACGGGTCTACTTGAGTAGCTTTATTTCTTACCACTTGTGTTACACAGAATCATAAACTAAATGGCAGTTCATTTAGATATCTTTCTGGATTGAATTTGCACCCAATGAAGACCTGACACTGCTCCACTCAAGGCTGTATGGTGTTAAAAAAAAGTTACTGCATTCACAAGCAACATACTAAACTCTGTTGTTTAAAACACAAATATATTTAGCTTGCAAATTTGGCTTCACATAAACTTTCTTTCTAAAAATATCAGACTTATTGCCAAGAAGTGAGGTCATGACAAACAAATAACCTGTCAGATTAAAAGTATCTTTTGAAAGTAATGATCTTCAAGCAGATATTGAACATACTTTTCAGCTGCATATTTTTAAGTTTGTCATTCTGTATCAAAAAGGGTTTTATTGGTCTGATGTATTCTACTCTTAAAGCAGAAAATTACCATAATTAATAGGAAACAAAAGCTTGAAACATGTGTGTGTTTAATTAATCAATATAATGTGCTCAACCTGAGTCAATACGTTAAATGAGTTTTTCAATAATACTGTAAGATATTGAATGTGACTGTGTGTCACATTAAAGCTAGAAAAAGTCTGGAAATGATTTTTCATGGCCTCAATTTTTTTAAACGGTCAACGATCTGAAATTGTAACAGGGAAGTGTTCACTTTTAGATGGACTCTGGAAGGTTCACTCAGTGGTTTCTCAATATTCTTGGCTGCCATTTCAGCAAGAAGACAAAAGAACGCTCCCAGTAAATCAGAGGAAAGCTTACTGAAAAGCAAAGGTCAGGGGACGGATACAATAAATCTCAGAGACACTGAACTTCCCTCGGAGTTTCGTTAAATCCATTATCAAAAAAAATGGAAGGAATACGATACACATGTAAATGACGTTTTGTATCCTTCTCCAAGAGAACTATGACTTCAAGGAACATTTATTTTCCAGCAAGACAACAACCCAAAGCGTCAAGCTAAATCTACAGAGAAATGGTATGAAGACAACAAGATTCCTGTTCTGGAGTGGTCGAGTCAAAGCCCAGACCTCAATCCCACAGAGAACTTATGGGTGGATTTGAAAAGCCACTCAACCTGTCAGAGCTTGAACAGCATTGAGAGGAAGTATGAAGTGACATCGCCGCTCCAGATGTGCAAGTCTGATTGAGACCTGTCCACGCAAACTTTATCCAACAATGCAGCCAAATGTGCATCTAATAAATACTGACTGGAAGGGCTGGTTATATGTGCAATTACTTATTTTAAAGTAAATACTTTTATCTAATTATTATTTTGTAGAAATTTGTTTTCATTGTGATATAAACGGGGTGTTTGTTTTTATTTTTTAGTGAGAAAAATTGTTGATCTTGAATGCTGTAAAAGTTCTCTCTAAACAATATTGTTTTGTAGCATCAGTTCAGATGTGTCTATCTGTTGCAAGCGACGTACGGTTCCATTAACTATACTATTTGTTAAATCTTGTTCATCTTTCAGAAATTTGTATTAGACGGTTGTATAAAACTAGAACTCCAACACAGCAAAGGTGTAATAAAGAAAAGATAAAGAAAAGAAAAATACTTGCTGCCCATCAGATGTTACTATGATTTATGGCCCACTGTGCTGCCAGCTGTGTGTGTAAACCATGACATCTTGAAGCTGCAGGGGCTCTGAAGAACCTCACTGATGTCCAGAGAGGACATTTGCAGACACTGCAGTTTACAAAATCCCCACTGTGCACACAGCCAGTCTTCAATTTTGTTTTCTGCGCAGCAGAATAGGTTTGTCATTAGATTTGACCAATAAAATAATTATTCTTACATTTCTAAATGCACAACTCTTATGATTCCATTTTATGAAGTTTTTAAATAAATTGTCAGATTAATAAACTGGAAAGTATGAACATGAATATTTGCACTAAATATGAAATCAAATCCTATTTTTTCTTTTATATATTTTGCAACTTTGGTTCAATGTGGTTAATAAACCCCACAGGTGCAGCAGAAAGCTAGCCGTAAAACAACTTACTAACTTACTTACTTCTCCTTGACTCACATCCCAGCAGTGCAGGAAAATATCTCCAACAATATTTTTTTATGCCTCCTTTCATCTTCATCTAACGATTGTGGACAATAAGAAGTAAACTTGTCTGAAAGTTTCCGAAACAGGTCATTGAAAAGACACAAGATGTTGGGCATGTGTTGCAAGGCTATTGGGTTCAGGGTTCACCCACGCAACTGCTCCAACTATTGTATATTCAAGTGACAGTGGAAAAATCTCTAAACAATGGACAAAACTGCTTGTGCTTTACATTTTTTTCCACAGCTCTGTGGAAAAAGTAACTCCAAAAATATACAGATGAAAAACTTTTGCAGAAATAAAAAAAAAGCATTGTGTGCCAATGTATCCGGTCTCCTTTAATCAAATGCCCCTAAGTCAAGTGCAACCAACTCCCTTCAAAATTCAATTAACATGCAATTGTGTGTAATCGGACACATACTGGACACACAACTAGAGCTACGATGGAGAGATTTTGACCAAAAACACAAGTGTTTGAATGGACCAGTCAAAGTCTAGACATGACTCAAATTGAGCATGTCTGGAAGCAGATTGTGGAAAAAAAAAACAAACAAAAAAACTGTCTGAGTCTAAATGTTAAAAGTTGGAAGAGATAAACCATCCAACAACTTGCAGCTTTAATTGAAGTGAAATATAGTTAAACAATTAGAAATGTGGGTCATACTTTTCAGATTTTCATTGGTAAGCCATTCGAAAATGAAAAATAATTTTCCTCTCATTTCACAACCATGCACCACTTTGTGTTGGTCTGTCACATCAAATCCAACTAAAACATAATGAGACCTGAGGTAATAAAAAATAAGCACTTTTGTAAAAACATCTCCATATACAACTGCTATTATTTTTGTTTAGAGTCATGGACTTAAAATGACTATGACTAAACTCCAAGGGTGAACATGTAATTAAATCAAATTCACCATGAAAGCATTATCATTACGAGCATGTTAGCATATCAGTTGTGCATAATTACAGCCCCATAAAACCACGGCTGTAAACCATCTACGTAATGGGAAAAAAATCATTTGTAATGACAAATCCAAGAACATATAATTAGGACCCACCACTGCAGTTTGCTTTATGGTAATACCACAACTTTACCATGTTTTGCTCCCTTGCTAATCTTAGCTATTGCAGGCAGCTGTGTGTGTATGGGTGTGTTTGGGTGTGCGTGGGTGTGTGTCTTTTAGATTTAGAAGTATATTCTATTTGTGTGTTAATATCCGTCCTGCTGGAAACACAAAGAGAAGAGCCTGGGACACAGTCCTTGCCTTGTTTGCACTTCTCTGTCTGTCAGAGTTTCATTCAGTTCCTGATGGACTGATGGAAAGTGGATGGCAGCTTAACCATTTTTAGCCCTTTGCACAGAGAGGTGAGCTGATATATTTGGAAACTGTAAAAGGCCTTTCTGTCAGTAGAGTTTTCACTGAATAGACTGAAAGAGAAAATATGTCATGATGTCCACAGCTAGCAAAATTTAGGGGCTGATTTGGCCTCTCCAGAGTGAAGTAGTGAGAAGTGCCACTAGACTGTAATAGGAGGTTTGAAACGACACTTGACTGTTGTAGGCTGGTTCATCAGTAAAATAATTTCTCAGGCTTACCTTCCATCCAGGATATAGGGAGGATATGATGGTCACTGATTTGTATGGCAGGATGCTGTTTGTTGCACTGTAGCAAAATATTAAGGAGAACAACACGTCACAATGATATTGCATACCCTCTCTCCAGTGACCGAGCTTCCACTGGTGCTTCCACCAAAACTGCAACAGAGATCTGAACATGGGCTCCACTCAGAAACACGAAAAGACATCTGTAGAGAGAAATATTATGTTTTGTGACTATATTTCACTTTGTTGAGCAGGAAAACAAGGAGCAACGGTACAAATCTTCTCAACCTATTCTCATTAGTTATGATGTGGTCTATATCATCTGATCATGTCAATATAAGCATGTTGTGATAAGTACTTGATGAGTCTGTAAGCATATGAGGAATCTCATGTTCTGCAGCTTTTTCAATGCTTTCCATACATCCTAATGCATCTGAAAGTTGTACAGAATGAGGTGAGCAGCTGTTGCGTAATCCCATTGTGAAGCTGCAACTGAATATAACTTTACCTCCACATTTCTATTTGCAAAAATTGAGAAGATGATCCTGAGAAACCAGCATGGTGTAACAAGAACTCACACTGTGCCACTTTAGGGTCTGGTGATGGGCCTTGCCTGTTAAAGATTTGCTTTTCATGCAAACATTGATTTGACCGTTTATTAAACTAGTAATAAACATTAATTTGATCCAGCTAATCTGCCCTCAGTATAACTCACATTGCAACCACCACTGCCAAAGATCGTTTAACTCTGTTGCTTCTTTGATCGCACATATGGTTAGCCGCTGCTAAAACAGGAAGGTTTAACTTTCTCTGTGCTAAATCAAGAGTGCCCTACATAGCTCATGACTAAATTATTCAAAACACCTTTAAAAAAAAAAAGAACCGTATTAGCGTCAATATTGGCAACAGCAATGTAATAACGTCAAGTTTATTTACTCAAACAATTATTATTATCAGATGAAGCTGAGATGCCACTTCAATATGATGCAGCCTCGCTAATGCATTGTCGGGGGACGCTGGGGAATCCAGTTAGATTTATCGTAAATTGCTGTGTCTCAGGAGTATATTCTCTTTGTCCCCCAGAGCCTATGCAGATTAGACGATTGCTGTGAGTGAACACAGATGGGAGAGATGCTCAGCAGTGGAAAACAGGGAGTGAACCAGTTTAATGAAAGCATCATGGCACAGTGAAAAGCCAGTCTAAACTATTGCAGTATTTCCTGGGGGTAGGAAGATGGGATGGTATGCATGCTGAGAGCTGGAGGCCTGCCTAGTTTCAGGAGTTCTGTCGGCTCCCTGTGGGCTTGCGGTGGCCCACTCCCTCATCATATAGGCCCTCCAGGGAACAGCCAGAACATTTTTACTGGTTCCATCTCTGAATAGCACAGTGGATACATTGGGTTGAAAGTGACACTTTTTTTTTCTAAACTCATTATATATTACTGTCATCCATCCCTCCATGCATTCATTCATCAAATCATACATTCAACCAACTCAATCCTTGAAGGGTCTTTGGGGTTGTATGCATATTTTTGGACAAAATATATAGCAGCACATATACAATCATCAGCCAATCATCTCCTGGACCCATTTTTGTCTTTTTAACTATGTTAATTCCTTGCATGACTTCAACAAGGAAACATTCCTCCACATCTTTTAGTGATGAATTTATTAACAACGCAATGCACCAAAGACTACAGAAAAAAAAAAAACCATTTCTTATCAATAACATCTGTATCCAAGGCAGCTTTATTGACTTTTGAGGTTTGTGTTGATCTTTCTACCTTTAGACTTCATTTCAACTGTTAGGTAAACCTCAAACTCATAAATGAGCAGCACTTCATAACCAGTCACTTAGTGCAAATTATTTTGTTTTTCTTTTTATAAAATGTTGAGCTAAAAGACTGCAAGTCTGTAAAGTTGGTAGTATTCGGAAAACTTTAGGTTTAAGAATCACTGCTTGACACCATTGTCTAAGATGAAAAGCTCAATCATACATAGGTCTTCTAAAGTCAGTAGTTTTTCTGACAGACTACTTTCCCAAGAGACTTTTGTGGTAACCCTAGAAGTCACTTTCTGATTGAGGGCAGAGAAATTGAATCTTCAGATCCAGGATTAGATATGGCTTTTAGTCAAGAGACAAATTTGGAGGGTAAAAAGGTGAAATTTCACTGTTACACCCACTGACATGTAAACAATCAGCGCTGGGTTGACCTCAACTTTTACTATGTTTGACCCCTTTTATTTGGATGTATGGTTAGGGTAACACTAGGTGATAAATGTTTGTTACCTTCATGCAAATGATCCCAAATTGTTTAATAGATTACACTGAACTTCATAAGGAAATTCAGCAATGATTCTGTATTATACTCTTCATGTACACATACACACAAACACAGCACAATGGAAATCTGTTTATTAACTGACAAACTGCAGATGAGAGAAGTATTAGTGTTGGAGTATAAAACCATGTCTCAATACACAGGTTGTATAGAAGAGCTCTGACACTAAAATCCTGAAATATTTTGACTAAACTATGTTGCTGACATTTTATTTAGAACCTCAGGAAATGTTCCAACTTTCCAACCAAACAGAATGTTATACAGCAAGATAAAAAAAAAAAAAAGAAGCAGTCAGTTGCACATTATTGGAGGCATATTTCATTCGGTGACACAATGCACATGATGCATATAATTACACAACAGATCCCAATGTGTTTGACCATAAAGATGTGTCGGGCAAGGAAAAATGTGGCAGCTGTGGAAGACAGTGATTGTGTACTCATCTCCCCTCAAAGCAATAGTGTCATAAACATTGTGGCATCTTGCTGATGTTCCTAACATGAGCTATCGTCATATTCAATTACCAAGTCAACATTCTCACAGCTGTGTTGAGGAGGTCTTGATGGAGTGCTATGTACATAACCCTGATTAGGAATTATGCATGGTTGTAATGAATACGGGCTGCACAGTGGTGCAGTTGGTGGCACTGTCGCCATGCAGCAAGAAGGTCCTGGGTTCAATTCCCGGCCCGGGGTCTTTCTGCATGGAGTTTGCATGTTCTCCCTGTGCATGCGTGGGTTCTCTCCAGGTACCCTGGCTTCTTCCCACAGTCCAAAAACATGACTGTTAGGTTAATTGGTCTAGTACTCCGATGTTGTTTTGTTACTCATTCTGCTGCAAGTTGGCTCAATTTTGACACGCAAGACGTAACCGGTTTAGGATTTTCAAAATAAAAGATCAGGAAGTAGTTCATCATTTCTTGCGCGGCCCGGTGGTTGGGGACCACTGCTCTAAGGGACAAGGGTGTACAGAAAATGGATAGATGGATGTAATGAATACCGCAAGACGCTGGAGAAATACTCAGCATCATTAATCAAACCCATAACCACCCTCCAAATTGAAAGCCTTGTGCTGCTGTCTAAAATGCGTTCAGTAACATGGTGAAAATCAGGAATATTTATGTGTAATTTAGCATTTTAAGGATTTTTATTTGATATAAGGCCTTATATGTATGAAAGAAATACCCCAGCAATACAAGATGACAAGAGGAGCTCCACAAAGTCTTTATGACTTTAAAAGTTATGCTTTGACTTTGAATTTCTTGTGTGCTACAAAATTTTTTACATAACAATAAGTTCTCAGTGTAACTAGGGGAGACATAAATCAGTTAAATTTTAAGACACAATTTACCTTGTACCTTGTCTTGTATTCACTCACATAACAACCAGAACTTGAAATTGAACTGAATGTAAAAGATTTTTAGTTGATGCAGAAATAAATTTCTGGCCAATATCAGAGTCTAAATTTTATACTTTTTAAAGTGTGAGTAAGCTCGGCTGGTTGGGCCTGCAGATGGCAGTGACAGATATAGAAACCCCCTGATGATGAATGCAGTTTAGTTTCTGTTAGAGTATAATTGAAAGTTAAAGATTTTTATTCATGAGGGAAAATGTTTTATTATTCAGTCAGGCTTAATTTAGCTACATTTGTTCAAATCAGAAAAATTGCTATGACTTACTGTAAGTATTTGAATTAAATGTAGACTAACTTTTGTTTGTTCTTTTTCTTTCACTCGATTTCAGTATGTTTTCCTTGCCTTAGTTGAATACGTTTTTTCTGCACTTTTTTCCATATGTATCTTTATTTTTGCCTTTTAGTTCTTTCTTGTGTTTTCTTGCTTCATTGCTTTATCTGAAGTAAAGCAATGTGTTCCCCTGCTGTATACAAAAAGTGATTTTGTAAGCAAACTGATATGTACAAACGATAAATAATTTGGAGTTTCTCAAACAATGAAAATCTAAAACGTGACTCAGTACTTTATAGACACAGCTGCGGTTTTTTGATGGAAGGAGAACCTCCAACCCACTCTCAAATCTTTAGCAGTCTCTAACAGGCATGTTTTTTCATTAGGCTCCATCTCTTAACTCTGACCAGAGTCTGCTGATGAAAATCATCCACCAGCATGATGCTGCAACCACCACTAAGCTGAGGATGAATCGATTTTTTTCTTCATATAAAGCTATTTTGCTTGTCCACTAAAAAGTTTAATTTTGGCGTCACCGACCATGTGAACAGACATCATCACTTTTGTTCCACTTCACAATTATGTACTTATTATTTAGACCTATTAAGTAAAATCCAAAGAAAATCTATTAAAGTCTTTTGTTCATGTTATATTACAAATTGTGCAAACATTCGAGAAGTATTAATACTCATAAACATAGTGGCATGTTTAAGAATGCTGTATATGGATTATATATATTTTTATTCCACTCCAGCATGTTTCACATTCAAATGAGAAAGGGGCTGTGGAGATATTGATGCATCAAACACCATAAGGATAAAAATGCAGCGTTGACATGGCGCAGTAAAGCCTGGAGGCAGACAGCCGTTTGTACATATTGAACAATATGGGAGCTGACTGCACAAACATCCTTCCTGACAGGAACTAGTTTGTGTGGCCTCTTCCTGCCCCAAGATGGGAACATAGAGCAATCGGACCACATCTAAGGTCACCATGCTCAAGTATTGAAAACTCCTTATTCTTATTAATTAAACAACCCATAAAAAATAAGAATTTACTAGTATACATGTTTAAAATATTTTTGTTCTAAATTTGTAAAACACTTTTGCATAAGTGTGAGTGAAGTGACCTGCCTAACAGGGACCTTAAAGAGTATGGTCTTGTATTTTGTGTGGACTCACTGCCACCGCTTAATTGGACAGCATATATTCCATATTTTGGAATACATTACAGCTTACAATAAAGATATTTAAAATACTGTAGTTATACAAGCCCTGGAGTACCTAAAGTAAGGTAACATAAATGATTTTTATTTTACTAGTGATTATGAATGCAGCTGCTCACACCACACAGGCAAATCTCTTTAAATGTTGATTTTGTTTCTTGGTTTTTCAGCAAGTTGAAGAGAAGAATCATTATTTTGCTTCTAATGAGCATTTATGCAGAAAAAAGACGAGTAAAATTGCTGCACCACTTGTTAAGAGAAATTAAAAAGTTATTCTTTGGCAATAACCAGAGGCATTAAATCAAGAAGGCCAAATACCACCAATTCCAAACTTTAAAATGTTCTCCTAAAAGTTTGAAGCAGTTTGCAACATATGAAGCTAATTTGTTATTTTGCTTTGGAAGTGTGGGGATTCTTCATGTCGGTTTTAACTTAAAATGATCTCTCTGCTTGGATCTCTGTGCTTCAGCGCACAGAGCAGAGCCTTGTCAAACTCCAGGACAGGAATCATCAAGATCCAACTAAAAAAAAACAAACAAACCTCCTACGTTTATTTATTAAGGCAAGTAACTTTGAATCATCTAATTCCAAATGTGGTGTTTGTCACCATCACTGGCCTAAACTCTGCTCATTTTCTTTGGTTTTAGAGACATTTAAAAATCACTTAATTGAAAACACTTGTCTGTGTGAACGGATGTGGGCACCACTCCAAAATGTATTCTTGAGATGCCTGTGCTGGAGTCAATTCCAGATGGATCTGAACTGAAACCAGATGGCCGGTTGCAGGGAACGTAGTCTTGGTACCACTGCATGCTGCATTGAGACATGTCCCTTTTGAGGGACAGGCACTGTGGTTTTGGTCATTAAAGTTAACAATTGAATGTTTGCATGGGTGTCAGTACACATAAAAAGGGATAAATACAAAAATTATTTTCCATCACAAAGGGGCAAGCTGTTATGTGGTTCACAACGGCGTACATTTTAATCTAAATCTCACAACTGATATATGTATCTATAATGGTGTGAACAAGTATTTATCCCCTTTGTACTGTATGTTTGCCACACTTCAGTATTTCAGAACATCAAGCCAATTGAAACAGTCAAAGATACACAAATAAACACACAATGCAGTTTTGAATTAAGGCGTATATCATTAAGGGGAACATAACCCCGCTACAAAGCGTTGTGTAAAAAATTGATTGCCCCTAAACCCAGGTTGGGCCACTATAGCAACAACTGCAATCAAGCTGCTACGATAACTTGATATGAGTCTTTCACAGCACAGTGGAGGAATTTTAGCCAAATCAACTTTTCAAATTTGCTGTAATTCTGTCACATTCAATGGCTTTCAGGCATATTCAGGCTTTTTAAAGTAATGTGCCTCATCTGGATTCAAGTCAGAACTTTGACTAGACCACTCCAAAAGTTTTTAATTTTGTTTTGGTGGTGTGCTTTGGACCATTGTCAGCTTGAGGTCACAAACAGATGATGTTCTCCTTCAGTTTTTGCTGGTAGACAGCAGGATTCATGATTCCAATCAACATAGCAGGTTTTCCAGATTGGAAGCAGCAAAAGAGGCCCAGACTACCACACTACCGCCACCGTATTATTGCTATGATGTTCTTTTTCTGAAATGTGGTGTTACTTTTGCCACAGATGGATTGGGACACACACGTTTCAAAGAGTTTAACTATGTGTCTCGTCAGTCCAGAGATGTTCTCCTAAAAGTATTGAGAATCATCAAGATTTGTTCTAGAAAAACTGAGACAAACACACAGGCCATTTTTGCTCAGTCTCTTTCTTTTGGTGGCGGCATGAACTCTGGCCTCAACTGAGGTAAGTGAAGCTTGCAGTTAATCGGGTGTTGTTTTAGGGATTTTTGTGACCTCTTGAAAGAGTCGTCTCTGTGCTCTTGGGATCATTTTGGCTCTGTTGGCCACTCCTGTTTTCACCATTTGTGGATCATGGCTCCCACTATGATTCGCTGGAGTCCCAATGCTTTAAAAGTGTATTTGTAACCATGTCCAGGTTGACAGATGTCAATAATTTTGTTGTGTTGCTTTTTTAGCCAACTCCATGTTGTCAGACTGGATTTATTTAAGTGAAAACTTGATTTTACTGGGCTGGCAGCAGTTAGGCCTGGTTTTGGCATATGAAATTAAACACAGCTTTCCAAATAACATGGGTAATCACAGGTAATTCCTGATTTTACAATGGGGAAAATTACTTTTAACACAGAGTTGTTTTGGAGAGCTTTTCCCAATAAGTTATCTTTGTCTTATTTAAAAAGGGGGGCCGCAGAGTGTGTTCCAGCTACATGGGATCACACTCCTAAGCTTCCCTGATTTTGGAGAGGAGGGACTGATGGATAATTAAACCTCGGATTCAGGATGAGCGGTGTGGTTTTTGTCCTGGCTGTGGAACACAGGACCAGCTCTACATCCTCAGCAGCATCATGTTCGCCCAACCAGTCGACATGTGTTTGTGGATTTGTAGAAGGCATTCGAATGTATTCCTCTGAGAATCCTGTGGGGGGTACTGCAGGAGTATGGGGTGCCAAGCCTTTTGATACGGACTGTTAGGTCCCTTCATGGCTAGTGTCAGAGCTCAGTCTGCAGTAAGTATTGCTCATTTCTGGTAAGAGTTAGACTCTACCCAGGTTGCCCTTTGTCCCCAATTTTGTTTATAACTTTGATGAACAGAATTTTTTTGGCTCAGTCAAGGAGTTGAGGAGATCCAGTTTGGTGGCCTAAGGATTGAGTGTCTGCTTTTTGCAGATGATATGGACATATTGGCTTTATCAGATCATAATCACCACTTTTCGCTGGAGCAGTTCGCAGCAGTGTGAGAAATGGACGGGTTCAGGATCAGTGCCTCCAAATCCAAGGTCACGGACTTGAGTCGGAAAAGAGTAGAGTGGTTTCTTGATCAGGGTGGAGGTCATGTCCAGGTGGACAATTTTAAGTGTCTCAAGGTCTTGTTCACGACTGTGGGAAAAATGGAGTGGGAGATTGATAGAGGGATTGGTACAAAGTCTGCAGTGAAGCAGGTGCTGAGAGCTGAGCCAAAAGATGACGCTCTCAATTTAAAGGTTGATCTACGTTCCGACCTTCACCTATGCTCACAAACATTGGATCAGGACCAAAAGAACAAGATCGCAAAAACAAGTGACTGTTTTTTTTTCTTCTTTTTCACAAGGTGTCCAGGTTCTCTTATAGAGAAAGGGTAAGATGCTTGGTCTTCCAAGAGCATCTACTAACAGAGCTGCTGCTTCTCTGCTTCAAGAGGAGCTAGTTGTGGTGCCTCCAGGATGCGTCCCTGGTGAGCTGTTCTGGCCACGTGGCTCTAGGAGGAAACCCAGGCTTCAAGGGCCTATGTTTCTCAGCTGGATGGATGGATGGATGGATATTGGTCTTTTGTTGAGATTTATTCTATGACCAAAAAAATGTCATAGTGACAAAATGCAAACAGATGAAATATGGGAGAGGTAAATACTTTCTTAGTACTGTATGTCCTCCTCAGAACAAACACTTGTGCAATATTTAGAACCTAATATTTCATGTTACTCAACAACAGGTTGTGTCTTTATTTAACCAGATGCATTGTTCTAAAATTTGTATTGAATGTACTTTCAGGAATGTAGAACCTCTGAGTTTTTCCATCAAGTCAAATTTTCATCAGCTTCAGGAAAAACAGACAGCTGTCTGAAAGTAAAAATGAAGATATATCTTTCATAAAACAAGTCAAACATTCCTTTCTGCTGATACAATAATGAGATATTTTAGATTTTAAAATTTTACGTTTTCTAATTATTGGGCCTCTTGAATCCCGCTGTAAACTGAGAGATTCGTTTAAAGCAGATGCCTTTTGAGAAGTGAATAATACAAATGAGCTCTGTTTGACAATTGTGTTCCCAGAAATTTTGTTTCAATGTTTTATTTAGACATGTTTGACCAAAAGCACAAAGAGTAAAGGTTGTGATGGAAGCAATATTGGTCAGAATAATTTGACTCACAGAAGCAGTTTACAATTTTTTAAAACATTTTCATAGGCTTGTTCAATAATTTGTATTAGGAAAGCATGACAAAATAGAAAAGTGATTAAATATGATTTATTTCCTGTTTTTTATGGTAGCTAAAGTGATGGGTGCTGTAGCTAGCTGAAAGATTATATGTTCACTCTGCCCAAAGCCCACCTCCTGCTGAAATATTTCCCTCAAAATTAAGTGTTATTCTTATGTGAACACCACAAGCATCTGCAGTGGGAGAGAAAAACACATTATCCCCCTGGCCAAACTTCACACATCAAAACACAGGCAGGGCCAACAAACCAGAGCTGAGTGGGTATACAATGTTTGTATCTGTAATCCTGCAGGTGGCATTTCCTTTCCTTTAATAATCATAAAGTCTACTTTCCAACTCTACCACATACTAGAGCATTTGAATATGTTGCACTGTGGGAGTTGACTTATAGTCAGTAAAACCTGATCACACTCCCTCTAGTGGGCACAAGCTGACAGGGTCCTTGACATTTAAAGTATTTTGCTGAAAAAAATGAAATAATTTGTGTTCTTGTTTTAGAAAAAAAACTATGTAATTGATAGTGATTGATAGAAAAATAAAATGAAATGAATTTGCTACTTCAATGTTAAATCTAAAAATACCTAAAATATGCAGTCTGGTTGTAAAATGGTTCTAAATGAAGCAGCATTTTTAATGCATACAACAATAAGCTTAGGGCAAAATTCAACTAAGATGCAAAGTGGCTTCCAATCAGTGAATCAGTTCATGTACCTCAATGGAAATGAATGCAAAACCCTCAGCTGTTTTCAGCAGCCTCAATGTTTATCCTCTTTAACAGATTTGTCCTCTCTCTGAACTCTGCCCTCGATCTCCCGTGCCATGCCACCGTTCTCTGTCATATCTCTGAAAACAAAGTATAACACCTTCTCCTACCTGACAAAGGAATTCATTATGCTTTTCCCCAGAGGAAACCACAAAGGGCCGTCTCAAATGTACTTGTGGTGTGGCTGAGCTCCAGGAGGTAAGAGAGCACACTGAAGTGCTCACAAGAAGAAGACCAACTTCTGAACCTGTGAATACGGCCAACCAAACCTCTCCTGTAAAAGAAACAAAACAGAAAAATAACACATACGACAACATGATTACAATCGTATAGCACACAAATCTGAGTGCTGTAATAACCAGTGAACTGGAAGGCTAGTCAGAATTTAAAGTCTGGAAAAGTCTAGTTGCATCTATAGTGTGAGAAACAGAAAAGTTAGAGAGGAAAGGGTTTTGTTGGGACAAGACGAATGAATTTAATTTTAACAAAGTGTGAAATTGCATACCTGTTAAATTGCAATAACATCAGGGAGTTGCTATCATCAAGAAGGACATCATCAAGGAGTTATTGTTTCAGCATCATCAGGTTGAAAACTTGGAAAAGACACTGCATCATCAAGGAGGAACCCTCCATATGTTACTGGCTAGGTGCCATCGAGGCAAAATCCTCATTGGGTTCTTGTCTTACTTTCGTAAAAACGAGTTAATCTACTCATCCAGTTTGTAAGCTGCTACTGTTTGTGTTTCGATTATAGAGAAAGATTTAGTGGGACAGTTGGTAGCAGCTTATTCATTAGACTTATTTTTCCATTAAAGGGCACTGGAGCTGCTGGCAAGGGCCCATTGTTGGCTTTCTTGCCAGGCATCAGGTTCCAACAGTTTGACAAGATGCTAAACTCCTGGTATTCATAAGACAGTACAATGATTTTGAATTACTAACTGTTTCTGACTCGAAGGATAAAAATAAATAAATCAAGGTTATTTAGTATTTGGAGTTCATGTATGCTTGGCTCAGAGACACTAACTGATCCCCAACATGTGTGATAAGAGAAATAGCATAGCTACATGACTTTCAGAGGACCTGTAGCAGTAAATCTCCATCTGAATCTTTCCCTCCTTTGATTATCGGAATATTTCAGCCTCCATCCTGTCTGAAACGGCTGAGCGTTGCACGATGTGAGGAGGCGTGAGGCCTCCATGATAAATGATAGCTTACAGTCCCACACATAATCCTCTGTATGTCGGGCACGTGCAGCTGGACTCCAAGCCAGCGTTTCTTCGCAGTTCCAGAGAGGGCGGCGATTATTCGCAGTTTGTGTGAGTAGCTCATTTCCATGTCAAGTTGATTTCCTAAAGCCAAAGAAACAATGGCGTCATCACTGAGCATGGTTCAGGAAAATGTCAGCGCGATAAAGGAAATATGTCATTTGAATGTTTTGGGTTGACATTCAGCCAGGGCTGTTGACATCTGGTGAAGTACCTACTAAATTTGACTAAAACACTTGTTGATTAAAATGTTATTAAAGTGTTAAAGAGCTGGGAGTCTGTGTACTTGGCCAGTTATGCAAAATCTGAGCTGTTCAGAAGAGACATGGATGTTACATAGATGTCTATTGAAAGCAAGCTTAGTGATGATTTTTAGGCTTTGTTATAACATATATGACAACAGGGTGCCACTGTACTGTAATATTCTTAAACAGCTCTGACAGAAGTCATTTAAAGTTTTCAGCATGTATAATCCGTGGATTATACATGCTGCTACACCCACCATAAAGGAAAGTTTTTATTATAGGTCGACCTCAAGTATAAAATGTCATTATATTTTACAAATGAATATATGAAAAACAGATCATATACTCACAATGTCATTTTTATCCAAAATGAGATTGTGTTTGTGATTTGACAGAATAGTTCAGATGTTTTAAAGTGAGTTTCTGTGAAGTCATTAATGATAACAGTTCCCTAACCATTATAGCAAAAGGCTCTTCAATTGAGGCAGCCATTACTGATAATAACTTCACATAATCTCACTTTAAAAACTCTAACCTTCGTTCTTTCAAGTTTTATAGTTTCAAGCTAAGTCTGCAGTCCACATTTTCTGGGAAATGTAATGGTCCTGTTTTTGTAACTAGAAATTCAACAAATGGTAAATGGTTTGAACTTCTATGGTTCTTTTCTAGTCATGCTGAGCACTCGAACTGCTTTACACTTCAGTCACATTCACCAGCCGCACTCATAAATGCACACATTTATACATCAATAGGCAGATTGGTAGGCAACTTCAGGGGCACGCTGGTATGTGGCAGCAGTGGAAGCTGCAGTCAAAGCCATCACTTTTAGATTGCAGGGATCATACTCTTTGATAAAAGACCCAAATGCATATCTGACTCAAGTAAAATGACTATTGTGTAATGAAGAATAATATGGAGAACTTACAGGAGAAAACTGCAGCAAATGCAGGTCCAGAAACATTGTCCAGAAAAATCCAGCAGGAAACAGAAAGGCTTGGATACTGGTTGTGTGAGTGATTGCTAACAAGATACAAGTGGTTAATTACAAAATAGATGCACCTGTGAGTGAAGGCCAACTGGTAGACTGATGGAAAGTGAAAACTGGAAGAAAAAAGGGACATCATTTTGAATCTACAGAACAGAACACAAAAACGAACTAAGAAAGTAAACAGAAAGAGGCGAACTGATATGACATTAATGAACACAGGGAACTGAAAAAAATATGGCTAAAATTAAACGGATATAAATACTAGGGAAATTATCCAAATAACCCAAGGATCATGACACTCTTCTCACTCAGCCACAATCAGCTGAGCAAAATTTAGCTAAAAACAAATAGATTTGGGATCAGACTCGTTGGTTTTAGAAAAATGTAAAAAGCACATATAGCCCAAACATGGAAAGAATCCATCATCCTGCAATTACATATATATAATTGCAGGAGATATATATAACTAACGTCATGTTCATGAGAAGAGGTGCAATTGTCTGTTATTAAGGTTAAGTAAAACGTGCCTCATGTTGAAAATTCTTATTCTTATTATTTTATGCTGAAACAAGACTTTTCGGGCGCTCCCTCTTCTTTAAAAGTCATTATTAGAATCAGAACAGAAAGGAAAACATGTTGCATTGCACAGTAAATCAGCCGCTAAAGTCCAGATGTCAAACTGTACGACCCGGTAGCGTTGACCGCTGTTAGATTATTCCATCAATTGACGATAGCAGGGAGAGCAGCGCCACGCTGCTGCTGGATGGTGATTGGTCCGAGCGCTGAACTCGTAACATAAAGCGCTCCCATATAAACCCCGTGCAGACCTGACATCGGTGCAATCTGTCATTCAAGTCAAAAGGATAGAGAGGAGTGCACAGTAGGAGGAAATTACTTGTTCCAGCCTAGATTTGCTCAGCCGAGGCTCCAGGAGCGTTCATTCTTATGAACTGCACACAAAGCAGGAAGCGTCTCTGTGCATTTAGTTGTGCGATCTCTTGCGCTGAGAGGACAATGCCTTTGAGGACCGGACTTTTTCTCCTGATGGTGCTGAATGCATCTGCATATGAACTGGAGCAAAACGAGTCCTATTCACCCAGGAGAGTACGCTTTTCTGTCAACAGCCCTTGTAAGTAGCAAGATGCCTCCATCTGCATGCATTTCAGAGAGCACTGCTTTATCATGATATTTTTTACACATCATTTACACAAATGCACTGGCTTACCTACGAGGAGATTATTATTTTTTGTCTTCTCCTCATTTTTTTCTCTTTCTTTCTTTTTTTTTTTTTTGGCCTATGCAGGCTTTTTCTGTGCGATCGAGCGAGTAGCTTCACGGGTGCGGGATTAACGCTGTGGTTTTTGCCGGTGTCCTGCCGGCAACAGATGAGCATGGAGCTTGGTGCTGACACCTGAGCGCACAGGCTGTGTCATGCTGTTCGTCTCTGTCTCCGCTGCATATATCAGCATAGTGGAGGACTTTTAATGTAGCGTTTAATGTCAGCTTTGAAGTTAGAGATAGAAGTAGGTTACATTGGTGTACATTTTTTTTTCTTCCAGCTTGCCTCAGAAAAAAAAGAAAAGAAAAAAAAACCCTGCCTGCCACTGGGGGTGGGGAGGTTAGATGCAATCATTTAACCCTATTAGTTGGAATCTCTCATGTTAGTGGTGAATCAAAATCCTGATTCTGCAGGAAAACGCACTGCAAAACGTAAATCTCGTATTGTTTTTTTGTGTGTGTGTGTTGTTGTTTTTTTAGCTCAGCGATACAAAGCAAATGGGAACAGGGATGCTCATTCACTCCTGCAGAAACTGCTTCATCATCATAAGATTTTGGAATGGCAAGCTGAATTTTCAGAGTAATTTCTGGCCCCTTATGCCAGGCACACTTAATCTGACTCGGGTCAAACAC
This sequence comes from Xiphophorus hellerii, assembly GCF_003331165.1. Classification (NCBI taxonomy): domain Eukaryota; kingdom Metazoa; phylum Chordata; class Actinopteri; order Cyprinodontiformes; family Poeciliidae; genus Xiphophorus; species Xiphophorus hellerii. The sequence goes on along the minus strand of NC_045683.1, from coordinate 21,505,825 downwards.
AGATTGTCCCTGATTCAGATGATGGCAAAGAGAGCGCAGGCTCTTTAGTTGTGTAGAATTTGAGTCCCTTTTTCTCCGTGGGTTCTTGAATCAAAAATGAAGAAGTCAACATTGTGATTTTCAACAATGTGCTTTATTGCTTTGTTCTGATGTGTAATGTGAAATTTCAGCAGTGGACCAAGATCAGGTTTTTTTGTTTGTTTTTTGTTGGGTTTTTTTTTTGCACAAATGTCAAATGCGTGAACATTGCTTAGGGACGTGCGATTTCAGAGAATTTGAAGATTGGGGTTATCGTTTGCCTCATCAGCCTAATAACTATTCTAGTCATGCAATATTCCTGCAATGAGTAAAGCAACATTTTTTTCAAATATATTTCATCATTTCTACATGTATAAAATCCATTCTACCTACCAAAACTGAGTTAATTGTAGATGGTAGGGTCTGAAGGGCTCAATTTAGTTTGACATTTAAGACTAATTTTAAAACATGGAGAATATGTCTTCATTTGCTGTATAAAGATATATCTACAGTCTTGCTATTTCTCGTTCTCATTATTTAAATGCTACTTAAAAGAGCCAAATGGTAGTCCCTGCAAAGAGCCCGAGTCTGAGATTCTTGGAGCTTTAAGGTGTCCAAACTCCAGTCAAGGCACTTTCAGACTTGAGTGACTGTACGTCTTTTGTGAACCACCAAAGTATGAAACATTCCCCTTTGTTGGCTGCATTCTTTTTGCCAAATCCTTGGCAACTCTTGTGTAATGAGCTCAGTGATTCCCAGTGAACCCGCTGTTGGTTCCCATGCTGACAGATCATTCTCTGTGCACACAGCAGATGTGGCACGCTGCCTCAACAGTGCCCTCCAAGTTGGCTGTGGAGCGTTCGCTTGCCTGGAAAACTCAACGTGTGACACAGATGGCTTACATGACATCTGCAAGTCTTTCCTGTACAGTGCTGCTAAATTTGACACTCAGGTACACACTTTAAGTCTCTCTTTCTCTCCCGCTTCCTCTTTCTGATTGCTGCTTGCCGGGTCAGATTACATGGGTGTAACTGTGCAGGACATGAGAATGTGTGAAGCCCTGCTCTTTTCTTTCCAGGGTAAAGCGTTTGTAAAGGAGAGCCTTAAGTGCATCGCCAATGGCATCATCTCCAAGGCATTCCCCACCATCCGTCGCTGCTCCACCTTCCAAAGAATGATAACCGAAGTCCAGGAGGAATGCTACAGCAGGTTGGGCATCTGCAATGTTGCCCAAGCCAATCCAGATGCTATTGGTGAAGTTGCACAGCTGCCAAGTCATTTCCCCAATAGGTGAGCTTTTCACTTCGCCATGACTTACCCACTTAGTTGGAACAGAATTTAATCTCCAAGAATCGTGTCTTGGAGACACGATTCTTAGTTACAACTTACTGTTAACAATCTTAACACTAAATTTATTATTTATTTCTAAAGTTTCCTGTGATTTTTGTTTTCTTTAAGTAATTTTCCATACTGTACAACAGAATGAAACAAGACTATCAAGTTTGGATGTTTTCATTCCTTTTGTTGCTGTAATACATGCTGGATTGCAGTTTAGGAGTGGACACAAAAGAATCGGAGGGTGGAGCATGAGACTCAGTCAGGGCTAGAACTACAGTTTTGTTACTCCCATATGCATGACATCAGATAACACAGCATGAACATAAATGCAAATGAAAGACAAATGAACACTTAATTAATTTACAATGTGTTGCAAATGTTTACTTTATATATATATATAAAGAAATATATAATATATTTCATTTCAGTTTTATGTGACAGATCAACCGAAAGTTTAACATATTTGGGATGTGTAAGCAACTGATGTTTTTTTTGTTTTGTTTTTTTTATAATTTAGATACATTTAATTTTCCTGGGTCAAAACTTTGCAGAACCAGCATTTGCTGCATTTATAGAAGTAAGAAAGAACAATTTGGAATAAGTTTCTATTAGATTTATACATCTAGGAAGTAGAGGTCTTCTTTGCAAAATATCTCAAGATCCATTCTGAAGACTTGTTACATTTTAATTGTCTGATAACAGACAAGCGTTACCACACATTCTTAATTGGACTTCAGAATTTTTGAGGCCATTTGTTGTATCTGAATATACAGTGATCCAAACTATGCCATGGCTCCAGCTGTGTGTTTGAAATTATTGCTTCCATGTCCCTGCTAAAGAAAAGTATTCCCATTGTATGATGATGCTACCTGCTACCTCACCTTCAGAATGCTGTTCAAGTTTTTGCTTCAAGGATACCAGAAAGTCCAACTTTGGACAAATCTGGCCAGAACACATTTGTTTGGGTGTTTACTGTCCTCAATATGTTCTTTGGTAAATTGCAAAATATACTTTATGTGGCTTTCTTTCAACAATAACTTTCTTGTTGCCAGATTTTCATGAAGGACAAATTTGTAGAGTCCTCATCTAGTTAAGCCTGTTGCATTAAGCAATAAATCTATTATTAATCAATTAAAATGACCTCAATAGTTTCCAGTTGTCTGATGTATAGTGCTTAAAAATAGTCTCAAAACAACATTATAGTTTATCGCAATAACGTCTGGGACAATTTATCGTCCAGCAAAATTTGTTATCTTGACACGCCTACGAGCAGTGGTGGTCCACCTGCACTGCTGATCCCTGCAGCTCCCCCAGAGGTTAGACCTTATGCTGTTTGAGAGATTTGTCAGTTCAGGGACAGGCATGTCTTGGTAAAGCTGCAACTGTACTTCACTCTTTCCCCCTGCCCCCCCTTTTTTTTTTTAGATTGAACAATCCTCTGTCAGATGTTTAACTTCATCTCTGACATTGGTCTTCAGGATTCAGTTTTTTTCCTCTACTATGCTCTAACTTTGTTTGACTTTAAGTGCATTATTTTTCATAGAAAAGATAATAATGAGATTTTGATTTACTATGTAAGTGACTTCCGAAGTCAATTGGTTGCACTCAATTGTATTTAGGGGTGTCCAATTAAAGGATCTGATTACAACTGTATGGCAAATGTGTGAATATCCCTCTTAATTTACCATTATGCACTACTTTGTGCTGGGTTCTAATAAAATCTAATGAAGTAATAATAAAATACATCAATGTTAGATGTATTTTATTGATGTAAATAAAATACATCAATATTGCCAATGCAAAATTGCAATGGGCAATGCAATGACATTTGCATTGCCAAAAAATGCAAATGTTTAATTGGCTGGATTGTGTTAGCGAGGCATAACATGCATACACACAGGGCTGTATAATTTTTCTCCAATCATGTTGCAATCTCTGAAGAAAAATCCTCCATTTCTTTGTTGTTCTAGGTTTTATGGTAAGCTTCTACAGAGCCTGATGGACTGTGATGAGGACACAGTTGACCGTATCAGGACCAGCATGGTGCCACGGCTGGGCCCAGAGATGACCATGCTCATTCAGCTGCTGCAGAACAAGCCCTGCCCATCCACTGCCGGGGCAGCGGCTTCAGTCGTCCCAACTGGCGCGGAGACCCGCGCAAGCTGGCGCTGGTCCATGGGTCCCAACATGTACAAGATCCAGCCTAATCTGCGAAACAGAGACTCTGCTAGTCATTTAGGCAAAAAGCGCCCTGGCAGCGACGGGTCCTAACTTCGGCTCAGATTAAGAAATATCCACCCAGTAAGTTCAGTTATTCCCCAGCGGTGATGAAATCTGTGTCTCTGCTAGTTTGGAAGTTATTGAAACATGCACCTCTTAGAAATACCAGACCACCCATACAGTTGATATCAGTTTGATTGTTGTTATATTGTATATCCTACATGTTAGGCTTGAGTGAACCCGTCTTTCATTGACTGATTTCAAATAAGTCTGCTCACAGTCTGTGTTGAACATGTGGCTGACAAAAACAAGGTGTTGTTATTCAAAATTTGCTCATGAATATAAGTCAGTGGTTTGACTATCATTGGTTGAAATTTTTGGTAGATGTATGTTATGAGCATGAGATATGAGTGTCATAGCACTTCACATAACACTTAAATGTACTGTATACTAACTTATATGAGACAGCCATAATCTGCCCTCTAAAAGAGTGCTCATGTGGACTAGGTCTGTAGAGGTTTCTGGAGGATACCTTAAAGTGACCAAAAACACATAAAACTGCCCTGAATGCTATCCACAAAAATACCAAAATTACGTTTAGCTATAGCACATAGAGTTTAGGATTTATTTTCTGATGGCAGAAAAAAAAAAAAGATTGTCCAGGTCGCGGCCAAGTCTATCTAATATCTTATATCCAGACACTTGCAACGCATAAGACTGTTGAGCTACATGCGGGACCAGTTTAGTTCTTAACTGAGCGTGAAACAGCGATGTACGTGCCGTAGCTGAATGACATGTTCACTGTTGAGAGTGAGAACAGCCATCTTTTTGGACTGTGGTGATCGTCGTTCTCGGAAGTGAATCATGTAACACTGACTTCCTGTATCAAGATAGAGACTGACTATTTAAAAAAAAAAAAAAAGCCTTGATATTTATTTTCCTACTATATTATTTAATGTTTTTATTATGTTATGCATTATTGTAGTTTTACATAGTTTACAGGTTACTAGCAGTTTAGACATGACCCCTGTTTGAACATGAGCTCTATGCCAAAAAAAAGGAAAGGTGAGATGACACTCTGGTGACTGAATGGGACCCGTCATGACTCTGTGCTGGCCATAGGGGAACAAGGTTGGTCATTCAGGTCAGGTGATTTAATTTATGGGTGTTTCGAGAGACTGCTTTGGTTTTAAAACAAAAGCTGCTGTTGTGGTTGCTTGAAGTCCACTTTTAGAGAACATTGTGCACATTAGTGAAGAATAACCAAGTCAGTAAAACAAACACCAGTGTAAAGTAATCTTTTAATGAAGTGTTCCCTAATATATTTACACTTTATCTATAATCTGGTTTTCATAAAAAGTGATGCGCTGCTATGTCTGGCTACTCTGCACATAGCAACGTAGCAATAGTTTTGAACAAACGTCAGCAGTATCAGAATATTCATATAAATGTCTTTATTATGAATAGCGTGGTTAAACAGCAGAGCATAAAGAGAAATAACACACCTAAAACATATTTTCCACTTTTCCTTGTTTGTGCGTAAGTTAAACTTACCACTGCAGGACAGCTAATTTGTACAGAAAGTTATAAAAGTTGCAGTTTAGCGTCCATTGCCTTTAAAGTTGTGGGATTTATATCTGGTGGCCATGTTTATTAGCTTTTAGACACTGCTGCTGTAGCCTTTAGTTAAACGTTTCTGTTTAAAATACATTAAAAGTTCCTCTGGCAATCAGCCACAGCTGCTAATATTCATCGGATTGCAAGAAAAATCTAAATCTGCAGTGGCCTTCACAATGCCTAGAGAGCATTTGTTTGTGTCTTTTACTTGCTCTACCATTTGTTCCCTTTTGAAGCAATTGTTTGCCCATGCACTTTTTTGCAATCATAAAAGTATATTTTTTTAAATGTATGAATTATTTCAGGAATATTCTGCACTATTCGTTATTCTGTCACTGATTTTGACGAATGGTCCTTGACCTGCAAATACCAAATTTTAGCAGATTCTGGTAGTTTCTTTTAAAACTATAAAGTAAGAAGACATCCAAACAAATAAAAAAGTTTCTAACTGTCTTGTTGGGGGCAGACATTTGTTATTTATGTTAAGAAATTGAGCTGCTCTAAGACATATATGTATATTAGCATACTTGGCTGGCATAGCCAATGCATCATTTTTGCTGTATTTAATTTAGCAAACTTTACATACTTATCTTAACTCATTTCAAAGGCAGTTTCTTTTTTAACAATGTCCTTAGCTTCCTCTGATATTATTATGACACCTCTCATTTTCACCACAACATAAATTCTTCTAGTCAATCTTAACAAGTAACTATAATTTAAACTCAGCTCATTTACAGCAACGCAATAATTCAGATTGAACAGTTTAGCCCTGAGACATAGGCATTCAGAAGGGACCTCATGCTGGTGTTTGTTTTAATTTGAACCCTGTTGATGGATTATGGTTTGGCACTGTGGACTTCTAGTAGATGACTTCTGTTAGCTTAGAGTGAAGTTTAGCTCAATTAGACCGACTTATTAAAAAATGTGCACCTCAAAGCAAGAGAAGCAAACTTCTACCTAAGGTTAAGTTTGATTTAGAATATCAATTATTTCAAATATTAAACACCACAAATTGTTTTGATTACTATAGTTTTATTTTTAATAGTGATTCTTTTTTTGTTATTATTTTGGCTTCATTAAAGGAACTGATGGCTGTCTCTTTTCAATGAGAACAATTTTGTCTTGGATTGTTTAGAGTGAAGCACAGATCTTGGAAAGAAAAAGTTTTATTTTTCAGTCTCACTTTATGAGCTACGCTAAGAATTCCAAACTATGCAATAATCACTCACAAAGGATTCACTGCAACACGGAAATTGATCTTTATCTCATGCATCGCCAACTGATGCTGTGTGAGTAAAGTAGGACCATGTGTGCTCTCGTGCTGCACTCACGGTGTGAAGGCATCGCACCTCTATGATGCTTTCTTTTTCCGTGCTTTGTCTACACCAGTTCTTCTTTTGTTCTGTGAACAGGAACGCTTCTTTCATGTCATGCTGTGCAAACGGGCGGGGGAGGGGGGAGATGTTCCGAAAGAAATACTGGGTAGTTAAGAACTATAGTGACACTGTAGTATATACTAGCTTGTATTTTATTTTTGAATTTGCACTTTGCATCTTAACCACTATAAAGGGCATTGAAAACATTCAGCATGTGTGCAACTGAGGCATATTTTACTTACCCAGTGAATGGAGATGAGTTTGAATACCACGTATCCTGAGGGGGTCAGGGCTTCTTCATGTTCTCTTGATCCATTTGTGTGTATCTTTGTTGACCATGGGTAAATCCAAGACCCAACAGCTGCTGCTAAAACTACCCTGTATGATGCTGGAACCTGTCAGCACACAATGAGCTCACCATCAGTCATTTAGACGTCTTACTGTTGATTCATGTCTTCATATTTATTTTTCTGTCATGTCTGATTCATTTGGCAAGGGCAAATCGACTGTTTTATCACCAAGTAAAAATGTAACAGTAATTTTAGAGAATGTACCTGTATACTGAATGTCTCCAGACAAGGACAGGCCTAAGTTGGCCGATGAAAGCTTTCGAGAAAGCTCAAAGTCATAGAAGTTTTGTCTTGTTTTTATGTAAATTCCTTCTTTTCTCCATTTTAATCCAGGTATTGGGAGTTTAAGATGAAACTGGAGCATTGTTAAATTGGCCTGTGGTGAGCTTTGTCAGACTGTTCCTGTTACTACTCCAAACTAAAACCCTCTCTCACTTCTGGAGCTTCATGGTACTCGTTCCCCTCAAAACTTGAAATAGATTGTTGTGCTTTCATTTGAAAAGCTTCAGTGATTAGTAAAAGTCTGTTTTCATTTCCATCCAACAGTGAGGCTTATTTTACAGATTCAAATATATCAGATTCAAAAGTGTGTCTCTGTTATAGATCACTGAAGTTCCTCAAAACAGATTCTATGTAATGCATGATAAACCCTTGTGAATCACTTGCACTTTAAAATATACCCATACACATATATACCCACACTGTGTATATGTTTGGGTTTTTCCTCTGTACTGAAAAGTCATAAAAGATACAAATGCATCAACTGTGTGTCTTTTGCTGATAAGAAATAAAAAATTTCTCAAATCTAGCTTGTGTGTGGAATATGTGGTTGTGTTCGTGTTTAACTCGTATGAACCCATCTTAAGGCACCTTTTGCACACAACATCTACTATTTCAAAGTCCTTCAGGCCTTAATTCTTCTCTTTGAGCTGCTCTCACGCTCTCTCAAACGTCTATAATTTGACTTTTGTATATCTATCAAACTGTGCTGGTTAGGAAAGGGTATATTTTCCCATGTCTCATTGGAAAACCACAAACAATCCTGAAGAAGCAAAGTGATTTAACCATCAGTGTTTCATTGACTTACTGGGTGGGATCTTTGTATACAGCTCATTTCAGATGTATTTATTTATCCTGACCTTTTCAGATTTGTTTTTATGTTACATCTGCAAACTTCATTGCATTTTATAATACACTACCGTGTTCCAAATTATTATGGAAGTGATATTTTCTCCGATTTTCTTAAATGGTCAATGCAAATGATGGTCAGTATAATTTTCAATAATTAATTGTACAAATTGTCAATACATTCAAAGTTTACAGACAACATGCTTATGAAAATTAGCACAATAAAACAATAGGTACACTTTAGAGGAAATGTGAAAAATGTTTCACCAAGGACAGAGTATTGCTTTGATACAATGTCACAGTATTCCAGTATTACTGCAGACAAACTGATATTTCTCCTTCCTAAGAACAGTGAGGATCAATGACAGAACATTCCCATTCACTGCATTTTACAGAAACCTACAAAAAAATAACAATAGAGCAATTAAACAGAGAAAGCACTTGTACTTTAAAGAGCACAGAAAAATGGCAAAGAAAAAAATAAAACTTACAATTTTAAGATGTTGTGGACTCGCTATGTATGTGGGACCGGATGCCTGGGGTGGAAAAACATTTCTGGGTGACTTCTTTGCCTGTTTATGTTAGAAATAGAAAAAAAATTGTCAGCAATATCATAAAATCAGTTGATGTTGGCATCAACTATGAACCTGTTTTAAGTGTGGACTTAAGGGAGACAAACTACCTTAAAAACTTTCCATCCATGATCTGAACACCCTGATCCTTGCAGGGTGGTGAGGGGGCTGGTGGTGCCTATCTCCAGCTACGTTCCGGGCGAGAGGCGGGGTTCACCCTGGACAGGTCACCAGTCCATCACAGGGCCCTGAAAGCCAACAACAAATAAAATGTATGAAAGAGAAATGGTAGATTAACAAATTAACAAGGGGAATAAATTCTGTCCAGTTATTTTTAAATCAAATCATGTTTATTAAGCACTTAGTGTTGGTTACACACCAGTTTTTGCTGTTGAAAATGTAGCCAGCTGCTCAGTAAAAAAAGACTTACACCATGAAGACGATGTGGAGGTTCATCCTCAGAACTGGTTGGTGATCTGGTGGAGCCAGGACCTCTTCTGAGACAGGAAAGTCTTTAGGGTTTTCTAATTCCTGATCTCTGGCTTCCTCTTCCATCTTCATTTGCTTAGACTGCAAAAATATGTTGAAGATACAAAATGATGAACGAGTTATAACAACAGCCTCACATATCAAAGTCTCTTTGTCATACGGAGCTTAATTAAAACCAGGCTAAGTTCATGAAGAAAACTATATTAAGTGGCAACAAATAGAGCCTCCGTGCAGTTATAACATGAAGCTGAATGATTGTTATAGCAATAATCATAAAAGTCACAATAAAATTGATAAAATAACTATTTCTGAAACCAAAGTAAGTTTGTTTATATCTTTACTGCACTGTTTATAATTAAACGAAGACAATTAATAAGCAAACTTACCACCAGTTAGCAACACGTTAGCAGCCTTTGGGCTCCTTTCGTGACCCACATTTCATTTGCATCGGTTGTTGTCCTGTTGTGTTGTCGTCTAACTCGGACTAGGACGTCACCAGCTTGAATTTACCAAAATTACTAACTATTATCAAGACCCTCTCGACTTTTAAGGCAATATTATGCGAGTAAAAATGGCGAATTTGAACAGCGTCTGTTATCTTTTCTGGCTTCATGGCTTTTCTTCTTTTTGTGGCGCTTTTCAAAAATACTGAAAGTGTGCAAATACCGCCACCATCTGGTCTGGAGTATGAACTGGAGCTAATGCCGTTCAACAATAGATCTTACATCATACATCTGAAAATGGATTGGGTAAAGACAGCTTCCGTGTTTTAGTTAAAAAACTGAAAAAAACAGATCATATTGAAGATACCTAATGTACATACCTAATGTAAATGTAGCAATAAATGACATTTATTGTCTTTTTTGTTGTAGCACCACTGTCACTAAAGTGTCAATGTTTGATATTTTGGCATGAACACATTAGTTACTTTGTTAAACAACATTACATCAAGTTCCACTGTAAGGATTATTAGTTTTTTATTCTTTGCCATTTTAATAAAAATAGTAAAATATTATTAAGGCACCTAAAAAGGCAGACTTTATTAGCATAAAGTGTACAATGAGATGTAATTTAAAACAAACTGAAATTAATCATTTAAAGGAAGTGTTAAGTGAATTTTAAAAAATTCTATTTTGAGCATATATTTTAAAATATACACAAAATATCTTTGACAGATATTTTAAATATCTTTTAAATATACACTTGAGCAAGTGTAAATATACACTTATACATATTTTGTTCACTTAAAGTATACTTTTATTTAATATATTTCTTAAAAGTGTATTTTGGTACAATTATATTTAAGTATGTTTAAAGTTATAATGTCAAAATTGGTACAAGCATACTTCTAATATACTTCATATGTATTTATAGGTAGTACACTTAAAGTAGTACACTAAAATGTATACTAAAGTACATTTTAGTATACTTAAAATGTACTTTCACAAATGTAAGTATGTTTGAAATATACTAAAGTATACCTTTTTTTTTTACTAGGGCGGTAAAAAGGCCTTTTGCTTTGGCCCTTTTTACTGTAACACTCCTAACTAAAATCCAGGACAACCAATTGCTTAACTGTGTCAAGAGAAGCAGTCAAGTCTCTCTGGAGGAGCTGCAGAGATTCACAATTAAGTTAGGAGAAGCTGTTCACTGTTAGTAGAGCACAAAGAAAGCCATTGTTGAGAAAACTGTGGTTTGCAGTTTTTCACACGTTGTGACGGAGACATAATAAAAATATGTAGGAAATGCTATGAACAAGCGTGAAAAACTTGAACTTTTGGGCTGCATGCCAAACACCTTTTGTGTGAGAAAACTAACACACCTCTGGACACACCACCACCTCTCAGGTGAAACATGATGGTTTCAGCATCATCCTATGGAGATGCTTTAACTGGTAATGTAGTCAGAGTTTAAGGGAAGATGGGACTAAATACAGGGCAACTCTGGAAGACAATCTGCCAATTGGGGATAATATTTCTTAGAAGACATTATCATTTGTTGGCAAGCTCTGCTGATCCACTTCATTTACTTTTGCTACTCCTCTTTAAATCTCTGATCGTAAGCTCAGAAATCTGGACTGAGGGAGATATCGGAGTCAGACATATATTCTTTTCCCAACATAATAAAAGGAAGAGATGGTTTGAGCCGTCTCCTCAGTCTCTGCTTTCGTCCTGCTCTACATCGATGAAGCTTAGTTTTCAACTCCTCCGAGGTTTGGGGACATAGTCTGGGTTGGAGCAAACAATACCTTGTTGCTAAGGTTATGCATCATAACAATTCTGCCAAGGTAAAAGCAAAATCCCTTCCATCTGCAAAGCAGCAAAACCAGAAAATAGCTTTTCACAATGGTTCTCCATCTAAAATGACTGGCCTTGAGCCATTTTGCAGATAATGGGCAGAAATTTCAGTCCATTTCAGTGTTGAAATGTGGTTTTACACATTTCTGACTGAGGCGGTACTGGATATAAATGCAAATTCAGTTTTTTGTTATTAACTTTGCCATTCTTTGTGTTGGTCACATAAGATTTCAATTACCACTTGAAGTTTGAGGTCATATAGTAACAAATATGGAAATATGGGGGGGGGGGGCACAAATACCATAGAGTTCATTTCTTTGTATTTTACCTGTTTTAATAACTCTGTCATCTCTTGTAACAAATGATTGATTCTGCAGTAAATGTGTCACACATAAAACAGCAATAAAATTCAGAATTATTAGAAACCCACACTTTCCTTAGCAGCAGGAAGAAAGAAAATACACAGTTCCAGCTTCCTGAACTATGACTCCATACTCAGTTCAGCTAAAAATCTACCATTAGTAAATATCTAATATAAGGTTGGAAAGTAAGTTCAAATTGCTCTAAAGAATCAAAACTAAAAGTTTCAGTCACTCACTGCATCATCATCATTATCATCTAACTTTAGTCTTATATAATCGCTGACCTGCTAAAACTCTAACACAAAGACAGACTCAACAAAGCAGAGAAGGACTATGGAAGCATGATAAATTCCCTCCTTGAGAATGTAGAAACATTGAGGGGAAACTGGAGAGAAGGCAAGACTGAAAACAATTCGCGAGATGCAAAATGAACAATGGCAGCAATAGTAACAGCAAATGACAGAAGCACAACTTCCAGAGGAAAAGCGAAGCACACCAGTAACAGACTGATGATAGAAACAGTTTCCTCACATCCTCATGGATCCTTTGTAAGCATGATGTGTGTGAGTTAATGTAAATTCTGCAGTTTTGTCCTTGATCAGCCAGCCAGTTCTTTTATTCCAGGATTTATTCACTTTCCTTTACTGGAAAGAGGATAAGTGCACACTCAAGGAGTGTGCATGAGTGATGAACCAAAAATGATGACTACAGTATATCAGTCATCTTTCTTTCTTTTTTTTGGCATCATTAAGCATGTTCTCACATTGCTGAAATAATATATAAGGTGTAACGCATGCTAAGAAAATTTTCATACCCGATTAACTTTTTCACATTTCACTGTTTTACATCTCCAAACTCAATGTGTTTTATTGGGATTTTCTGTGATATACCAACCCAAATGAAATCAAAGAAAAATGAATACACAGTTTTCCTTTTACCTTTTCTCTATTTTTTTTTTATTTTACAAAAAAGAATGAGAAAGGTCTGTGAAGAACCTTTACACTGACGAGTTTTTTGAGGTACATCTAGCTTTTCACTTGTTGGTTGAATGTTTTGGGTCACTGTCTTGCTGGAGAATGAAACACTTCTCCATTGGCTTCGTCTGCTTTCCACCTCTTTGTCTCATTCCTGTTCTAAAAACATTTAACTTCGAACTGATGTGAATATAATTGCCCTTCGTCTTGTAGTTTGAGCTCCTGCAGGCATTAGTCGCCAGGGTTAATTGCCCTGCAGAGGGGCCCTCTGTTTCCACAACAAGTCAAGATCTCAAACAGATCATGGATATGTTGAGCCTGCCATGGAGGGTCCTAATCTTATAGCTCTCAGCTCGAAACCAAATTTGGATATGAAGGAAAACAGAGTAAAATGAACGTTATGATTTTTGCACATTTGATTGTGATCTGCAACTTGCAGATACACTTTGTTGCATATCTTCATAATTCCCCCTTTTCAAAGACTCTACTTGAAAAGCTTAACTTTGTGGCAGCGAGCTCTGTGCAATATGCCCTGGAACTAACAAAGTCTTACATTCTTTGTGGTGAATGCTACAACAGCTACACAATCAAGCATCAATAATTAGAACAAAAATAAATCACTCTGGTTTACCGCAAGCCATGAGCATGTGTTATAAATCCTGCAATACTCCATGAAAGAAGCTGAGGGGACACAGACAGTGGCTCCAGCTGAAAATGAACTTAGTTAAACTTAGCACAAAAGCAGCTGAAACTGCAGAGCGACTGTTTGGTTTGAGAGCCTGAGGAAAAAAGAGGGGGGCAGAACGCGAGAGGCTCCGTGAACACTAATCTCAGTCAGAGGGAGATATAATTTCATGCCTATTTAGAGAAGAGTCCTGAAGGGCTTTCTCATCAGCCGTTCTCCCGTCTCATGGATAGGTGATGCAGCAGCTCTGCGCGCTGATCCTATCATGTCCTTGTTTAAAGAGACATCCGCTTTCAATCCACAGATAGACGGCAAACAAGAGGAACGGACACAACACAACATCTTCTCATATCACCATGTGGTCTCTTTAAAAGTCTGTCTCTCTGTGATGTTTTTTGTTTTCTTTCTTTCTCTCTTTTGTTTTTTTTTCTTCTTCTTTTCTTTTTGAGCCCAGTAACATAGCTGTAGTTGTGTAGTGGGCAACTTTTAAAAGCAATTACAGCTTTCAACGCAGAGAAACATCTCGTTGCCAGGAAACATTTGAGCAGAATTTTGACCCTGCCTATTCATTTCGCTGCTTGGACTGCTGCCGAGTGTATCACCACGCTGACAATCACAAGCAGAGCAATAATGAATAATGACAAAATTACAATGTCATTATGCAGATGCAATTCATACCATCTGCTGCCGTGTTCATGTGGAATGAGTGCATGTGTGTATGGATGTATTTGTTTGATGTCACAGCTTTTTCAAATCAATGCCGGGCTATATTTGAGCCATCAAACACAATTTATAGACCTCTTTGCTATGGAATGATAACCCTTCTGCAAGCGTGCATGTGCCTGAAATCAATGTGCATGCAGAGCTTGCATTTAATACGTTACAGGTCACAAAGGCACGCTCGTTTTGAGCAGCGTTATGGGGGCGCAGCCTTCCCTCTTTGGGCAAACACATTGGGCCTGAAGTCAGTGATCTTAACTGATCACAGTGCTTCTGCTTCTGCCATGCAGGCAAGCAACAGAACCCACATTGTTTGCAATTGTTTTAACCTCTTGATCAAATTCTGGGGGAGGAAAGCAATGTCCTCACAGTGCAAGCACAGTGTCAGCAATCTGATGGAGAAAATGAACAATATGCTGTGGTTAGTGCGGTGCAGCAATTGCTTCTTCCCTCTCCCAGTGTGTTTTATATTCATTATGTCCTTCTCTTTCCCATGAAACTTGTGGCATATTCATCAGCACTGTGACAAATTAGATGTGCAGTGAAATGGAGTATGACTGAGAGCAGTGGAAGATTAGATCCACTCCAATCCTACCCAGCAATCACTATCCCTTCATTTCTGTGGGGAAATACCCAAGGACGGGAAAGAAAATTAGATCAAATTTTACTGAAGAGAGAGCTGGAGTGGCAGGGGGAAAGAGATGAAACGGAGCACGTTCCATCTCTGCCAAAGCATCTGCGTCGAAAAAAAAAAAGGCATTTGTCTTGGATTCAAATCTAATGCAGCTTTCGACTCGGAACCTGCCAAACATATAACTCAAATGGAACCAGTCCTACAGACAAATGAGGTGTCTGCAAAAAAGTATTCACAACACTAGGAACTTTTCTAATTTATCGCATTACCACCATCGATTTCAGCAAAGTTTATTTGGATTTTATGTGACAGAGCAGTATGAAGTGAATAAATGTGAAGTAAAAGGAAAATGATACGTTTTTAATTTTTTTTTGCAAATAAAGATCTGAAAAGGAAGTAATGTCAATGTAGAATCACTGTTTGCCACAATCACAATTGCACATCCAACGTTCTTCTTTGCCAAGTCAGATTAGACAGAGAGTCTGTGAACATTCATTCCCGAGCATTTCCTCAGGTTCTTTAGGTCTGAACTTTGACTGGACCATATTGACACAAGCTTTTATCTAAACCATTCAAGCTGTGGTTGTAACCTTAGAGTTATCATCCAGCTGACAGACTTTTTGACATGGCTTGAGTTCCATACATATTCACATCAACTCTGCTGCATTGATGTCCCTGTATGCCCAAAGCATGATGCTACCACCGCCATGTTTCACAGTACACATGGTGTTTTCAGGGTCACGTTCAGTGTTGGTGTTTTCATCACACATATTGTGGCCAAAAATGAGTCCATTACAATTGTATTCCAGATGTTTGATGTGTCCCAAATATGAGTTTTAACAATTTAAGTCAAGAATTCTAGTCATATTTTTTTCCAACAATGGCTGTCTTTTTAATACTTTTCTAAAAAGGCTGAATTATTAATTGTCTTGTTGACAGATTCTCCTATTTACAGAGTTGTGGCTCTCTTGGCCGCCTCTACCTTAGCAACTACGTTTTAGACTCCTGTTCTTCCAAACCAGAAATGGAATTAGACCAGAGGATACTTAGCAACCCTGACAGGAGCACCTAGTTTACATACTTTAGATCAACATTTGATTATTTTTCTTCTTTTGCTCTTTCCTTTAGTTTGTTATTTTGTTTGTATTTCCTTTTAATTCCTGTAAAGCACTTTGTATTGCCTTGTTGCTGAAAATGTGCTATATAAATAAAATGACCTTTACCTTTACCTTTACCTCTCTGGTAAATACTCTTGCCAACGATAATTTAAAAACAATAATTAAACTACGCATCCTTTTCTTTTCAATCATGTGCTAAATTGAGTTGTTCTTTTACATAAAATCTCAGCAAATATAATGGAGTTTGTTGTTGCCGGTGTGAGATAGTTCGAGGGTTGTGAATACCTTTGCAAAGTGCTTTAGGCTCCCCGGTCCTTTCATGGTTCATTTTCACAAAGCTGTGCTGTGCCTGCAGTAAAACTCTGCCTTCACCACAGCGACTGATGAAACCAAACGAACAAGACCATGTGGCATGATGCGGTGCAGCAGCGACATCTAGTGGCCAAAACAGGGTTTCACAGATTCTGCTCAGATCAAGTTCAGACCTTTCTGTAAAATATGTCAAATGAAACACAAATATGCAGGTGTCAGCACTTTAAGCAACATTGACATGGTTTACAACAGGTCCACATAGTGTTTTATACGAGAAAATTCAGTTTTATTTAATAACTTTCTTTGATTTTTGTTTTTAAACAGAATTTATTTGTTGCAATCTTTTATAGCCTTATGTGACTTGACTGCATTGTTTAATAAATAAGATCAATTTGTGATTAAAGTTTATATTTGGTATGGATCTATCTGAAGGATTTGACTGAAGTTTTTTGTAAAGTGCATTGAGACATCAGGTTTTGGGAATTGGCACAAAACAATTCAAATGAAATAATTGGTCATGATGACTAACCTTTCATTCTTTTTCTTTAAAAAGAGCAAATTTCAAAATTATTCACCATCTTATTCTTTTCTGTGTACAATGTTAAAAATGGATCCACTTAGATCCAGATGTTTTAAAGGCTCTCTACTTCCTAGACCTTAGGTAGAATCAAAGTATATAGGTTGTACCAATACATGGTAAACATACATTTGCAATATTTGGATTCAATTCTTAGTAAAAAAAAAAAAAAGTAATTTCAACTCAGTCACACATACATTAAAATTAATCCTACTTATTAAGCAGTGCATTATATTCAGTTCATTATTCAAATGAGTTTAAAAAGTTTTCTATTTAAGGAAATCTAGCACATAGCATGGAGACATTGCAGTTGTTGAATATCACAATAGAAAGTCAATTACAATTATTATTCTATAACATATTGCATCTAAGAGGTCCTTTGCACTGATGATGATGATTGCAATTTGATATGTTGTTCAGGGGTATTGAAAATAAGCGCTAAATCCTGAGTGCTGGTAGCAGATTGTAGAGCATTGACCAATCGCCTTCCACTTCAGCGACTTTCCAAAATTAAAAATCACGCTTTTGATGCTTACTCTGGTATTCCATGTCGTTCGCTCTGCAGCTCATTTCTAGCCTCTAGCTCACTCTGTCTAAAATAACATCTCTCATGTTTGCTACACATCTGTGCAAACCAAAGGGTTGGTAAGAAGGTAAGAAATGTAAACCACAGAACTACTTGTCACACTATAGGTGAGACATTTACTACTAAGCTGACACATTTTAGCAAGAACTTTTAGCCTGTAGGGAGTTTGGGTTCATTTTTCCTCCCTGTAAGTTGACCCTATCAACTGTCTCAGCTGCCATCAGTCTCCTATTTTGTGCATGATGAATTAGGGGCCTTTATGGTAAACTGTACCTCTTATGTTACAGTTAGAGGACATGAGGAAAAATCAACAGGAAAGGTTATGATTATTTTAAGCAACAGTACTCACAAAGAGAGCACCGCTGCGAGGCTTCAGAGATCACTGTTGCAGTGATTAAGTAATTAACCCATCAAACCGGATACGCAGCAATGTCCTGGGTGTCAAGCAGAAAGTCTTCTTTTTCATCTATGCTTTTGAAGTTCAGGTTTGTAGGTTTCTACAAAGAAAATGGCTTTAAGAAGCTCGGCGTTGTTTAAATTTTAAGATTCCTTATTAAAGGAACAAAACACAAAACGCCATCCACACTCATGACAAGGAAGACAGAGTAACCAAAGGCCATTTACCAAAGTAAATTAAAATAAAATAAACTTTGAACTGCATAAACTGGGTCCAAAACACAAAATGAAAAATATTTAAAGCAAACACAAAAAGTGTAAAACACCTGCAGCAGCTATTAGCAGTGAATTAAATTATGCTACTTCATACCTGACTAACTGATTGCTGTCACACATTAATATATAAATCAACCGGTGTATTAATTTGATCTGAATCCATTTAGCTTCCCAGAGAACAACAGCTCTCTGGAAAGATCATTTAAAAGGAATGGGAATTTGATCTATTATCCATTGCTATGATTTAGTATCATAACAAGATATGAAGAGATATCATATGAATATTATAATATATATTATTTTAAAAATTACAATGAACTTTAAATTAGTGTGTAAATCTATTTTTGATGTTGGAGACTTAGGGTTGAGTACCTTGGCTAAGGGTACATTAACATGTGGAGGGGGTGTTGGAAGTAGTTAGTATTTAACTAGTAAAGCTCTGATGCTTACCGAGATTTCATCAGACTTTCATGAAACCATGCAAGAGTGTTGTACACGAGACAAAACTGACTGAGTCAGAGAAATAATCCAGCTGCAGCTAATTCAAAGCTTCAGACAAGAACAATCAAATTGATTTATATGTTATATCATTGGAATTAGACAGTACAAATAGCTGGGCCAATCAGGAAATAATATTCCGCATTATCTCAGAATTCTGTGCATGGCAAAACTATTGTGGGTATGAAACTGAAATTACTGAGAAAACACTAAATGATAGGAACATTTTCTGAAGATCTTTCTGCACAGAGCTGCTAAAGAATATAAAGTAAGCTCTACATTTAAACGCCGTGTTGGTTTTAGTAATTTGTTAAATTAAACAAATACAGTTGTAGTAGAAAATTTTATTTTAACTATTTCATTTCAATTTTGTCCAAATAAGGGTTGATAGTGTTTTGTGTATATGAATGTTTTTCTTTTCTTTGTTACTGTGTAAGTGTGAGAGAGCCTGCAACTATGAGTGACTGAGACAAATGAAATACACGTTTCTGTTGGAATCCTTCTCAGCTCTCATACATGTCGGCTGTGGGTCTCCAACGAAAGGTCTTAACTAAACATCGCTCCCTCCAATGAGGTGAGGGGCAGCTGCATGACGGTGGATAAAGATGTGGCTCCGTTATCCACCTGGCTAATGGAGATAAGCTGAGACATGGGGTGTGCTCTTTTTAGCTGTGACTATGTAATCAAGTGATGTGTGTTGTTCGGGGCTCTTCTACTGACTGTGTTCAGTGAGATGGGTCTTCGAACGCTTTTGCCTTCGAATAAAAAAAAGACAGATTAATCTTTCTATAGTTATAGGAACAGACTCTCATTCTTTGATAACAGAAATTTCCACAACACAGTCTAAGGAAACAAAAACCTGTTTTATTGCAAAAAAGACTTGTGATGTTGGTGTTAATTGTGAAAAACTAGGTTAGGCTTTAAAAAAAAGGAAACATATGAGCCATTGTAAAATTAATTGCAACATATGAAATGAAACAATACTGAGACTCAACTGGAAATAATGACATAAAAAAGAAACTTAAACAAATCAATTCAAAGATGCATTAGACACAGAAAGGACGCTACAGATCTGTATACTCAGACCTTTAACTACTAAACATTTCAGAATACCCAGCAGAATATCCACCACTAACAACAAAGTTCTTTAGGTATTGCTGTAATCAGTATTCACATTCTGACCCTTACTTAATTCGTCCACATGTCTTATTTTTGTAAACTATAAAATACAGGTTGCTCATTGACTGAGTGTAAAGTCGCAACACAATATGGAAACAATGAGTTCACCCACGCTGATTAGTATGAGTAGTTTACTGTTCAAATCCACTTGTTTGATGAAAGTAAACAATCAGGAAACATCTATTTATCATAAACCTTGATCTTTAGCACCGAGAGGTTACAGTACAGCTGTGTCTAAGTGTTTGTTTCTCATCTGTGGTTGTCAAATCTCTGCAAGGATTCCTCCAGCACACACACACACACACACGCACACACACCCCACACACAGATTCAAGTCGATAGTTTGCTGTGGATGACCTTTGGATCATTCACTTAAAAAACTGTTTCATAATTAATCTCAAAGCAGATGTTCCAAACGGACAGAAATATGATGCTGGATGTTTTTTTTATACTATCAGTATGTGAGGAGCTTTCAAGCAAATTTATTAGATATCTTTATAATTAATGGCTGTTTAAATGAATGATTTCTGGAGTTTTAATGACTCTATCTGAGACAACCAAATTGTACTTCAACAAATTCCCAGGGTCCACTGTGATCTTTAAAAATATATACCACTAATCACTTTTATCCCATAGGCTGAAAGTTAAGTCTGCTTTTCTTTGACGTTGCCCCAAACTTTTATCCTGAAGTCTTATTTGTGTTCTACTACTTATGGAAACATATTAGCATTAAAAAATAAACAAGCACAAACACAAACACAAAGCAAGACATTTTCTTTCCAGGTTTAAACCAAACTGTGACAGTAATTCTTTAAGGGCTAAGAAAGGTATGATCAAGTGATTTACTGTAAAGCAGCTAATCATCACCACAAACCCAGAACAAATTCCAGCTGTTAGATCTACTGACACATGATATGGAAGTGTTTTGTTTATCATTATGATTAATGAGATGTCTTCTGTCTCTCAAACGCTTCCTCAGTGAGTTCATGAGAGGCAAATGTGTTTAGATTAGTTCTCAGCTGCGTCAGTGTTTTTTAAAGGATATTTTCGTTTTTAAACTTACTTATGCCATGCCCTCTCTTACACAGTCGGCTGTTTTTAGTCCTCGTCAGACCACTCTGTTTTATTCAGGCGGTCATTCTTAAACTTCTCCGCAGCAGCTTTTGAAAAATGTTGCGCCCTTGGTGTTGTCATTAATTTCCCTTCATCTGTTTGTCCCTTTGAAGGAAACACCCGTGCCATTCAGGGGCTCTGTGGCTCTCCTGCAGCGGGACGGGTCGTGTCTGTGCGTGTTTACTGTCTCTGTGGACGCGCGCCTCAGCCTCAGTCAAGCATTGCTGGTTGGCGCCGCTGTCTCCCCACTTCCACAACATCAGGTGTAATGTTACTGTTTGTTGTGGCCTGAGCTCGCTAATAACATGGCTGGACAACAATGTCGGCGGTAAAGCTGTGCGACATCACCCGGGGATCACTCAACCCCCTTTGGACCTGCAGCGGTGGCCGAGTGGTTGAAGTAACGCACCAAAAGCGACGTTTCAGACGGACTCACGTTGTGTGTTTAATTCTGCTTCATTTCATTTTGTTTTATTTTACATAACTTTCCCTTTTTTCTCCCATTTTCTCACTGCATTGTATTGACTTGTATTTTTCTTTTATTGTTAGCCAGCTGGTTTTGTTTGTTGCTTGAAATTAATAATTTAACAAAAAAAACCACTTTTTTTTTTAAATGCCTTGTTAAGTAAATAAAAACCTGTTCATCTTTCTGAGAAATAAAGACAATTTTGATATAACTTTGGTTCTTGTTGATGGCCACACATTACTTCAGTGCCTCCTACATCTTAATTGGGGTTCTTAATTACACCACCACATTGACAGAAGGGCGGATGTGATGATAGGTGTTCCTGTAAGATGAGAAGATGGGGGAGCCGCAGAAGTGTGCGCGCAGTCTCCCCGGGTGTTGGCCCCTGTGTCTCAGACGGACTGATTTCTATCTCACTTGTTCATTAGCAGGACCTTTGGATGGTTTAAATCCTCAGAGGCCCCCTCACTTATCAGTTAGTGACGAGTTTCGCCCGGCAGCGCCTTCGGGATCAGCTCCAGCACACCAGTGAGTAAAAAAGAAATAAAAAATTTAAAAAATAAAGTTTCAAACGCCCGCAGCAAATGATGAGGATGCATCCCAGTTCCACGACCTCCACCCCGTTCTCTGTTAAGGACATTTTGAAGTTGGACTACCACCAGAACGAGTATGAAAATGATCTTCCGATGATGGACCAAGTTGTTCCGATGCGTCAACATCAGCTGATGCGCGCTGCCTCCAAAAGCGACGGGTTTTATGACGCTCAGTCTGAGCGGTGCGTTTATGGGATGCAGGAGAAGATCGCCGTTCACAGATCAGCAGCAGAGGAGGAGATGAATGAAAAAGGTGAAATCAACAGAACTGTTACTAATAATAATGATTTAAAAAAAAAATGCACTTATGGTTTGTTTGGTTCCATATACCAGCATACCCACACTGTTTCACATTTTCGTTATTTTAGTGTATTATTTTATTTTTGTAAAATGCATTTTCATTTTGTAAACAATAATATGTAGACAATGCCTTTTACAATTTTATCCAAAAGTCTAAAGTAGGTTAGTCACCTATTTATCAGCCTGAACAACAAATTGTGGCCAAAAACAGGAATAAACAGATGTGTTAATGTTTCTTTTTATACAAAAGTAACAATTGAGGAACTAATTTAACTTAGGCTTTAAATTCCGACCACCACTGTAGTTTTGAAATGTAATTTATTCTTTTCTCTTTTTGCGTGTACAAGTCCAGTTTTAAACATGTGACAGTGTGTGAACCTATTTAACAAACTATTCAAATGTAATCATTGAATCTTAAAATAAAGTTTTCTGTTGTATTTTAGCAAACTGAGATGAGTATGAATGACCCAATTTTAACTTCTTATTGACTTAGCCACAACGAGCAATAAAAGTCCACTTAAATTGTATTAATCTAAACAAATCAGAAACAATGAAAACAAACAAAAAAAACCATGCACAATCAACATATCAATACAAACAAGACAATGGCTGGATTTAAAATGTTTGAATTAAGAATCATTTTTCTTTCTACATATTTAATACCACCAATCTCAGAACGATTAATACAGAATACACGTATTCATCAAGAATACTGTTTCACAACTGTATTCATTAGTGGCCACACAGTTCATGGATGCAGACTATCAACTTTATTGGCTGGGCTCCTTCTTAGCACGACAGTCCACCCTAATGACACCTTCGGTATTTGTTTCATGAAATTATCTATCCTAATCTCCAATGTTAAAAAGGAAAAAAATGGTTTGTGGTTGACCAAACCGCAAACCATTCAAGTTACCATACTGCAATAATTCAAGTTACTATATCAAGTTTGCTGGTAAAGCTGTTTCCATACAGCTAAAACATGCATACACACAGACAACTAAGCTCCAGGTTATTTAAAGGTTTTACTACAGCATCTTATGGTATTGGTTTTGAGCCCTAGTCCTCAGGACCCACACTATTCTGCAGGTTTTATGTGATTAAAATTAGAAAGGATTCCTTAGATATGGGACACTCGCTCAGATTGTATTGAAAGTGATGATGATGATGATGTTCCTAACAAGAAAATTCTGCTTGAGGTCCCATTCAAACTTTGTCTGTTTTATGTCTAAGGCATAAAATGCAATTGAAACAATAACAAATTTAACTCGGTGGCCGGTAAATTTTGATTTCTGACCACTAAAGAAATAACGTAGTTCATCATCAACTACTGCCTCAAACATGAAACTTTGCACATAAATATATATACATGCATAGCCGGAATTAAAGTTTGTGTCCAACTTTAATTGAATTACCTTTTTTTCCTCGCTGCAGACAAGTGCGGCCCCGGCTCTTCGCCTGTCTGTGACAGTGACGCTAAAAGCAGAAGCAGGCTGCGCCGGAAGCCCCGGGTCCTCTTCTCTCAGTCCCAGGTGTCCCAGCTGGAGAGGCGCTTCAGGCAGCAGCGCTACCTGTCCGCCCCGGAGAGAGAGCACCTGGCCGAGACTCTCAAACTCACCTCCACCCAGGTCAAAATCTGGTTTCAGAACCGGCGGTACAAGTGCAAGCGTCAGACGCAGGACAGGTCCCTAGAGCTGGCCGGGTTCCCACCCGCACCGAGGCGGATAGCGGTGCCAGTGCTGGTGCGGGACGGGCAGCTGTGTGGCGCAGGTCCCTGCCATTCTGGGCCTTACAGCGTAACTCTGGGACACTACAGCCCCGTGTTTGACAGCGGAAACAGCGACCTGTACGGCTGCAGGTACCACTGCGTGTCCAGCTGCAGCGGCCAGCTGTCGGATTCAGCTGACTCTGCTCCGCCAGCTTCAGGCTTCTTTACTGGGTGTTAGAGGCTGGTGATTTACACTTCTTCACTACTTTCACTGTTTCCCGCAATTGTAGCTACCTCAAGTTCATATATAATTATTTTATTTCTATTTTGTTGTTTATACTATCATTTAAATTGCATTTTTAATAAATAAAAAATAAAAATAGATTACGTTTGTTTATTTTGTTATTCCCTCCACCTCTAGTCGTACTCCCGGGCTGTGACCCTGCATGGATAAGCGGGTATAGAGAGCCCGTGGATTTAATGTTTATTCAAGCCGGTGAATGTTTATTCACTCTTTACGCATGCGTGAATCAAATTTTACGGCTTGGGGTATCAGAAGGCGTTTGACGAGCTTCACAGTTTTATCAAAGGCAACCATCGAAGAGCTAATGGACGAAGACGAAGCGACATCCGACCTGGCAGAGCTGCTTTATCAAACCGAGCTCATTATTGTCCCATTCACAAACCCACAGAGTGCAGAGTCGCTGATAAGGCCAGAGAGCCTGTCTTGTCTCGCGGCTCCTGCTTGGTAAACAATGCCTCAGACTGAGTGGCTCTTAAACTTTTTCAAACTTTCAAGAAGAGAAGTTGAGAATTGGATCTGTCACTCAATCATGAGCTGTAGATTCGTGGGGAGATGTTCCACAGTCGTTACAGCCTGCTTGTTTCTTTTCAGATTATTTGAACGGGTGGAAATAGTTTCAGTTTCTCGGTTTCTCAGTAAAAGAAAGAAAAAAAGTGTGTTTTGATGTAACTTTGAATGGCTGAGATTTAAAGAAAGGAAGCACTTCCGCACAAGCTGAAGCTGCATCTCAGCTGCCGAGATAAGAATGAAGCTGTAGACAGAGAGGAGACGGACTGATCATCAGATAATAATGTCTGTGGTGGGGTGTGTGGGTGCTGGTTGGATGGATAGATTTGGGGTGTGTGTGATAGTTCTCCTTTTGGCAAATGAGAGAAACTCTTAAAACAAATGTTGAAACAGTTATTTCCTGCAATTAGGTCAGAATAAAAGGCAAAACAAATGAATGAACAACAAATAAAACACTGAACTGAAACACATAAATAAAAGGGTTTTGTAGAATAGAATAGAATAGAATAGAATAGAATAGAATAGAATAGAATAGAAATAATCTTTATAGTCTTTCAGTGAGGAAATTCAGGCGTATCCGCAGCAAATTGGCAGACATTAAGGGATGGAGAATCATGCAAAAATAAAAATAAACAGAAGTGATAACATTGTGTGCAGAAAGTGCAAATTTAAAAAATACTGTACAGTTATAAAATAGCACTGGCTACTCTATGCAAGCTAAATGTCAGTACCTTTGAGGACAGTTATGGCAGTAACATCAGAAAACTTCTGAAGGTGGAAGCCTGGAGGGTTAATGGAGAGAGTGGCTTGTAAAAAGTATAGTCCTGTGTACTCACTTACTGTGAGCAACCAGTGAGGTAGTCCAGAGTGTACTGTGGTGGACATGTGGTGGTCCACTGGTGACTGTACCAGTGGACACTGAGATATCCTGGCTAGACACTGTTAGAGACACTGGAGGACTGAAAGAACAAGGTCTTCCGTTGATGTTCACTTTAATATAAAAGATTACCTTTAAAAAAACATTTAGCTTAGACTGACATATGTTGTGTTCAAGTCTAAGGTAATATTTTTGTTTTTGTCATTTGGGCACTGAACAAGTCTTACACAATATGTATGCAGTCAACTGGACATGGACACATAGCATTAGTGTGCAATGTGGTGGCAGCCATTAACAATGAATAGCAAACGCTGATTAAAGCAAGGCATCATACTCATTGGAGTTGTAACTGTTTCATCAATTGACATGCTGCATTTCAAAGGTTGACATTTCAGTCAAGTAGGAGTTTTATGTCTTTAATTGTCATTGATATGACCCACATAAAAACAGATGGCATAATAATATAATAAAATCACTCAATAAATAAATCAGCATTATTAAAAAGTCTAACACCATAAAGCTAATGTGTGATCATATAAACTGAGAACAACTGAGACCAGCTCCTCTTCTACTTTGAAAGTCTGACTGCAGTGGGTATTAATAATTTTTAGCAGCTGGGCAGTCTTTCTTTTGATACTTCATGTATTCCACATGATTACATTGTGAAAGGACCTGTGATTGTCCCTGTTGCTAAGAGCATATTTTGAATAACTTAATAAAAAAATACACTCACAAACTGATCAGATTACAATTTGTCACAGCCGACGAACAGAACGGCTGTAACAGCCGGAAACTTTCCAACTTTTCAACTTTCCAAAGTTTGCAAATTTTGGAAACTTTGCAAACTTTCCAAAGTCGGTATCTGGAACAACAACAACAAAAAAAGCGTCATCTTTTATTGTAGTTAGAAAGCTTGACATGTAAACACGGCCGAACGGCTTTTTAAGACAAAAATGGACGGGGCTTGATTACGTTGTGGACATGAGGGTCCATTTAAACGAGGGATGACGCGAGTTTAGACGCGTCATCCCTCGCGTGAAAGACCTATTATGATTTAGTGAACTAGAATTGTCATGCCGTTCCATCAGCTTCATGCTGTATTGCTCTGTTTTTATAACAGTATTCAAGCTGGTCAGATAAGCTGTTGTCTATGATTGCATCTGAGATGATTTACAAATCAAATAACTGTGCTGTATCTACATGTAGATCATTTAACCAAAGAAATGCTATATTTCTTAGCAGAAATGCTAGATGCATGCTAGATGAATGAGAAGTAACTAGCAGTTAATTGTCTCTAACGTGTCCATTTGAAAACAACATGTTGATCTATTGTGGCGCTTTAGACTACAGTACTGCTGGAGATTTGAGGCTCCCTCTAGTGGGAGAGTACCTTCTCTTCCATCCCTTCATTCTAGTGGAACTTTTAAGTCCATGCAGACTTCAGTGTGGAGCTGGCATTTATCCATATCTGGCTTAATGTTAAACCTTCAAATGAAAAAAAAATAATAATGAAGAAAAACATATTTTAAACATTCCAGAAATTATTAAGATTGAGCTTGGGCTCAATTCTGTCCCTAATTTATAACCTGAGGGTGTTAAATAGCCTGTAAATGTCATGGCTTTATTCTTTTCCAACAAATGCAAATGTATGTAGCTGTCGGAATGAAAGATTTTGTCAAACAACAGTACATTTATTAAATATGCATCGCATCATCTCTAAATAGCTGAAGATGAATAAAGAATGGCATCTATGAAGAAAAAATTGCCCGAAACACCTTGTTCAGAATATATGACAGATTGAATAAAAAGGCTTACCACTGTGTTCAAAATCAGTTCAGATAAACTGAACAAAATAATGTATACGATTTTAAATAAAATTTAAAAAAAAGCTTGAATCTTACCTACGTGGGTTTAAAAAAAATCATATTTATGACCTGGAAGACTCTGAAGCAGAAACATAAACCTTCCACAACCTGTACCTCTTTAAAAGTTCTTGTGCTGAAGTACAGAGCTTTAAATAGTCAGGTCTGATTATCTTTGTCAGGTTTTAACTAAATACTCTGCTGCTCGTGGCCTTCGTTCTCAAACACAGTCTCTTTGGTTGTTCCACGTACGTGGCTAAAAACCCAAGGGGCATTTTATTCAGTAGCCCCAAGGCTGTGGGACACTTTGCTGTTGCAGCTCTTTTTCACTGACTGTGGAGGTTTTTAAAATAGCAACTAAAAGTACTTTTATTTTCCCAGGCTTTTATGTCATGATTTTATTGTGTTTCTTGTGTTTGTTTCCTGCTTTGCATAGTTTAAGGTTACTTTTTATTGTACCGTGCTTTGTGATTTTATGTCTGATAAAAGCACCTTATGAATAAACTCTACTTACTTACTTAATGTTGATCATGTACCACATACTGGCCTATCATAAATCTGATGACACATCTGTTATGTCACAGAAATCGTTTAAAGAGACCATACTAGTTTTGCGTGAAGTTGTAACTCACATGACGAAAACTGTTGTCAACCCGACAACAGCACAGGAGTCTGACAAATGTACTGTTAAGTTACAACAATCTCTGCCTGTCATCACAGACAATGAAATAACAGGGGAAATGGCAGAAGACTGATGGCACAGCGACATGCAGCAGCTCAAAGAAAACATTGTCACCACAAAGTTTAAACTGTGGAAGACAAATGCCTTTCTGGGTTAAAAGGTCGGAAGCGCTGCGATGTCATGTCTGATGTGCAACTATGCAGTGACATATCTACGAGGTGAATGCTTAAAACACAATACCTGACAAGGAAAGGTTGCTAGCTTAAAAAGACGGCAATCATGGGGATTGTTAGAGAATCAGAGTAAGGATCGTCTTCCTCCCGTATTGTCGCAGAATAAGGGCAGATGACTGCATCGGTGTGCTCGCTCAAAAGAGCTGTTTCAAATGTAATCCCCCTCTAGAATAACACGTGCGCTGACTCTTACGGCTCGCTTTTGTTTATGCTTGTGTCATCACGCAGAGTGCATGAGGTTTCCTCTTCTGACACACGAAGAAGGTTCAGAGAAAAACCAACCAAGTTTGGGACGTCGTCCTGAAGTCACATCCTGTTTAAATACATTTAAGCAAAATTTGCGCTTCTGCCAAAGTGAAAAAGGTTTTTGTTTTACAGAAAATACCACCCCAAAAAAACTCCAAGGGATTGTAGAAAACAAAAGAGATATGGAGTCTAGACAATAAGATAAAGGATCTCTTTACCATTCAACATACCTGAGACAGCTGTAGACAAGGTCAGGGTAAAGAGTATCACATAGAGGATCTTAACACTGTGTTGACAAGACAATAGGTTAAAGAGGAAGCTGAGTAGATATGCTATTCCAGCGAATCACCATAAGCAGCATTTAAATATGTGTGATTGCCAGTGTAATTTACATGACTAACGATGTTTTCATTTTAATAAAGCAGGGATGATACAGGACCTCGTCAGTTTCAGACTACGGTTGATGCGTGAACAGAGTCAGCAGGACCAGAAGGCAGCAATGGGGTCATGTTTATCATACCCGAAATCATGGATCGACTAATGAAGCATTAAATCCCAGAGCAACACGGACACCTCCAGTAAACATCTCAGCCGCCACAGAGAGGTCACTCTGCACCGCAGAGAACAACAAATAAACATCTAGAAACAATGAGCGCATCCATTCAGGAGCCGGCCTCAATGTGTCCAACTCATTAGTGCTCATGGAGGCCTGACCACCCACTCTGACCCCCACCCTTCCCACTCTGCCCATATGCTGCAGACAGTGGTGTCTCCCTGAGGCCACTGGGCTCCTCGTGCTGAGCTGACGGGTTTGTGGGGATTAAGACGTAAATCCATTTAACTGCTGTGGCACCAAATACTTAGAGAGTATGTGTGTCTGGAGCAGAAGGTTTTATCTTTCATCCTTTCACCCCAGGAAAGCTACAAACTTGTCTCATTTTTTTTAAAGTATGTAACTGTACAGCACCTCTCAAAAATATTCATACTCCTTGAGATTTTTTTATTCATTCCCACAAAACAAGCAAAAACGTATCTATGTTTTATTTACAGACCAACACTAAAAAGCTCATGTTATGTAGTCCCTTGTAATTTAATCTCAATGTAAATTCAACTGTGGTCAGATGGTTGACAGGGAACATCAGAGAAGAAACAGCATCATGAAGACTGAGGAGCTTCTGGTTATTATGATAGAGATGCAGGAGGCAAGCAGTTCATGGTTTGTCACAAATGGCACAGAAAACAGGTAAGAGGAAGGAGCTCTGGCCGGATCAGAACAGAACTTTACTTTTTATCAAACATACAAAACGCCGTGAGTGGTGGAAAGCAAACACTTCACATCACTACACAATGTTCACTGTGAACATGCGGCTGGCAGCATCATGCTGAGGAAATGCTTTTCTTCAGCAGGAAGAGGGAGAACTGGGCAGAGTTTAATTACATCTGGGAAGACAGATGTAGTTAAATGCAGGAAAGTCCCTTGATAAAAATAAATTATGTTGCAGAAGACTTAAGACTGGTGCAGAGGTTCAGCTTCCTACAGCACAAAAGCCTAAACATGAGAATCAGGGGACCAGAAAACAATGTTCACAGACACTTTCCATGCAAATTGACTGAATGTGAGCGACATTGAAAAGAAGACTGGACAAAATTTGGGTTTCTAAAGCTGGTAGAGACAAGTACTACAGAGTGTTGAGTTAATGGGCATGCCACACCTTTCAGATTTTTACTTGTAAAATATTTTTGACAGGAATAGATCCTTCTGCCTTCCAATTATACACAGCATGGGTTAGTATATCACAGAAAATCTTAAAGTACATTAAATTTAGTGGTTAATATCAAACTGTTTCAGTAGATTTACACATGCAGGGAATACATACAATACATTTATACATTTATACAGGGCAAAACTATTTTGTTTAACCACAGATTGCAAATAAAAGCAGATTGAAACAGTTTTTCAAATTATGACATAACTATTAGTTATGCACTACGCCTCATCTTGTTAATAATGTTTCAGAAAACTAGAACCAAGTAATGGTCTTAGATTATTTCCTTGCAAGTTCCTTATAAGAAAAGCACAGAAAATCTTCAAAATACAGTATTTTTAGTGTTTTGCTTTCCATTTTTTAAATTTATTTTTAATTTTTAGATAGTTCAGAGTAAAGAATAGAAAGACATTATTTTAAAAGTGTGTGTGTGGGCGTGTCCGGGGGTGTACGTAGGGGTGTCCGCGTGTACATTCATGCATATATCCAATTTATCCAAGCTGATAGTTTCCAAAAAATAATATTTGTTTTGTTTATCTGATTTTGTCTCTTTAAAAATGTAAAGACACTGCAACAAGAAATTTACTTGACAATATTTTTGTTAATACATTTTCACCAAAATCCAGTGTGTGGTGTGTTCGTGTGCTGTTGGAGATCTGTTGCCTGATTGTTTTTTCGTCTGTCTTTATAAAGTCGTACCAAGTAAACGCTCCAAAAAGCCAACAAAATACAAAAAAAAAGTTTCTGCTTTCGGTGTTTCACACTAGAAATTAATACTAAAACATCAAAACATTAGAACTAAACAATTACAACACTGATTTTGAGGAATGATAATGATTTTAATCTCTGAAATTCCAGTAAGATTTCTCCACAGAAGTCGACAAAATGATTGTCAGCTTGACCCACCCCTCTTTCACTTCAGTCTGGCTGAACCCGCCTCTTCCCTACATATAAATTGAAACCTCCTGAGAGTGTGAGAACACACACGCTGCTTTAGCAAAGCCTCAGTCTTCTGGTACCGACAGGTCTCCGATTTCTGGGATCACTGGATGGAAATGTCTGGTACAATCAAACCTGTGACGTCTTTCCTCATTGAGGACATCCTGTCCAGTAAGAACTGCAAGAGAGTGGACGGCAAATGCAGCTCGCCAAGGAGGGAAAAATGTTCCGACTGGAGAGAGGAGTCTGAAAAGTTGTCAACACACCTTTATCCTGAGGAATCTGCCTTTGGAATGCACACAGGTGAGCACCGGCGTGCTTGAAATAACTGGAGGGTTAAGTATAGGGAATCTGTCAACGGTTTTGCATGCGATGTTGACGAGCTAATTCAACATCTCTTTGGGATTTAGGAAATGGTAGCAATATTGAGTTAAAAAATAGATCGCTTCAATTTGTCTATTCTGCGTAATTCATAGTGATCACAAACCTAACAAACTTACTAAAAAACTAAACAGCAGACCTATTTATATGTCTGCTCTGTCCTCCACAGAGTCTCCGGACACGTCCCATCCCGGCTCCTCAGAGTCGAGCTTTTCCTCCCCAGGAAAACAGAAGAGGTCCAGAGCGGCCTTCACGCATCTTCAAGTGCTTGAACTGGAGAAAAAATTCAGCCACCAGAAATACCTATCAGCCCCAGAGAGGGCCCATCTGGCCAGCACCTTAAGACTGACCGAGACCCAGGTCAAGATCTGGTTTCAGAACAGGCGGTACAAAACGAAACGAAAGCAGCAGACTGCAGAGCTCTGCAAGGATGCGTACAAAGCAGACGGACTGGGCTTGAGAGAGGATTTGGTCAGAGCATCACTATTAACCTCCTTCTGCAAAGCCTACCAGTACAGACCCTACCTGTGGGACTACAGTGGAGCCTGGGGGCCAATGTTGTGGTAGAAAAGTCACGACAGATGATAATTATCCAATGCTAAGGGACTTGAAGTTTCTTCTCTTTTAAGTAATACACTTTGAACTGCCTGGATGCTTCTCTTTTCATATAATAATGTTGTCCAAAGAAGCAAGCTGTGTGTTGCATGGATGGTGACCTGAATCAAACTGTTTGGCATTGGTGATTATTTCATTAATAAATTATTTTTTGCTGAAGCTCATTTTTCTTGAAAACTCTTTGCAAAAAAAATTATTCACAGCAAGAACTTTGTGTAATTCACAAAATTTTTAGATAACATCATATTCTATTCTGTTTTATAAAACACTTGTATTATCCATCCATCCATCCATCCATTTTCTTAACACCCCTGTCCCTAGTGGGGTCAGGAGGGCTGCTGGTGCCTATCTCCAGCTAACAATCCGGGCGAGAGGCGGGGTCAACCTGGACAGGCCGCCAGTCTGTTGCAGGGCAACACTTGTATTAGATACTTGATAATAATTAAGCTGCAAATTGTGAATTTCTCTCAAAGGAGCCGGTGAAAATACTACATTAGCTAAAAAAATAACTTTTGTGTGACAACTCTAGAGGTATTTTGTTGGAATCGTTTAAATCATCTGCATGAAGTTACACTTTGTGCAGTGTGAGATGTTATCTGTTGAAATTGAGGAATGAGAGCTGATTCTGTTGGAGAACCCTGATCAGATTACCTGAAGATAAACAGCATCTCAGTTTCCTGCAGATGACATCGTGGCAGTTGGGAAAAACCATTGGGAAAAAAAAGAAACGTACACAAGATTGCAGAGGCAGTCGGAAGAGACATCAACACGACCTCTGGAAAGTGCAACAAAAACATGAATTGACACAAAACACGCGGTGATCTGAAGTATGAAGATTAGACTCAGACTCTTGGATCCAGTTTAAACTGATGCCACGCCCTGTTGTCACACACACCCAGGTGATGATGTCGTACTGTGGCAGCTCGGCATGAAGCATGTCAGACGTTTTGTGTGTCAGTACTCTGATGGCCATGGTATTCTGCAAAAGATAGGAAAGTGCACAGATAAAATAGTAACAGTACCTGTTTTCTTTAGGATGGTACCTGCCTTTTGACATGAAGAGAGTGAAAGAAAGTTAATTGTTTGTTTTTGCCTTTTCTTAGATTGCACATCTACTGTTTGGTTTTGGGGGAAAAAAATGCTCTTCATGGTAATAATACAATTTCCTTGACTCCTGTTTTAATTTACTTTGAACATTTATAAATATATATATTTTTATGGAGGACCAAAACTGGCATAATTAAAGATAAAAGCAGAAATCTATATATTTTTTGTTTTTTCTTATCCTTACACATGCGTTTTAAGGAAAAACAAGCAATATAAATTTCTGATTTTATTTTAAAGTATGCCAGTTTTGGTCCTCCATATTCTTGCCACTCTTCCACAAACTCCAGAATGATGGAGTTTGCACCGTATTTTCAGTCTGTTCATAGATTGTCCCACCTATGAACTATAGGAATCTTTAGAACTCCTCCAGAGTTATCATGGGCCTCTAGATTTATATTAGGATAAAATTCTCCTGATATCCTGCATCTGAAGGGAGACTCTGCCTCGTTGAAATCTTTTAAACAACATATTATATATTTTTGAGGCACACAAAATCACAATAAGTTACTTGTTACTTTAAATTACACACTTTGGTTACCAATTAGATGACCTTTACACTTTGTTTTTTTATTAAAAAATGCCTGTGTAAATCTATCTGAAAAATTAAATACCATGTAATATTTTTTTTACTTAAAATTCATGCAATATGTTCAGTAGATGCCTTATGTAAAATTACCAGTGAAAAACAATGATTTCTGGTTGCAAAAAAATCAAGGGGTTTAAATACCTTTACTAAAGTAAAGTGTATGCCATGGCATAGTGTTTTTCAGAAGATGTGTGCAGCATGTACAGTATGTAGCATTAAATGTTTAGAAAATGGGAAAAGGTTCATTGTAGTCTCAGTTAATAACACCATCAAAACAAGCCATTTGGAAAGAGTTGTTTAAAAATGGAGTGAGTGATGTTTCAGCCACGCTGAGAAGTTGTGTTATTGTTGTTTGGGTAAAATGCTTTAAAGACAGACTGATGCTTTCTTGATTCAACAAAGAAAGCATCAAAGCATAACAAGAAACATAGAAAAGAAAAGAAATAACCATCAAAACTACACTGCAGACTGCAAGAGATTGGATCCAAACCTTTTACAACCTTTCACTTAACAACTATGCAAACACAGGATATCTCTAAAGTCTTTAAGATCACAATAACAACAGCAGTTTTATCAAATATGAGGGTGTGTATCATTTTTATTTTTTTATGCTATTTGCATCCTATTAAGAAATCCACTTGTTTACTTAAAACACTGATGAATTATTTGTGAAAAAAAAAGCTAAAAATCTGTAGCTTTTGGAAATGAATTTATAGTGGGATACAGTGGTGACTTAGTTCTGTCGTTAAAACTGGTGAAAAGATGGCATGCAAGATTATTAAGCTGTAAATATTTAGGAAGGGCAAGTTGGCAGTAGCATTAGTGTGAGCATAGGACAGACAGAACTGATAAAGAGAGAGCCCTCATTGTCACAAATCTGACTTTAGTGTCTAACTCAAAAGTATTTGCTTTAGAACTAAATGTATGAGGCTCATTTGTGATTTGGTTCAGTATGCAGGGTTAACATACAATAAAATAACATTTATATAGAGGAAGCATATCTATGAAGTTATGAAACCCACAGGACATTATGAAAACTGAGACATCCTGCTAAAAGTAACATGGCTTCTAAAACGTTTATTAATTTTCTCAAACTGAAGTGAACTGTAGCTGAGCTCTTCTCTAAGCCCCCAGAGTAAACAGGTAGTTTGACATGAAGAGGGCAGATTGCATCTGTTTTGACGACACTGAAAATCCGACTGCATCTCGGTGTCTATCAGGTTGTATAGGAGGCTCATCAGATAAAGGAGCTCATAGAAGGTTGAAGTTGGAGGTGAGCAGCACGGCTATTATCGCAGTCACTGTTTTGTAATACCTGCATTTCCGTGGACTCAAAGGGAGACGGTACATTGAATCCCAAACAGAGCATACTTGCAAAAACACCAGGTTGTCTTTATCGTTCATTTTCAATCTTCTCCGGGGAGTGACTCTGAAGCTCTCTGTGGGCCATCTGGATTTACAGGATTTGCAGAGCAAGCAAGTGAGGGTAAGTGGGTAAAAGTAGGTTAAAGTCAATTATATCAGCGTTTCACAGATCAAATTTAGAAGGTGTTTCCAGAAGAGAGCATCCAAATTGACAATGACAATAAAAATTGATTGAAGGATACAAGAAGACATATATTAATTATTTGTAAAAAGTAAAAAAAAAAAAAAAAACTATATATATATAGTATAATATAATTGTATAATTGTATATATATATATATATACAATTATTAGACCACAACTGTGCAACACGTTTCCGTTGTTATTACGTTGATTAAGAGTCTTGACTCATTTTAAAAGCAGCTGAAGATATTCTTCAAACATGCTTTTTTATGAATGTCTATTTAACAGTATGTATAAAAAACACATATATAGATATTTCATATATACATGTTATTTAAAAAGCATTGCGTATATAATTTGAGTAGAATTTGGTTTGGATACCAATAGGTTCTAGTTGTTGTATGAGGTTTCAATAATTCAGTAATATAACTTTAACCAGAAAGTTAAAGTTGGGGAATGTTTTGTGTTGATACACATAAAAAATGGGTCACAATAGTCTGGATGAAGTAAAAAAGTGAAATACTAGTACAAATAATCTTAAATTCCTGATTCAAAATCAGGAATTTGATTTTAAATCAGGAAAACTTTCTATCATTTTAGAAAGTTTGAAGATCTTTCTAAAATGACG
Source organism: Xiphophorus hellerii (assembly GCF_003331165.1). NCBI lineage: Eukaryota > Metazoa > Chordata > Actinopteri > Cyprinodontiformes > Poeciliidae > Xiphophorus > Xiphophorus hellerii. The sequence continues at coordinate 21,469,642 of NC_045683.1, read as the reverse complement.
TAGACAGTTTTGAACAAGTTATTTTAAGGGACTTTCATGTAATTGATAGTTGGAAGCAGCAGCAACATTCTTTGAATTTGGCTCCACACCACAATTTAATTCCAGGATTTTAGCCGTTCAGGTATTTCAGACAGTTGGGAGAACTCAGGAATCTTGAAGAACCAGTAAAGTCAAATGTTGTCTCCAGAAATGTGATTGGAGATCTTATTAAATAAATAAATACGGTAAATAAATAAATAAATTATATGTTCAATAATATAATTTATTTGCATGAACCAAAAAAATAAAGAGCCTAACGCATACCTTTGGGGTTCCTCTCTGGTTAGACCAGCAGAATATGAAACGACGACAGTTCTAGAAATCCCCACCAAATTATGAAGCATGTTCATGTAGATGTGACTCATGTCTGCTAAACATCCTAGCAGGACCAGAACAGTAAACTCCACCAGGTCCCCGATCCTCATGATGTCGTGATGTGAACTCTTTAAGCAAAGCAGTTTTTGTTAAATGCACTTTCTAAAAAAAAAAAATAATAATAATAATAAAAAAAGAGATGCATGCCTATCAAAAATGTAGAGAACTAATGCGGTACGAGAAAAGAAATCAGTAGCTGATATGAATATACAATTCTGTGGTTTGAAAGAATGATGTGATGTAACTTCTGAGAGTATTTCTGAAGAGGATTAATCTTAATCTTAAAAGTGAGTCATGCCTTGCTTACTGTGCTATTTTGGTGGTCTGATGTGCTCTGTGCACACTGCACTGAAGTTCACTTCAAGGTGGTCAATGATGCTTTAACAAACAAGCAGATCTTTCCTGCAGATGAGCAGAAAAGTAACCCTGACCACAAAGACAGTCTTTGTTTGTGCTCCAATATGCCGTGACTGTCTCACAAATTTGTTGGAGATGATAAGGAGGTTTAAAGCGGCCTCCATCTACCCATGGGAGCTCTCAACAAAACTTCCTCGGATATTGTAATTGGATCCCTCATGTTGCTCATCCAGCAGAGCAGCTGCCTTTCTTCTCCCATCAGCAGATACGCCACGGAGCATCTAACTCTCCTGATGGCTGATGCCAATTGCGCTGCTGCAGGCACTGGGAGAAACATGCTCTAAGACATGCAGGCCCCGAGATAAAAGTCATTTTCCTGTTATCTTTCAGATAATGTTATAAAGTGGTAAGAAAGTTTACTGCAGATTAAAAAGATTAGAAAAAAACATTGCAAGATGGAGGATGTGGATGAGAGGGGCATTTATTGTGCGCTTCAGATAAACAACCGACTCCTGGACGAGGGCGAAAGCTAAACACTTCAGGTTTATAGAATCGGTGTACGTGTCCATAGACATGTTGCCGGTATCAGCTTTCTTCTTTATCTACAATTAACATCTTTGTCATCAGAACATTTTAGGCAGAAGTAAAGCAGTTCTGTAACAAATGGTGAATGGAAGCAGCTGAAAGTCTAATAGTCCGCTATTTATATGTGAGGGCTTCAATGCACCATGGTGATGTAGATGTCAGACATTCTTGTGAGGACATACGACTCATGTTCTACGTTTGCATCCTGACGCTTTTCTCATAACACATTGTGTGGCCTTCCAAAGTTCTTTCAAGCTAATCATACACCTGTGGTGGATGGGAGAACTACTGACTATGATGTCACAGCAGCTAGTTAAACATGCAGTGTATATGTATATTTTTTTAATATGTGTTGAAACTGTCACCATGTCGTGACAGTGTGTTATAAGATAGATCATCTATGAAAAGATCGAAATCCTACACATGCAGACATGATTGGCAGCGCTAAAACCCTCCTCCTGGCTCTGACTGGTTGCTTTCACATAGTCATAGTGAAACTCATGACACTGTCACAACATAGTGGCAGTTTCAACAAACATGTAAAGAAATGGGTTTTTTAAAATAAAAGTCACATACTGCAGCTTTAAACTGGCTCATTCTCAAAATGCAGTCACTGGTAACAGCTGTGAGCAAAAGCAGTGCTGTGTCTGTTTTCCCACACGAGATTCTTGCTAAGTTGAGTCTGAAACAAAAAATGCTTTAAAATTACCTCACAAAACAGTCACAGATGGACTGGGACGTGGCACAAACAAATCATTTCATTGTGTGAAATGATGTCCTTACTGCTTTCCTTGTTGTAAAGGCTGCAACATGGTAAAATGAAACAATGTCATATTTCAAGGTAGAGCAGGAATCTTCATAGCAAACATAAAACGAGGGTCAAAAAAGGCATAATTCTATAAATCATTAGCGCATTATGTAAATATTTAAAAATGTGAGAAAAATAACATTGGAAATACATAGTTATTTATCACAATTTATCATCTTTTCAAAAGCATTAGGTGTTTTTGAGTGGTTGTTTTATTCCATTATTTTATGGTTCTGTGCTTCAGCATGTCTTGATAAATTATTGATACATTGAACTATTTATATAATAAATATATAATGATTTCATTTAATTTATCACACATACATTTTATTTCAACAAATCATTTCTTTATTGGATTGTAACTCTTTCACATTACTATTGTGTACAGAATGCAATAACACAGGCTGCAACAGTGCAATTCTAAGTCTAAAAGTGTGCAGACCTGGCTCTTTTTCTACTAGAACCATTCATATTTCTTATTCAATTCTCTTTGAGGAATATTTTAGAATAACAACTAAGCAGAATTCTAAGGTGCACTCAAATATTCTAAAATTCAAAATATTAAAATTAACTCTTTAGCCAGAAATGGCAATATATAAGAAAATAAAAAATGATGTTATGGTCAAAATGTTATGTGTCATAGTATTAAAGGGGAGTAAAACTGATTTTTTTGAACGTTGTATAATGTTTTGATGTTATTCCCTCATGAAAACCATTTGGAGTGCCGCTTTGGTTCTTTTATGCATGTGTGAGGAAACCTTGAATCTTCCATGGCAATAATTTAAGGGGTGCCTAAACACTTGCTCTCAAAAAGTGCTGCCAATCCACCCCCGACCTTTAAGATGATAATCCAAAAAGGGACAGGACACAGCAGGCAGGTATGCATTTCTTGCCTTTATGTGTTGCACAGGAAGCTTTGCATGGCGCTATACTGTCCTCTACTGGAGCTGTGCTGTTACTGCTTTACAGTTAAGGGTAACTGAAATTTCCTTTCTTCTCCTAATATTACTTATGTTTAGATATACAGCTATAATTGATAGTACAACAGTGCTCCAAATAACCAGATCAATCACCATTTTAGTGTGAATTATATATCTACATGGCAAATGATTTACATAGAAGTGCAGAAAAGTAACAACATACCCATCTAGACATCTATGTGAAATCAAGTTAAGTTACCGCAGCATAATTTGTTATGAAATGAGCAAAAGGAGTTGGAAGCTAATTAAATGGTGCAACAGACTGACAAAGGTAAGCAATCCTCAAACACTGAATTGAAACCAGAGTGCAATGTGAAGCACAAAGCTACACAAATATATATGCAAATGAAACCACTAATGACATGTTATACATGTTCCCCAACATCTTAAATTTAAAATAGTTTATCAAAACTAGATTGGAATGAAAACACAGACAGCCAGCATTCCTCATCTCTTGTTTATTTCAGCTCCAGTGTTACAAACTGTAGCAGCATTTTCACAATCATCTTTTGTTTGCATTGTCAAAATTCCAAGCCTTCCAGATCCGGAGATGGAACTCGGCAAAAGTCAGGCAAAAGTCTATAGAATACAAATGTTTCCTCTTAATTTAGCAGTGATCAAAGTCTCAAAACATTTCTCGTCACTCTGAATGATGAGTGCATGCATTTCAAATGCAAATGTATTTAGATATAAGAGAACTGTTTTGTCAGTGATCTGAGATATGGTCTGATTCTACTTCAATAAAACAGCAAAAACAAATATAATCATAAATATAAAGATGCATTTATGCTGTAGGTAACAAAATCTATTGGATTTCTGTGAAGTCATATTGCACTGAAAGCAACATGAGAAGGTTACATACGCTAAACCAGCTCAACCAGGTTAAGACAAGGAGCTAAAAACTTGGTTTGAAATCTGATCGTCTGAGGCAAACTAAAAACATAAAAAAACACTGAGAAAAGTGAAACTTGTAGAAAATCTCAATCTATAAAACCGAAGCTGTAAAAAAAAATTCAAGTTTTTCTTACTAACTTAACACTATATCGAGGTTAAACAGCAGAGATGGAATGAGTGTTCACAGCAGATTAAAAGCAGAAAGCAAAAAGAAAGCAACACACATCTTTGGTTATGTTTGCCCGAACACACAAGCCAGAGCAATTCATGGAGTTTGAGAGAATACTGGACTGGAATCTGACAAACGTCTTCAGAAAGAAAAAAAAAAACCCTCTCAGTAATCATAAACAAATAAATCAGAGTGCTCTGTGAATTGCATCAATCTGGCTAAATATCCTGAAAGCTGAAACAAAACATAGAAAATAGGCTAAAAAAAAAAAAATGCATAGAGCGCACAGGAAATGAGTAACTTCAACAGGATGGAAGAAAATAAAACGATTTCATTGGATCTGGGGGGGGGGGGGGTTGATGTTTTTTTTACTGACCCCACAAGGACAGCCAGTGCAGCACTATTGCTTAGTTTAAAAACTTCATTTACAAGCTTACATTTTAATCACATAATCTGCATAAGGAGAAAATAAGAAATATTTTGGATGATTCAGACAATCTAAGGCCTTTAAGGTTGCTATGACAAAACAAGTCTCACAAAAGCTAATCACTGCTGCCGTCTTCCAAGGCAACAGTCAGTTCTGATCCAAAGAGATTTCTCAGGAATAGACCATTTCAGTACATAAATATATCCTCTGAATTCATACAAACAAGCTGCCAATGTTCTGCAACGGCTAAGACTCTGTTGTGCGTGACTCAGGAGCATTGCGTCATTAAGCTTTTACCGGGCAAACACAGGTAGATCTCAGCTAATTTGATCATCAAAAATGAATTTTTTTTTTTCATTTTACACAAAGCAATTTTAAAAACCTAATTCGATTAATTTAAGTGATTTAGGCTTACAGCTAAGGAAAACCTAACATTCAGCAAAACAGAAAATTAGACTATTCCATAACAGTACAAAATAAAATGACTTTAATGCAAAACTGTTATAGTGTGACAAAGCCATGGCCCACAAAACCATGGAGAAAGACTGCCGAGTTCACAGTTGTCCTGAAACTGATACAAGGAGGGGAGTCCATTAAAAAAATTGACCAAGACATTGGCTATTCACAGAGTGCTTTATCCTAGCATATTAACGTAAAGATAAGTGGAAGGAAAAAATGTGGGCGTGCCCAAGCAGCAGGGATAGTGCAGTCATAAGAGGATTGTGAACCAAAATCCATTCATACATTTTAGAGGCGATTGACTAGTTGTAGACCTGGAGCCAATAAACCCAGATTACTTAATCCAGCAGGTGTTGGCATCTGCCTCACAGACCTAACGATGCAGATGAGCTGAAGGTAGTTATGTAACCAGGGCTACTTGAACACTTCAGCAGACCACCTTCATGCAACGCTGCACCGATGCAGTAAGAAGCTCCTACCGAGCGCTGTCTGCATGCACTGAACAGTACATGGATATACTTCTCTTAGACTGACATTGCTGTATTAATAATGCTTTTTATTGGTCTGATGTAAAATTTGAATTTCCTGCAAAATTTTGTTTTGGGTTTTCCATTAGCTGCATGCCATCAAGCATCAAAATGAGCAATTAAATCAGTCTGATATATCACGTTGCTTGTAAATAATCTATAAAACATGAGATTTAAATTTTGAATTGCATTCCTGAAATAGAATACATTTCTGTTACTATATTCGGATTCACTGAGATTCACCTGTAATTGGTTTACTATGGCCCACATACCTTGAAACAGAGGAAGAAGTGTGCGTGTTTAAATACATCTTGGGCCTAGAACCAATCAAGTATTCCTATATAAAAGTACAACAAAAATGGGTGGAGCAGTGCTTGATTTTAGTTAGGCACTTATATGACATCGCTGTCTCTCCCGCAGAGTGCTGGAATTAAAGAATGGCGAAAAAAAAGTTTTCATAAACACATAAAACAAACAGCGCTGTGCTTTCCTCCGCAGCTATAAACTCCAAGCTAGAGGAAGCTAACCAAATAAATAAAAAGTTCCAATATTTCAGACAAATAAACATAGTTTCAGACAACTTCATCATGTGCTCACCACATGGAGACAACAGGGAACTGAGCTGTGACTGACTTGGTAGTGGAGCGAAACAGTGCAGTTAAATAGGACACCTTGTCTATTTGAGATAAATCCTGTTTTTTGCATAGAGTGGTTGTGCAGCCATCGCTGTAGCTAAAAAAAGTAATAAAAAACCCCACAAACCCAGATAATGAGATGACAATGACGAGTGGAATTAAAACGCCACACTGCCACCTGGTGTCTTGGTGCCGTTTTCCTCCTCACCGACTCTCACATCCTTTGGGCTTGGAGTGTTTCATGAGTCAAGGAAAGGCGAACATCACAGCTGCCCGGATGCCGCCTCTTGTTCTAGCTTCTGCTTCGTCAGGAAGTACTTGAAGAACTCGTACACCGACCAGGCGATGGCAGTAGAGGGCATCTGGTATATAACCCGAGCTTGGACGCCTTTGAAGAATGCTGCCAGACCTCCCAGTCTGTACACCGTCCTGAAAGCATTGGCCATTCCCGACAGGTGGCCGCTGATGTTCACAGAGCTCAGCGCGACATTCTCCTGCGTGTTGAGCAGCGTTTTACAAACGTCCAGCGGAGTGGTCACCGCGGCCGAAACCGCCCCCGCCGCCGCTCCCGACACTATGTGGCTGCTCGGGTTGTAATGCCTGTGAGGGTTCAGCTGCTCCTGCATCAGTTCGTAGGTGATGAAGTGAACCGCCTGGAAGGGAATATTCATGGTCAGCTGAGTGCTGTAGCTGCGGTAGAAAGCTCCGATGCCTTCGGTGTGCGTCACTGTCCGAACACAGTCCCAAAGTCCTCGATAGGGAGAGTTGTACATCTGCATCCTCTGCTTTACCACTGCAAGGCATCAAAGTTATGTTAGTGTTACATTTTATATTAGGCAGTAAAGGGGAGAATAACCAATCGATGTAACCAATTTAATTGCTGTAAAGTCCAGCAGGAGTGAAAGCTGCAAGGAGCAAAAAATAGAAACAAAGCAATCTACTGGGTTTCCTTAGGTATAAACTTTTTATTCTACTTTGAATAATTAATTTAGCATACCGCACTGTTTGATGACTGGCATCAATTGGAACGTACGTGTGATTGAACTGAAATTATTTTTTTTTAAGTGCCTTAAGACTACACTTATTATGAATCGAAATGAATTTAAAGGACATTCCTTCCTTAATTTTTTTTTTTTTTACATAAATATTGTTAAATTTCACACATTTTTGCATATAACTGTTAAACTTTCCATACACAAGTCAAAAAGAAAAAAAAAAAATCCCAAGAGGTAATCCCAAGTCTGCTTCCCACTAAAATGCTGGACTCCTTTGAAAGCAAACAAATCTTTCTTCAAAAAGTGTACTCCTCATATTCATCATTATGTTTTCAATGTTATTTTTACTAAGTAAAATTTTAGGGGGAAGTAAAAAGTAGAATTATAAATGGTTTATGCCTTCCTCTAGGCTGCTCTTTCATACAGTCCACATTTGTGGAGTGATTGACTAATATATCCTGTTAACAGATTTCCCCACCTGAGCTGTTTAGTGTCTGCAGCTCTTCCAGAGTCACCATGCCCTTTACGGCAGGCATATAACTAATTAACTATTGCTCTGTGGTTGGAGCGTTATTGATCCACCTCGCGCTTCACTGAGTTTCTAAAATAAGTGTGTTCCTTCTTAACCGCCTGTTTATCGCCATCATCCTGTATTAAATGTGACATTGAAGCGTTTGCGTTTTCTTACCTTCAGCTGGATTCATGACGGCATCATGCAGAACAGTGGCCACACTCCCTGCCACGCCTGTTGAAACATTAGCAGACCTTGTTGACTCTGAAGCTGTGACACTGCTCAAGTTGTTTCAGTGACAAAAAAAAATGCATTCCTAAACACATGAGGCAGAAATTTACACAAGCTTCAGATAACATAACAGCCTGTTCCCCTCTGATCAACAAAACAGATTTTAAATGACAGATCCATCATGGGATTTCTCACGGCTGGGTCGCACATTTGACCCGGCTATTGTAAACTGTATATTGATGAGAAGAACTGCCCTCTTCCCGGATGGTTTGCTTTGTCTACGGCGTGCAGCAGCTGGTCTGACGTTGGGGAAAGAGTGTGTGGGGACACGGACGCTCGTACCGTTGGCTATGTGGCTGTTGCCTCCGCTCTGAATGATGTGACTCAGAGAGTGCTTGACGCGCTCGTAGCAGGCGAAGTAGAGTGCATGGGCGGGCCCCGCTCCCATCATGGTGATGTTGAGGCCCCTCAGCGGTCTGAAGACCCCCTCCGTCTTGATGATCCGTTTCAGGGCTTCATACACGCCCTTGTATTGTGCATTGGGGTCCGGCTGCAGACTCTGCATCCGTGTCTGTGAAATAAAATCATTTAATATAAATTCTTCTATGATTATAACATTTTCATTTCCTTAGATTAGATTTTGTTACAGTATTTAGTTGATTGCCTTGTTTTATTGCGTGACTGAATGTATGGTTTTTAAGATGTTAAAGAACCTGAATAATGACTTCTTTTTTTTTTTAAATCAAGTGTAGCGCGCTCTAGTTGCTCTGACTGAACGCGCTCTTGGCTTTAGCGAGGTTCTGGATCGGGAGGCTGTGGCAGCTCTTTGTTTAACTCCACCATGCCGAGTTATCCGGACAGCACAAAGCATGTTTTCATTTGCAGGGAGATTCGGGGCCAGCTCAGGAGATTGGTCAAGTTTGTCTTTGTCAGCATGTTCTACTGAGCTTCCTTCCTTTGGGTCGACAATAAAATATCAATTACATTTCCTCTGAATGAAGATTTTTGGAAACTTGGCAACACATCACCTGGCAATCTGAGTCAGTGGTTGAGGTTTGGGGACTGCAAATGAGGTTATGTCCCTAATAAGGCACATGCTTGTCTGGATTCGTATCTCCTAATGTGAGGAGAATTAAGGCCAGAGAAAGATAAGACTAGATGAAATAGCAATGCGTGTTTGATGTATATATTCTGTTTAGCATTCCATAATTTCAGCCATAAATGTACCGCAACAAAAGCGCAAAACTTAGAGACTAATTCCAAATGTATTTTATTTTAAAAAATTGGGTGCAAATTTTAATGTCAAGAAACACCCAAACAACAGAATTGTATGCTTTTCAAGCTTAAGTTTTTATTATAGTCTGTGCATTTAAGAACTTTTTTTTTTTTTAATGTTCCAAAATTCACCATAAAGCACAGCTGGTCCCTATTCATCAGTAAAGGGATGTTTCACTGTTTCTCTGTAGCATTGGACTCATGTATAATTAGCTATTTTAAAAACAATAACATTTATATTTTTCAAATCTGAACTTCATTATTCTGCATTAAATACACATAACTAAGGGCACAGCTTTTGATCTGTCATATCTTTATTTTGTTAGCCACAAAATAATAAGTTATAATATGTTTCATAAACTGGACAATAACTCAAGCTGTGATGTAGCATATAAATAAATCTCTCTGCATGATAACGTTTAGTAAAAATACAATAATCATGTGGTATTTATATATAAAAAAGGAAAAACATGATCTTATTTCTTTTATTTAAATACAATTATTCCAAGCACAGCTACAAGAATGTAACATATTGATTGTTAGAGTTATAACAATGTTATGTATAAGTTTTGTTAGTTTTGGTAAAGGTAGAACAGAAAATCTTACGCAGAAAAACAGAATGAAAGATCTGCCAAATGTAGTAGTTGTTTCAGTGCTTATACCTTTCTGCCATTGTGTTTTTTCCAGAGTAAAGAGTAAGAGTGTTGGCTGGGTAATTAGTTTGATCAGGTAGCCAGGCTGGGTCAGCTGACTGACAGAGATGTGGCTTGGATCTTGCCAACTGTAGTTTTAAATTAGCTTCACCTTAATAATAGTGATGGGAGGCAATCCTTTGGTTTCCACAGCTTGACTCTCCATGTTTTGCACGAACGTAAATATTCTTAAGCCTAAAATTGGTCTGTTCCGCAAGTATGAGGAAAAACTTTCAGTCAGCTTGCTGGCAGTGCTCAGCAGCCATTGTGTTACTCTATGCTCTGCAGAGCTCCATGTTTAAGGAATTCACAATTTCAAATGAAATTCAGATTTGATTTTTGGTTATTATGTTTGAAGAATAATAAAGTCTGAACCCCTGTAGTAAAGATTGACTAAGATCATTACAAGATCTGAATAATGCTTTAAGAATGCATCAGGAAGTAGTTTAAAAAGGACTGATTTAGGAATAAAACCTAATAGGGAGTAAACCTCAGGAGTAATTCTTAAAAAGAAAAAAGATCACTGTGTACTTTTTGGCAAATATTTGAAAACAAAACTAATTACTAATTCAACTTTTAGCTATTTTACTTTTAGGTGACATTCAACACTGTATACATTATTTCGACATCTCTGTCACAATTAGCTGAAGCAACTAAACAAGAAGCACCAGTGTTGACATTTAACCATAAAAGGGAAACGTCCCAACTAATTCGACTGATTGTGTGTTATCATTTTAGCTTGGTCAGTTCTGGTAATATGGCTGTTTACTAATCAATAGCACAAAGAAGCAAATAGAGACACCCACCCTTTCCTGCCTGAGGCTGATTCCTAACTTGTACGAGACTGATAAGATGCCCCTCCTAACATTAATACAGGCTACTCCCTAATTCCTCGAGCTGCTTGAGCTTCACTAGGAAACAAACTCAAAGAAAACAGTTAGGACTGAGAGGAGCTAACAAATAAAAGCACCAGAGAGGCATCATGCTAAACTTATTGACATAAAGTCAATACTTCCTCTAACAACCCTTCAAATGTAATTCTTTAAAAAAAATAAAAAAAGTACTTTGATTTCTTAGAAGTTGTTTAGTAATTTATCAAGACAGGATGCAAATGACTCGTCCTGTCACGAGTTTAGATCAGTTGAAGCTTGAAAACTTGGGTAACTCCAAAAACCTTCCAGATTTAACTGAATGAGCAGCTGAGTCTTTAAGGTGCTTGTGAAAACTTGGAAATCTCAAGAGGAAATGACACCAGAGCATTGGGTAATAAAGGCTTCTCATCAGACTATTTACATATATGCCAATGGGACGCAAGTTAAGTGGATGTGTTCCAGTTAAAGTAGACATAACCAAATTTTTCAGAAACAATGCCACATTGTTAGAGAACAATGGCTCAGCAGAAGGAAAGTGGGGATTCCAGGAGCAAAGTTCACAAAAACTGTTTGCAATTTAACTTTCTTTAGCCAATTTTTAACAAGCTTCAAACAACATAGTCATTTCATTCCACTTTAAATGTGCGCTTTAATTACCAAACATTCACTCACTAAATGGATTACTGGTTAAAAAGCGCCCACCCCAAAAAACAGATCTTCCCAAATTTGGCTTCGTTCAGTCACTTAATAAATACTTTTATACCACTCATGTACTACTGCTTATATATTTACCAGTTTGGATTTGCACAACTAGTAAGTTATACAACTGTTTCATAAAAAATAGAAAAAGTAATATTCCTCTACATGATTTAAATCATAATTATTTAAATAAACTATTTGTTCGTGAAGTTACAAAATACTATTTTAATCCTATTTTATGACATTTTACTGGTCTTAATACATTATTTAATAATTCTCTTAGTATTAACTAAGATGACTCAACCTTTTAGCCCTCTTTCTTTTTTTTATTTTGTCTAAAATAAAATATCACTTCTAATATGGTTAGAGGATTAAATAGTACTTGAATTTTTCTATAGCAAGTAAATGTTTGGAGCAAAGAGAACGATATTACCCGTAAAATATTTGGTAAACTCTATGAATATAGCTTTATCGAGAACAATTAAGTGATGCACCGACTGGCATTCTCATGGCCTATACTGTTTTCAATTTTTTTTTTTTTTTTTAGGCCTAACATCTTTGATAAGAGTTGCAATTTTGAAGCCAACAAAGAATGAAAGCTAATTTATGCATACAAGTTTTACTAAATACAAAAGCCAGCCTTAAAATACATATTGTTTACAGACCAAAAATTGTGGGAGAATTTAGTTTTGATTCATTTACATGAACGGTAAAGAAAAACAAAAAAAACCCAGATTTTTAATTTATTTAACCTGCTGATCACTAGTTTAGAGTCGATCAATGGAAAGCAGGCCAATTTCAGTCTGGGGCTGATTAATTGGTGCTTGGTTTCTTTGTCTTTTAAGCAATAAAAACAGAAGTGCTGATGTATTTAAAAGTCTTCTTGTGCTTGATTAACAATTATTTTTAAAAAATGTCTAAAGACTTACATTTATAGGAGAGTTAAATATGATTGAAATGACTGCAGATAATTTATACATTTCTAAGAAATTACCAGGAATATAAATATATATTTACCATATAAATATACCAAGTTTTAGTAAAAGAAAAAAAAATACTTGATAGGTTTTAAACAGCACAATCTTGTTTAAAGTCAACATCAAATAATACCTCATTACTGCTTACATTTAGTCATTATTGTTCACAGATTTTCTCCAGCTTTGCTCATGGTCTGAGAGTGTTTTAATACTCTGCTGAATCTGGTTTGTAGAGTTACTCACGGTGTCTGTGAGCTGCGATAATAAGGATGAACCTAATTCTCTAAGTGAAGTGATCACAAGAAGATTTAGATGGTTTGGTCCTCTAATCCTGCACTCTTTAAGTAAAGCTCACACCCTAATTGAGATAAGATTAAAGTTTGAATATCAGTCAATGAATCTAGTGGCTACAAGCGTGCAATTTATGAAAGTGCACAGTCAAAGATGCAAGGTAATAAAGTACTATTTACGCTTTAATACAGGGAGTAACAGAGTTGTGGTTGGAGCTTTTCATTCAAAGCTTGACATCTAACCTAACCGAACAAAACCTTGACCTTCACCTAGCCTGAATAATGTCAGAGAAAAACTTGGTTAACATTATTTATTTGAGTAGATTCACAATCGTATGGCTATTATTACATCTCATTTTAATACTATAGTTGAATTGCGATAGCTTAGATAGAAACTTGGTGAATGTCCTCTTTTTAATGTTAAAGTGGGCTTTGAGTAAGCTTGTTTGATTAGCAAAGTTATTAAGTAGCAAAGCAAAACAAAAAAAAAGAGCAAAACTTCTTCAGTTGAAGGGAAACATTTTGTTTCTACTCTGATTTACTTTGCTGACCAGTTTAACTTGTTCGGTCAGTCTATTTGAAGCGACAAGGCTGCAGTAATTGGATGAGCTAACACCGAGGCTAACTAAGGATGGGCAGCCCGAAGACTTCACGGCTAACGCCTGCTAGCACATCCTCCCCGCACTCGGCGTCTCCCTTTCCGGCTGGTTAGAGTTTGAGCCGCCGGGGAGAGAACAGAAACAGCCGAGCAGCCTCTGAAGACGGCGTTACCTTGACAGAGTCCACGGGGTACATCACCGTGTGCTCCAGTATGCCTGCCACGGCTCCGGCTGTCATGTGGGTCGTCACGGAGACATGAGGCGGCAAGCTCTCGTAGTCCCCGTCGCTGCTCTCATTAAAAGGCTCCCCGTCTTCGCTCTGGACCTGCGACATCTCCAGCCTTGCCACCGCACGGTCCGAGCTTAACTCCATGCGTGGGGAGCTCTCGCAACAGGTGGCCTTCCGTACAAGAGAATGATCGGAGAATGTGTCGGCGGCATGGATAACCACAACATCGCCCCTACTTACCGGAGTTCCAACAGCGCCCGTAGGACGTTGCCAGAGAGAGGCGTGGCTGACGGTAATGTAAACCAATCAAATCCCACGTAGTGAGATAATAGGCGAGCTCTTTTCTGAGCGACCAATGACAAGTTTCTGTGTTGAATTCCTGTTCCACTTCAAAGCTCAGCCGGTGAAACAATTTGAGCCTCCCAAGTTTTGAATGACTTTGACAGAACCGCGGGCCTTGCCCAGTCCTGGTTCAGTAGATAAGCAGGTGTGGTCTCACTGCCGGAGAACACTTGTTCAATAATATGGAGAAATCTTTTCTTCAAAATGCCCTATCTGAAAGGGGAGGTTACTTCTGACAAACCATTCTAACTTAAATCTACACATAGACTACTTAGGATGCTGTGGAAAACTGACAACAAAACTAAAAACTAAGAATAACAGTGGTATTAAGTCAAGACATATAGATCTTAAATTATCTACAAAATTATTGTCTCTTTACCTAAAAGTCATACGGTTACTCTGGGAAAATTAAGGAGGGTTTGTGTTTCTATAGACTACAGAGTCAGCAAGCTTTGAAAAAGTATTTACCTCCTTTAAGATATATATATTTTTTGCTTTTTCCAGATTATGGAACATTTTTTGTATCAAACAAAGATAATTAGATATATAGTGATTTAAATTATAAAGAGGAAAAAAGGCTCTTCAAGCCAACATAGACTTATATAAGTAGCAACCAAGTTTTTTTGGACAACTGACAATGTATCATTCAAGGATATGATAGATTCATACATTTTTGTCTGTTTCTTTTTTTTCCAGAAACAGGCAAAAAAGCAAAACAGAAGAAATCTGCAGAGCACAAATAGTTTCACACATGCAACACTCTGACTGGAAAGTGAGGAAAATTAAGAAGACTTTTGATGTTTGGGCTGCTAGGATGGTTTAAATGATGATTTTTAATATATTATATTATATTATATTGACAAGTTACTTCATCCAACTCTTTTTTCAAACCAAATCCTACATTAATTCCCAAAGTTCAAGCTTTTGGAAGGAAACGATGAAAATGAGTGAAGCTTTTCAAACTCCCCTCACCTGAAAGCCTCTTCAGTCCAAACAAACGGATCTGCAAACATCAGTCCTGCGGCAAATCATGTGGACAGTCACATGAAACAGACTGAAGTGGAAAACAAAGTCTTATCAAAAAGAAACGCCACATTTATGCTTTAGTTCCAGTTTTTGAATGAGAAGTATTACGCTTTTGTTCATATTTTGTTATATTTTAGCTGCATATGTTGTCTTGGGAAATAAAGCCTTCCTGTTTGTTTTGAGAAGACTGAAGATCCATTGGGCATTGGCACACATTTGCTTCTTCAAGTTTGTAAGTTGTCAATTGTCCAAAATTCTTGACTTGAGAATTTATTTGATCAGAAAGTCAGAAATACTTTATTAATCCCCACGGAGAAATTCTCAACATCACAAACCAAACATCTGAATAAAAGTTAGGAAATAAAAGCCAATAAGAAAATGACGAAAAGAACTTTAGTGTAAAAAGTTCTATTAAAGGTCACATTTATATAATTTACAGTGACAGGAAGGAAAGATTTTTCAATTCTATTGAAGCAATTAAGAAGTTTAAAACAACAATAACTCAAGCTCTTACCACAAAGCACGCTGCAGAGTCACAAGGGGTGTTATTGATAAAGCATATTTGCATGTTTATCTGCATGTCTGAAAGAGACGCTTCTGTGTAGTTTCACATAGAACATCTACGCTCACAAACTCTCAAATCACACATCTTATCCTGCTTGACACTCTTGAGTCAGTAAGTTTAGTTTTTCAGTTTTTTCCTGTAGACGTATTTAGTCTCGTATTTATTTATTTTTTAATGCCATCATTAAACCCCTCCTTCAAAACACAATGTCTGATATTCTGTAGAAAATACTTATCTTGTTGTTTTAGTCACTAGTCACATGAGCAGTAAGATACTCAGTATGACCTTAATAAAAAAAAACCCAACATTTTAACAAAAAATAATAAAAGAAACAAAATATAACTTTTAAAGAGAAAAGTGTAATTATTTAAACTGCTGATAAAATAACATGTTAATTTCGGTTGTAATGTGAAGAACGCAAGAGAAACAAGCAGTGAGCAGCAGTATGTGGGGGAGGGGCAGTGCAGTGCTTCTATACTTGAAACAGCCACTGGATACTTTAGTCATTCTTGGATTTTGTCTGGCATCTCAGTGAAAGAACTTTAAACTTTATGAACAGCATAAGAAAAAAAAAAACTAACAAATTGTTGCATTTCTAATACTATACCTGTTTAAAACTAAAGTATAGTCTATCTAACACAAATAAGTGCATGTGTCACTACACAGTTTCAAAGGAAATATGTAGACTTCAGAATGTGAAGAAAGTTTTTTGGGGGTTTTTTATTCTCAAAAAGTTAATTATTCCTGCTTTTAGTAAGAAAAAATAATTGTTATGATACTAACTGACCAGAAACCTTAAAGGACAGTAGTCTGCTTTAATGTCAGACAGTGAGACATAATGTTAGGAGTTAAAATAGTGCATGCAAATGTCTGGCTTCCACTGTACAGATATACACAAATTATTCTGTTTTCCTTCTCATGAAATCAGGAAGCAGCTATCTCATAAAACTTTTATTATTCCTGTATTGCAATGTCACAACAGTTATTTCACATTCGCCTGCGAAAACACTCGAGTAGACCATTTTTATTTAAATAACACACGCTCTGATTTACAATTTCCTCACAGTATTGATATAATGGCTTCTGAAAATGAAGCCCCAATTAAAGTAACAATACTCACCAGAGAGTCGAGCAATAGTTTCAGCAGGGGGACTGATTCTCTCGTTAGGATGGCAGACAGGTTTTCAAAGATTTCCTCAGCAGTGACAAGACATGTATTGCACTATTACAGCTGTGAAAGGCTTCATATCTTCCAACATAAATATGAAATAGAAAAGTTTAGGGACAAATACACCCAAAAAGTTGCTTCATCTAGGCCATGCAGATTAACTGCAGTGCAAAGTGCTTCCAATGCAATGGAGAAATCATATTGCATTTAAGGTTTCTGTAGAGAGTGCTTTTTCTATTTGACAACAATGAGAAATGGGGAAAAAAAAGTAAGCTAAAACAGAACGAAATTAAATAAAAATACAAAAAAATGCACATGAAAAAGGCAAAAAACTTAAAACATCTGATATATTCATCCAGTGTGGTGAAAGCCAAAGTACAGTCTAGTAGGGTGTGAGTCAACTACAAAGCAAAGTACCATTTTGTGTTTACCATTTAAAAAAACAAAAACACCTGAAGGCAGCTGCAGGCGAAACAATAATAAAAGCAATATAGTATCTCTCATCCAAAGATATATGAAAAATTTTCCCCTTTTATCCAAATATCTAATTCCAGCTCAACAGCTAGTAGGATATGTGAGCAGACCACCAAAAAAAAAATAAAAATCGGACAGTCTGACAGAAGTGGAGTTCAACTTGGGAAAGTTATAAACCTGTTCATGCTGCCCAAAGTTCAGAGGTTGATTGGGAGAGAGGGTGAGCCGAGGCCCTCTTCCAACCACGGCACAGAGGAGGGAGTGTAGGGCTGCGCCACACGGCGATGGATGCGGCGAAGCCTCAGCAAATACAGTATAATGGAGAGCAACACGATAAAAAAACAAGCCAGGAACAAGTAGTGGTTGTTGACAAAGGAGAAGCTGTGTCGCCAGTGAGAGTGTGCTCCTTTCAGACTCTCCTGTGGGATGTCCCTGAAGGAAAAGAAAACAGGAACGGCCCTACCAGGTGAGTTTGGAACGTGATAATAAAACAAGTCTTTACAGGCCGCTCATTCTGTCATATTAACTCTTTAATTCGTCAAATACCTGAAGTCATTATTCAAGCAACATATCGCACCTTTCTGAAAACTTGTCTCATTTCCGAGCTTTGAACAATCATTTTTCTTTATATCTTTTTAAATATATGAATGTTAGCAGCCAATTCCAATGAATAATGATTTCTCTTCTCACATGTGTAAAGTAGGAATCGTTCTTATGACAGTCTAGTTTCAATGAAAAACTGGCTCAACCAGACTGGACTTCAGAAGATAAAATTACATCAGAGCGATAAGAATCCAAACTAAGAGAAGAGCAATTGTAAAAGACATTCTATCTTACCTCAAAGGGAGAAACCGCGTTCTATAAAGAATAGCTCCAAGAGTCCACTGGACCTCCTTATCGTAGACCAGCAAGGCTGTCTTCAGGTTTTTGTAATTGGTTGGGAAGGAGAAACCCGTGTGCAAAACTTCATACATCCACGCTGATTTAAAACACTGGTACCTGCAGACATTTGAATAAAGCAAACAGTCATATGTTTTTATCATGTTTTTATTGCCTTGAGAAACCATCTGATAAATCTGTGTGTGACTTACTTGAGCCGGTGAAAATCTGCATGTGATGCATAAAGACCAGAATCAAAGCGTTCCTTCAGTGTCTTCCACTGGGTGGCACAGTAACCCTGTGAATGGAACGAACAAAAGCACAGTATAGAGGAAGAGCATTGCAACACAATTTAAATACACAAATTATTGATTAGTTTAATTATAAACTATTCTATAAAAGACGTGAAAACCTTATCCAACTTAAAATGTAGTTTTAATCTTTCTAGACCCATTTCTGTTTCAGGATTAAAGCTATACAATTTATATGCATGGGCAGCAAAAAAAAGATACAACCTTTTAGACACTATAAATAAGTTTTCCTACAGCGTTTACCTTGGCGGCTCGGGCATATTTAGAAGCATTATAATCCCCGCCCATACGCAGCACGTCCTCCATGCAGTAGAAAAACTCTGAAAAGCCATAAAACTGGCTGTTGCTGTAGTCGATCGCTGGCTGGTAGATGCCGCTCAGGGACGTTTGGGCGACATTGGTTCTGTTGAGGAACGGCTGCAGAATCCGTCTGCACTCGTCGAAGTCTCCGGTCCCCCGAAGGTGGAGCCTCTGTGTAGACGGTCCGATCTCATCCAGGAGGTCGGTGGGGAGACAAGGGTCCAGCAGGGGAGACTCTGCTGTTTCGCCAACATGCTCACCCAAGAGTCTAGAGAGGTCAATAAACCAAGAAGTTAACGTGTGTAGCTCTGAGCACCGAATACTCAAAAACAATTCAGTGAGGTTGAAAGCAGAACAGAGCGACAAACTGTGCGTCTCACTTGTTTCGAGCTGCAGTTTTTCTGATGAGATTCTCCTCATATCTTTGGCGTGCAGCGTTTCCTCCGAAACCCAGAAAGGTGGACACGTAAACACGATAAACGTGATCGGTGACGTGAGCGTCACATCCCAGGTTGAATTCTGCAAGTAAGTTTTTGGCCACTTCCTCCTGTGGAAGACGAACAAGTGAGAAAGAGATAAAACGTCTCTTTAATTTTTCTATATTCTGGAGTCTTGCAACCAAGAATTTCAAGATTTTATTGGGATCTTAAGTGATAGATTAACACAAAGTAGTGCATAATTATGAAGCGAAAGCAAAATAATACATGATTTTCAAAATATCTCACAAATAACATCTGAAACATGAGGTTGGCATTTGTATTCAACCCCCTCTACTCTGACACACATAAATAAAATCTAGGGAAACCAGTTGGCTTTAAAAGTTGATTACAAATCAATAAATACTCAACTTGTGTGTAAATGAATCTTCATTAGAAAAAGTACAGATGTTCTGGAAGGCCTCAGAGGTTTGTAAGAACATCAACAAAGAGTACACAATACCCAATAACAACAAACCAACTAATGATTTTAAACATAGATACATAAAAAAGTACTGCTCAAACCTTGTTTAATAATTTGTTCTAATGTCTATCTGTAAAGTCGTTTTATATGTGCTCTATTATAAAAAATCGTGTATCATTTTTCTTCCACTCCAGTAAAAAATATGAAAAAAATCCAAGTACAATGAATACTTTAAAGATAAAGCCACTATAAAGACAAAGTTCTACACAGTTGTAACATCTAGCACTTATAAATCTTATAAAAGAAATGTATACTGAGAAGTTAATGTTCTCAATATTACAGCCACATGGGGAGGGTCATGCAACAACCTTACAGTATGCTTTCAACAGTGATGGATGGAGAGCAGACCAGCTCCACAGGACAAAATGGTTCAGAGAGGTGTTAACCAAGGAGTAACAAAGATTGGAAAGGGAGAGGGGGAGAAAAACAAAGCATAAGCCACCAAAGACAGAACTGGTTGGAGATAATAACCTGTTGTGGAGAAGCAAAGCTTACAGTTTTGGGCACTTCATATGCAATCTGTGTGGAGACACCACCCATGTCCAGGACACCCGCGGTTCTTTTCCTCATCAGCGCTTCCTGATGATCGGTGCCGGGAACATTTACCTCCACCACAGCTTCCCCATCTTGACAGCAGAGAAAAAATTGACAGTAAAGAGAAGGGATGTCACACACTAAAGGTGTGTCATGCAATTAATAGGCTTAACCAAATTAGGTCACTCTGAAGTGGTACACTTGAGTAACTTCTCACCATTGTCCACATGGTTAAACCTCCCAAGGACAAAGTTTATTCCAATCCATGCATAGACACCTGAAACACAAACATATAAAATATTAAGTTATTGTGTAAATGTTCGAGTATATTTAAAGTTACAATGATGTTAAAATGAAATATTGCTCTATAGTTTCTAAATTTACCTTCTTGTTTTCCAGAAATCACCTCCACGTGGGAATCAGAGAAGAGGAAGTTGAAATGAACTGGGATATCTGTGCGTAGATCTTCCAGAATGGCTTCTTGTTGACTGAGAAAAAACAAACACATACACAAAAATTTTTTTTAAATGTAAACAATAATCTTTTTTTTCTGTCACATTAACATTGTTATTTTTTTTTTTACCTCTCTGGTAAGATTCTCATTCCCGCTGTGCACAGGATGTACAGAGGAGTTTCCTGGTGCTTATGCTTGGGGATGTGTTGAGCTGCAAAGCTTAGAAGTGGATCTATGTAGTCACTGGCCTTCTCAGGTGTTTTAGCCAATTCAGCTATACCTTTAGGAAAAGTACATGAAGAAGAAAAACATTTTTACTTTAGGCATACAAAAACATAATATTCAATTGTATTATGCAATAAAACCGCATTTTGTATGGTTTGTATTGCTTTACAATACATTAGTAAAGTGAGTTGCAAAATACGCTTGCATTTTCTTCCTTAAGTTGATCAGTAAGCTTCTTACCAGGCTTGATCTTCATGACTACTGGCTTGCGGTGTTGATCTCGCATTTGCCGTATGTCCAGCAGTTCACGGGGATTACCGTTGTGCCGGGGCCAGCAGTACACAAACACCCTGGAGCCACTGCTGCCACAGTCCACCACCAGGCCGTAGTTCAGGTTGGGATTGCTTGTATCCGTCGCATCCAAGTCAGTAACTCTCGCCAGGTGCCTTATGAGTGACAAATATCTAAGATTAACTCGATTACAGCTCTAGGGGATCCACACCAGAGTACCAGCTCCTAGTTTAGAGTACCGGTGGAAAGGGTTTTCTTCTCCGATCCAGCTGGTGTGTGTATTTACAGCAACGAGCAACAGGTAGAGCAGTCCTATGAGGCAGAGCACCAGGCCGATGAAGAGAAGTTGTCGGAGGGAAGGAGTCAGAAGCCGAGGAAGAACCTGGGATGACAGGCTGAAGTGCCATGACGCTGGGAAAAGGCATGAAAAGCCGATCCTGTTCAAAGATAAAAATATAAGAGCCTCAATGCTGCATGTCTGGATATTGCAGAGACTGTATTGAAAATGTAATCATGCTCATTTTCCCACTTGACAACCAGAGACCTCTGTGCATCTTATTGGGATTTTGAGCAGCTTATAATAGTGATGCACAGGGAAAATGGGAACATGGTTTTCAATATGTTTTACAAATAAAAATCTGAAAAACAAAGTCCATTTCTACTAAGGCCCTAGAAATCAATACTTTGTAGAACTACCTAGTGCTGCAACTACAGCTCAGTCTCTTTTGGGAACTCTCTGCACATCCAATCTCTGAACATTCATCCTCCCAAAAGAACTGCTCGCACAGATTGGACTATAATAAATGGATCTGTGACTCATTAAAAAAATTATTTACGGCCCTTTAAGATTTACATTTGAGCACCTTTGATCTAATCATTTTCATTATAGCTTTGACTGTATATATATATATTTATATATATATATACAGATTGTAAAACCTCTGAAAGCAAGTGGTTGTACTGGATTTTAACTTGGGGTATCACAGTAACACATGTATTTAATGTGATTGTAATATGACAAAATGTGAGAAAAATCAAGGAATATGAATAGTGTGTAGGCCTTTATTTCAAGATAAATACAGGCCAATCATTCAATTACCTTCCCATGGTGCAGACAGTCCTTTGGATTTATTATTCATCAGTCTTCTCTAGGAAGCAGATTTGTCCTACTCCACTGCTCCATAATCCTTGGTTCATCCATCATTATAGCCTTGAAGAAAGAGCAGAAATAAAAACTTTAAAGCCTTCACCAACAACTGTACAGGACTTCCACTTTTTGAAGGGCCCACAAACACATGAAATTGATCAGCAGTTTCTGGATTTAAAGAGATAAATAGGCGTAATTGTATAGTTTTCAGCTATTGAAGAAAAAATAAATAAAAGCTCGTAATGGAAAGGAGGAGAAAAGAAACACATTTAAATCTCAAGCAAGTAGTTGTTAATGTTAGATAACGCAGGCGGTTTTTTATATTCAGTCTCGTAGGTTACAGTATGATAGGAGGAAAGAGCAAGGAGAAGCGACGAAAATTAATAATTTAACTGACCTCAGCGTTAATGGCAATAATTTTATATGTCAATGAATTGTATTAGAGCCGTAGATACTCACAAAGACAACCGTATTTTCCAGGAAACATGATCCAGATGCTCCCCGCTGGCTAACTTACATTAAACGAGCAGCACCGCTTTGCTAAGTGACGTGTAACGTGTAAAAGGTGTGCTTGGTTTTAATGTCCGCGTAGACCGTCTTTCGATTGAGCTCAGTTTAGTTATAAGCTGTTTCTATATAAAACAGCAAATTGAGAATTTTTAGCTTACATCAAATGCTGTATATATTTTATTTCATAAGCCTGCAACCAGTATGTTTTCTTTCCTTTCACAGCCTCTAGTTGAGACGTGTTTTGCTACAAGGTCCGTCCAATTTGAGGAAAAAACAAGCGCACATTCCCGGCTGTGAACTGCGCTTGTGTCGAACAAAAAATACGGAAACCGTGCAGGTACAAACTGTTCCGAGTTTTATGATCACATCTTCAGAACTTAATCGTGAGAAAATTCCTACTGTTGTTCAATTGGATGTCTCTGGACATGTAAACCTACGTTTTTTCAATATATTTTATAATTAAAAGTATTTATTAAAATGTTGAAACTCTTTTGACTATCATGTTGGTTGTGTTGCATTGCATCTTTTTAAGTTTTTATTATTATTATTTTGTGTAAGACACGAATTGGCATATCTACTGATTTCAGATACGCGTGGGACAATGGATGGATGGATGGATGTCCAGCCCTTGTCAGTTTTTGCCATGTGAAATGCTTTGCATACTCAAGACAGATGTCAATGTAAGGGAACACTAGCAGTTGGAACACTAGTCATTACATTTCACGACGTTTAAAGTTAGCACTAAGTTTACAAAGCTGTGAATATTTTTTTCTGTATGCTTTGCAAGCACATAATTAACAAGACTTACATTCAAACATACTAGGAGTCTATTTACTAACAAGTCATATCAAAACAGAGAGTAAACATGCTGGTGTTAGCATTTCACTTCAACAAACTTTCTTACTTAAAATTTTTTTATCAGGCTATATGTATTGAATCATATACAGTACAGACCAAAAGTTTGGACACACCTTTCTAATTCAATGGGTTTTCTTTATTTTCATGACTATTTATAAGGCAAGAAATCCCACTTATTAACCTGACAGGGCACACCTATGAAGTGAAAACCATTTCAGGTGACGACCTCTTGAAGCTCATCAAGAAAATGCAGAGTGTGTGCAAAGCAGTAATCACAGCAAAAGGTTGCTACTTTGAAGAAACTAGAATATAAGGGGTATTTTCAGTTGTTTTACACTTTTTTGTTTAGTGCATATTTCCACATGTGTTATTCATAGTTTTGATGCCTTCAGTGTGAATCTACAATGTCAATAGTCATGAAAATAAAGGAAACTCATTGAATTAAAAGGTGTGTCCAAACTTTTGGTCTGTACTGTATATGTTTAGAAACAAGCCACTGGTCCATGCTGGAAGTCCTTCTGGGTGAAAATATTTTAGTCAAGAAGAAAGATACTGTAGCGCAGAGTTACGTGCATTTTAACTTGGAAATGTAAAGTGTTATTTTATTGTACTTTTGAAGCTATCGAGTTTTCATACATATACATGGCTTTAATTTGGATGCAGTATAAAACTCTAACCCCGTGTTACCAAATTCCAAACGATAAATATCAGTATCAGGGACCAAAAATTTGACTGGGAGACATTACTTGTCTTGTTAAAAGCAGATTTTAATTTGGACTGAGATTAGATCAAACCCTAATGAGCCAAAGATTAGGATAGATTTCCTTCCCCAAAAGTGATATTTAGACAGGAAAATTGGGTGGGGATAAAGTATTTTACACATCTCCAGTTTTCATTAAACCTGTATTTGTAACAGTGTCACAAAAATATGGAGTGCTGTACCTCATTAGGGTTTCAATTATACCCATTTCAGGTTCTGGGTTTCTGTCTCTAAATAAGTCATAGTGTCATAGTAGTTTGTTACTGCAATGTACTGCAACCAGTGACTCCTGGAATGTTGTTTTTATTGATAAAAACTAAAATAAAACTAAAAATATAAATGAAACAAAAAATAAGTTATTGTTGCTTTCAATCCAATGTGAATTTATTGTCAGTTTCATAAAAAGAAAAAAATATGGTGATTTCCACATGATTTCTCAAACACTTTACATGTTTGTTTTCAGTCGCATCACAAGTATATTCAGAGGGTAAAGTTAATATAAATTGGTTATTAAAATACAACTTTCCATAATAGTGAATTAAAAAGATCAGTCTGTTACAAAAAACAAACATAAATTATCCAAAGAGACTATGATAAATATACAATTTAACATGTAAAAGTGTATTTTGATTCCCTATAAGACGCCTTAGTGTTAAAATCCTCCCCTCTTTTTATTACACCCAGACAACTTCGACTTGTCTGAACTTCTTGCAGTTTAGCCACTCACGCTGACTGATCCGCCAGCAGTAACTTACATCCACGTACTTGAGCCTCTTGCTCAGTTGCATCACGCTCTTCACAGTGCTCATCTGCACATCTGTTCGCAGCAGATCAATATGCTCGATCCTTCCAAGTGGCGGTGGCGGTAAGCCAGAGGAATCTGCATTGGGATTCACATCCAGATTCACACTACGCAGGGTGTCCTGTATGACGCAGTTTAAAGGGCACGGCAAGGAGATCAAAGAGAGATTCTCGAGTAAAGGAGAGCCAATCAGGAGACACCTGATCACTTCTTTTAGGGACATCCAGTACATCAAGGGCTTCATTTGGTTGTGCTCATAGGAGAAACTTCAGAGATTCGAGAGACAAAAGCAGCAGAAGAAAATAATTAGTATTATTGGTTGCCTTGGTAGTTCTACTCACTTTTTTAATTCTTAGTATGAGCCTGAAATTGTACTGCTGCGTACAATCAAAATATCTGAACCAAAGTACTGCAGTGACTTCATCAACATTTCCTCAAGGGTGCTTTGTCATTGTTGTATGATTGCCACAAGAAGTCCTGTTAGCTACTATTGCCTGGACAATTTTTGAGAACAGCATTACACTTGGTAACAATTCCAAGAAAACAAAAAAACATAGCTAAGATATTTCTATCTTTCTATGTTTTCCATTATGTCATCAACACACTGTTTCTGTGTCTGGCTGTAAAGTGTATTGCAGCTTTGTCATGACATGATTTGATGTGGTTAGAAACAGGCACAAATTGAGAGCAGGGATTCAAAGTTGAAATTACCTGAGCTTGAGAGAGCGGAGATTTGGCAGCTTTGGGAGATCTTGATCATCCTGCTGATTGTCATTAGTTTCGTACTGTGGTGTAGCAGGAGGCTCAGCAGAGATAAGGAGGTCTCTGAGTCTGGGACAGACTCTGATGAGCTCCAGTAGTGGGGTGTCAGTGCTGGTTTTCACCCCCTCCAACGTCAGAGAGATCAGTGAGCAACCTGCGACTTGCAAGGCAGGAAGAAGATCTACCACTGGGCCAGAGTAAATAAATGAAAGATTGAGCAGCTGGCCTGACCACGTCTGGAGATCAGCAGTTAATAGTGGCCCCCGTTTGCCTATGTTCATGGATAAAGAGTTTAAACCTGGACACAAATTTCCTAAACTCCTCAGAGATTCAGAGGTTACACCTTTAACGTCTTTGAGCTGCAGGATCAGGCCTGACTGGGACAAATTCTGCATCCTATCCTCTGTTTGGATTTGTAAGCAAAAAGGCCACTCATCTTTGATTAAATCTTCTTCAGTGTCACAGCCGTCCTCCTCCAATAATGGGCTCTCCACCTCTCCATTATCAGTAGATTCTTCCCCTCTCATCGTCATCCAACTTTCCGAGCTCTGCCCGAGCAGCCTTTCCCTCCACACGAGGTGCAGGCTGGAAACACCTTCCCTGTCAGCAAATTCATCTGCCTGGCTGAACTCCCTCTGCTCGATGAGAAAGCAGGCTGGTCCAAGGCCCTCCAAGGCCACTCTTTTCAAGCAAGGCAGAGAGAGAAGGAGATAGGCTGCTGCCACGGTAGAGTCTTCTTTCTGTTCCCCAAACCCAATATCCAGAGCCAACAGGCTGCTGAGCGGGAGAGGAGATGAGGTTGAAGAAAAGGAGGACGAGGATGGCCTCAAAACCACACCGCCGAGAGGAAGCAGAGCAGCAGGGGAGAGGAGGTGACAGCGGGACACGTCGAGGTGCTGCAGCAAACGGCAGTGGCGTGCAACCGTTTGGATCACACTCCTGTCACAAGGCATGCCGGCCAAGGACAGCGACCGCACAGCAGGTAGACTGGACATGGTTTCACAGAGGGCCTTTGGAGGTAGCTGCTGTGCTCCAGACAGGTCCAGACTCCGCAGACCCTGAGAGAAAAACAAAACCCATTTCTTTTAAAGAAATATCTAAAAGAACAGTATGCATTCATACAATCCCATTTACTTTTCAAATTAATCCAGACAAAGGACACACCGAAGAATCTGATAATTAGAGTTTGATCAGAAAGTCATTATAGATGTTGATGGCTGTTGGCAGGACCTCCTATGTTACAGTGTTATTCTGGTGCTTATGCTCTATGGCATATCGTTCCTAGTGAAGCTTAATTACCTTAAATTTAAACCTAATTAAAACTTAATTATCTTTTCAAACAATATACAACTTACGAATATGAAAGATATACTTGATGTTTATCATTGAAATAAACCAAGTCCACATGTGTAGGTGTAAAGATTAGTATGTTATGTAAAAAGAAGAGGATAGAATTAGGATAAAATAAAATTATTGGATCTTACCTGGCAGCGGGCAGCAATGTGAGCACACAATGCCGGGGTCACCAAGCCAGGACACCTCTCTAGGGACAGACCCTGGAGGTGGGGGACCAGCAGGAGGTGGAGCGCTGCCCGAGACAGCTGCTTTCTATTGGACAGCAGCCACGTCAACTCCTCCACCAGTTCACCAGCTGTGATTACAGACACAGGTCCGTGATATTATAGTAAATTATTTTCAATCAGAGACATAGAAAATATCTGCCATTTTTTACAGTACTATTTTAGTGCCATTTCTCTGACTATTTGTTTACAATAGGAAAGACAAGAGAACATCCCAGTGAAATGAGACATGTTTGTTGATAAGTCAAGAAAAAAGCTACTAGGATAAACTAGTTTACATATAAGATTGTTAAGCTTATTAATACAATTGTGATAAGGCAAAGAATAATGTTTTTCTTCCTTAATACCTTATGTATTAAGGAAGGATGTAAAGAAGGTTAAGCAAACTTTCTGCAGCACATTTTTCAGTTTCTGATTCTGCTTTGCTTTGAAAAATGGATATTGGTGATAAGGTGATGCATTGCATAGCATTCCACCTTACTGTGCTATGCTGTGCTAGAACAAAAGAAGCATTACACATTTTTATTTTGTATTATTTGGTCTGTGACCAATTAACACTGACACACACACGCAAACTCACGTAGTAGGTTGAAAGGCCCCATGATGTATCTGAATGAATAATGATCAAGATAGTTGTCAGCATAGTCTTTCACCCACAGGTCCTTCATATTGTCAGCGAGGCTCAACAGGCAGAGGCGTGTCAGAGAAAGGACCCGGTCATCATCACGCATCCTCCAGCAGCTTCCAGTGGCCTTGGTGTTCCTCAGGCCCCTCCGCCTGGGCCGAGCCTTTGCCTCTGCCTGTTCATCCAAAGCCCGAAACAGAGGCATGATGGGCTTTCAGCTAGTGTCCGAGCTGCAGGAGACACTGAACGCTTCTGCACATGAACAAAGCTTTCTACATGAGAAAACACGATAAACATTAAATGGTGTTTAGTTTTTCTAAACAGATTTTTTTCATACAAATTGGTTCATTACTGTAACTAACTAGGTTTAAAGCCACCAGTAGGATTTCTCTCTAAATCAATCTGTTTCTTTTTTTTTTTAATATTTGGTCACCTACTAAATACAATGTCATACACAGTTTTTCTATTTGGTTTGTTGTTTTGCAGTAAGTAGTTATTCAATCAAGATAAAAATCTACATTTCCACTCACATCTGACATCACATAAGACAGCTGATCAGAGTTCTTTTGAGCATATGGATTTCCATTTTACCTATTTCGTCTTATGTTTGCAGGTTTCGAACCTCTGGAGATAATGACGCAAAGAAGTATTCTTCATAAAATCAAGAAAACTATGGACAACTCTGACCATCTTCTTCATGAGACTGACTTGGGAAAACAGAGTGCCTTCAGTCAGAGGCTTCTTCAAATTCACTGTAATACAGACTGCTACAAGAGACCTTTCCCATCACTATCTAGAATAACTTTTTGAAGGATTTGAATTAATGAGTTACAATATTTAATTTCCCTTTGGAATAGATAAGTTATTTGTGAATTCGATTTGATTCGATTTTATTCAAAGTCATCCTTCAAACGTGTTTACCATATTCGAACACCCATATGGAATAAGTTCATTTATTCCACATAAAGCAACAATTAACAAGAAAATGCTTTGTGAAGAGGCAGGCTGAAACGGACACATTTA
This sequence comes from Xiphophorus hellerii, assembly GCF_003331165.1. Classification (NCBI taxonomy): domain Eukaryota; kingdom Metazoa; phylum Chordata; class Actinopteri; order Cyprinodontiformes; family Poeciliidae; genus Xiphophorus; species Xiphophorus hellerii. The sequence goes on along the minus strand of NC_045683.1, from coordinate 21,440,421 downwards.
AGTATCGGAGTTTCAGTAATCATTTTAAGTCATTAATCCATTGGCTGATGACTACGAACCACTAAGCCCCACCATGAATGGACCTCCCAAACAGCCAATATTGTCGCTATCATACCTGTCAACAACAGAGGGAAGAAGAGAGAAAACTTACCAAAGTAATATAAGTTCAGAGTGTATGGAGAGCTACAGTGCTTGGAAATTATGTATCAGTTTAAGGCAATGGTTCTCAATTCTGGGCCTCAGGGACCACTGCCCTCCATGTTTTAGGTGTTTCTCTTCTGCCACACCCCTGACCTGAATAAGTGGGTTATGAACAGGCTTCTGCAGCACTTGATGGCATGTAAGGTCATTGTAACAGCCAGACTTGATTTAGAGTCTTATATTTAAGAGTCAATCTTTGGGTTAAGCACATAAGACTGAACCTTAATTAATCATCGTCTGCCATTATAATTTCTAATCGGCAGCTGATCATTTTTGATTCTTTTGCCTCTTGTGATGTCACTAACCCAAATGCACACAAATCTGAGCAATTTCCATCTTCAGAGCGATTTTTAACAACTTTTGTGAAATCCTTATGCATAAAATCACACTTTACTTCCAATATGAGTTAGTATTTTCAGTGTGTTCAAAAATAATTTATGTAAAAAACACACCACGGATAACATGGAACTAAAACTAAAGTATGCAAAAGTATTATTCTGCCTTAAACACTAAATAAGGTTATCAAAACCATAACTAAATACAAACATAAATATTAATCATCAGTGATCGCCTTTAATAATATTTTAGCCCGGGTAATGAGGGGCGGGGAGAAAAAGGTCAAAAGATGTGTTGAGGTCAAAGGACACATACCTTCCAGATCTAACAGTGCTTGAAATCTGGAAAAGTGAAGAATGGAGGCGAGAACGAAGATCATACAAGCATTTTTAAAGTCACTTCCTGATTACATTTGAGCATTCAGGGCATTTGAGCAACATTTACCTGAGTTTAGTCTCGCGGGAGCTCTCCCTCCAGGTGGATGCAAATAAAACAATGCAGTCTCTCAAACAATGATTATGGTTTCAGTTCTACATTACACATAAACATTAAATCTGTTAAAACTTTCGCTGAGGATCAGCCAGTGGTTCACAGTAGCCCAATTTAAGCCTGTAAGACATTACGCAGGGCTTAAAGTCCCCACTGTAGTATCTGATACGTTCAAAGGTCGCAGGTATTTCCAACGACATTCAAAATAAGTCAGATTTATGACATGTTGGCACTTCGCCGTCTAAATTGTGAATAACACCGATTTAAACATCGTAGACATGTGAGAAAGCACACACAACCGAACTGTTCGAGAACTGCTGATTATAGAAGAACTGCGACCACTGAATATACATAAAGCAGGCGTTTACTTCTTGTGCCCATTTTACTGAGTGAAATAAAAAAAAGAAAAACACAGAAAGCATAAATAAAGATTTATCATAATATCATGTATCTAAAGGAAAACATTGTAGTTGCTGGAAATGAACACACAGAACTCACGAGTGAAAACTTGCTAGATCTGCTGTTCAGCGCATTGTGGAATAAAAAACGTTCTTCATCCACAGCATTTTTGTTTGACTTGGTGGTTGCTAACTGTTTTCACATCATAAATCTCATCTTTCAGTCAGGGCGAGCAATAGGACCCATGGATATGAAAATGATTTTTCTAGAGACCATTGACAAGCTAAAAAACCTTTGGTAACAGGTCTCAATCCTTCCCACATTATTAAGCAATCACACTTCCTGAAAAAGACCTCCTAAAACTTTCTGTTCCTTATTGAGGACATAAAAGTAAGTGCAAACAAGACTGTTCTTTCTTCAAGACATAAACGACTAAATAAATAATGATATATTTTTATGAGCGGCCCTCAACTATTACTGCTTTACTTACTGCGAAACACAGCTCATGAAGGCAGATAAAACTAGGTCTCATTTTCTTACTGACTTGCATCAGTAGTCTGTGTCTCATGATCAGCTATGTGTAAATGTCATTAAGTCATTGAGATAATGAAAAAAACAGATTGAAAAGAGAAACTGAGAGATGAGAATCTGCAACAAATAGGCAAAAAACCAGACTGCTTTATTTTTAGAAATAAGCCACAAAAGCCATTCATTCGCTTTTGTATGATTTTTTTTTTGTATCACAATTATATAAATAGAAACATAGGCCAATTTTATCTAGAGGACAGGAACAATCTCCACAATAGGCTATTCACATGGGAACAATTATATATTGACTTGGAAGGGACACACCTTTAACTAGACGCCAGAATGATTCATTGCTCATTTAGTCAAATATTTAATTCAGCCTAACTAAATATTTATAGTTTTTTGTTTTTCAAATGCATCAATCTCTCAAGGATTAGATGTCCCTCTACATCCAGGAAAATGAACTTCTTGTAAATTCTCTTATTTCCTCAGAAAAAAAAATAATGAGGAAGTCCAATCTATCCTTTAGAAGTAACAAAGGAATGGTTGAAGTTTAAGTCCAACCTCCTCCAAGCATTCTCATACTATTCAAGTGGAAAAGAAGATTGCCATTAGCTCACAAAGCACTGGCTCACATCGGCATGACATTTCTAAGTTTGACTGTGACTGAAAATTACTTTGTTTAGTGAAGCTAACCTTCCCCAAATAAGATAAATCTTCAGTTTTTTCTTTGATAAAACGTCTGTCTTCTGCAAGTAAGGTACTGACTACTGCTAACTATCTCACAGGACACCAATTCAAACAATCTGAACCATAGGTTTAAACCAGAGTGGGGCAGTATTGAACTGAACAACCTTTGTTGCCCTCTAGTAGCTGGGCTTGTATTACATCTTTCCCCCTTTTTTTTGTTTTTGCAGCTGTAAATAAGGCACTTGTAAGTATACTATTATTATTATTATAGAATACATTGTGGATAAAGGCTGCACAGTGGCGCAGTTGGTAGCACTGTTGCGTTGCAGCTTCAAGGGGTACAAGCCACAATCTGTTATACAACCTGGGTTCGATTCCCGGCCCGGGGTCTTTCTGCATGGAGTTTGCATGTTCTCCCTGTGCATGCGTGGGTTCTCTCCAGGTACTCCGGCTTCCTCCCACAGTCCAAAAACATGACTGTCAGGTTAATTGGTCTCTCTCTAAATTCTCTATAGGTGTGAGTGTGTGTGTGCATGGCTGTTTTTTCTGTCTGTCTCTGTGTTGCCCTGCGACAGACTAGCGACCTGTCCAGGGTGAACCCAGTCTTTCGCCCGGAACATTAGCTGGAGATAGGCACCAGCACCCATCCTGTCCCCACTAGGGACAAAGGTATACAGAAAATAAATGGATGGATGGACATTGTGAATAAGATTTGAATTATTAATAAAACCAATGATAGGTTCAATAGGTTCAGTACACAGATTCATTCATAACAGAGCCCTCTCCATGTGTATCAGACAACACAGTACACAAAGCTTCTGTTCTAATTGTAATAGACCACAGCAGCCAATCATCATAAAAAATACAATCAAAACAGCCTCTGTGACTTCCTTTATTTATATTTTATCCTGTGTAACAGATCAAAAACAGCACAAAGTGTGACCTTCTCACCTCAGACTGTCTTGCGTGAAGATTAAATTAGCAACTTCTTCAGTAAAAAGCAAACTTGACTTAAATACTGTTAAAAAGAAAAGTGCATATAGTCTAATTCCCTAATAATTAAAAATGCATGTAAAAATATTAGAAAATACAAAAAAAAGAATCCTTTATCAATACATTCCCTTGAATCAAACATCTTCACACCAAACATTTTTAACATTTTTGATTAGATTTAGGATAAAAATCACAAACAGTTGTGTGATAAGGCCATGAGGACGATTTGGATTCCTTGACATGTTAGAAAAGAGTGCTTGAAAACATTTCTATTTTCTCTTTAACACTACAAAATCAAAAGAGAAGTATCAAGGACACATTAAAATACAATCCCTGCACCTCTGCAGCTTTAAATGCTGGAATCATTGAATTAGTTGGAGTGTCCATTATAGCACAATTTAGCCTTCGCCTCACAAAGACTTTTTCTACAGGAAGTCTATGAAAATGGTATCATCAAACTACTGCAGTACTTGCACCATAAAAAGCACCAAGTCCTATGTTATCACTTCCTCTGATATGGTAAGGCAAAAATAAATTAAGCTGTAAGGCAATAAGGATGGATTTATTTTTTTTCAGTGAGAGTAATTTACTACATGGCGAAGGTGCAAAAGTACCAAACAAAGAAAATACACTGGCTAATTATTAGTAACAGTTATCTGTACAAACTTCCTCCTGTTTAATATATCCCTTGCTTCCCAATCAAAAGTCCAGCATCCAGGCTAAAGAATGATGAACTTAATCACATACTCTGTCCTAAAATATGCATATTAAAAATATCCCTGTTTCTACCATATTTTACTCCCATTAATCTACTTTTGTGCAAAAACATAGATGAAGCAGCCATAGTGTGTGTTTTTGTTTCTTTCACACCAATGTGAGGAAGGACAAAGTCCTGTCTGTTCATGGCTCACTGAAAGGCACCACCTTCTTCCCAGCTACAAACACCTGCACAATGTTTCGATCATCACCTGCCAAAGGACATGTTAGGGAAGAGAGAAGCATATGAGAATTGAGAGACTAAAATAAAGAGAAGTGACTAAATACATAAAGAAGCTGAAGCTCACCCAAATTCAAGAACTTCTCCAAAAGAATCTGAAAGCCAATGATTACAGATTGCTGTTATACTTAAGATAGAGTTTCTGCTTTTGAGCACTTCATATGTCAACATACGTGGACATCACTCCATTACCTGTGGTTTCTCATTTTGGATTAGGTCGATGGGTCCGCCTGGAGCAGCCACATTAACTCTCAAGGCATCAAAGTCCTTTCCCACCTTAAAGTTTCCTGTTCGCTCATCCAGGGACAACGCTGCAAACAGAAAAACCAACAGTATGCCACCATACAAGTTTTGTAAGTCAATGTAGAGGGTCTATATCTATAGATACAACTGTTGCCAAATAACTATTTGTGTGCTGGCCACCTTGACTCCCTCCCAGTGTGGCCAGTCTGAAGACCTCCTCAAAGCTGAGTGTTTTGTGTTCTGGGTCCTGGATGGTGAGGACTTTGGACGAGTCCAGGGATCTTCGCACAGCATCAAGGATGGAAGGTGAATAGCCTCCTGCCATATCTGATGGCAGACAAACAGAGAAGGATGCAAGCATTCACTGACATGTATCTTGGACAAGGCAACTTCATTTAACTTTTGACGGACATCAAAGAAACTCTGAAATGTTCCCTTTTTTAACACTGAGTTGACCTGCATACCTGCTCAGACTTTATATTGTTGTCGAGCATTTTCACTCACCTGTACCCAGCCCCAGCTTCACTTTGTGATTCAGGACATTGCGCACATTCAGCACTCCACTGCACAACCTGGTTAAACAGAGAGATCACCAACTGTAATAATAACTTATTTTTTGTGTGGACTGTCTCTTTGGCCTTTTTACAGCCATCTGTCTATTTCCTGGAATGCATTGGAATCAGTTTATTCAGTTTCAATGATTAAATAATAATATTGCATGTCTTACTGTCCTAATTTTAAGATAAAATCTGTGTTCTGAACATTTCTGACCTTATCTTGGTTCTGAGTAAAAACTTACGAGATGTTTGAATTGGGACAGTGGGCTAAAGCAGCTCCTGTTTTCCTGAACAGAACCAACTCTTCATCACTGAGGTGGCAGCCATGGGCCATAATAGTCTGCAAGGCATCAGGAACAGTTAATCTGATTTTGTGCAAGCATTCACATTTTACCAAGTGTTTGGTGAATGAGACTGCGCTCTTACCTTGTCTGTGAGAAGGTTGCATTTGTGATAGATGTCTGTGTAAGACTCCGAATTGGGGAACAGCTCCTTCACCAACTTCACTTCCTCAAGATTTTCACTGATGTGACTCTGAAATAAATAAATAAATAATCATTTTAGGTTCTGCAGTAGAAATCATCTGTGATCAGGTTGCCACTGTTAACTCACTTGAATATGCAGCTTGTTATTCTTGGCAATTTCTCCCAGCTTAGCAAGCAAGGCCTCTGTGCAGGACGGTGCAAAACGTGGAGTGACCACTGGCTTCACCAGGGGGTACTGTTAGGACCACCAACCAACCCGAGCCCAAAAACAGTAAAGTTAGACAACAGCGCTGACCAGTTTCTTAATAACTCTTTCACATGATCCTACCTTTTTGTTCAGTAGTTCTTTGATGAAACTTTCGAGAGAAAAGAAAAAAAAAACATGCATCATCAAATAAATAGGTGCAACACATATTGTTTACAGTTCATTGTGTAGCTACGTTGAGATAAGTGTGAGACAAACACTGTTTGGCTAACATAGCTGTTATGAAAAATACAATCTGCCTCTAAACCAGAATAGGATGCACTTTCTTTGTAAAATAAAGTGTTATTTGTAGTTGACATTAAACAATAAAAAAAAAAGTGTAGAAGTTAATGCCCACTTCTGTAGAAGTACCTCATTGTTACAAAGACATCAAGGCTTAAAATGTTCCACAATAGGAGAGGAGCAACTCATTAAAGACCATAAACTGCCTTGTTGAATTAATCTGCTATAACTAAAGTGGCTCCCTCAGGGAATTTCTCCACTTTAGAAATCTTGATTCTGTCTGCTTCCATCACAGGATAAGACAGAGACAAGACACAAAAACACACAATCAGTACTGAACAGAAAACCCATGCAGGCACCAGAGAACATAGAAACCATGAGCAATGATTTGAGGCCAGCATGCCAACATGGACATGCTGATTTGCAAATCAGCTTTTGCAAATCTATTGCAAAAGCTGATTTGCAATAGATAATTGTAATTTGGTTGCATTAATAAGTTCTAAGTCCTAATTCTAAATAAGTCTAAATAAAATAAAATAAAATTTCAAAAGTGTACTGGGTGTTTCCCAGGTCCAGTAAATGAACTGATAAGCACACTCACCGATAGGTCTCTTCTTGAGACTCTTCAGAGGTTTCTCTGTAACACTTCACAGCGTCGTTTCTGTCCATACACACTTTCCCTACTAAGGCACGCTGGCCAAAGTCATCTGCAAATGCAATGGGAACAATACATTACATTATAATAAACAGCAGTGATTGTAGTCCTTTGTGATCAAAATTATTCATACTCCTGCAAGATTTAGATGGTAAGTTCCTTTCATTTAACCAAGGTATTTATTTCTGATAGGAAAAGAGGATGGTAACTCTCAAAGATAGTAAAGTCATGTAAGTGATAATTAAAAATATATTTTTGATTTTGATCTTAAATGACTATGGCAGGTTAAAGATTATTTATATGAATATAAAAATCTTTTATGTCCTTGCAGCAGTTAAATTCTTTTTATATTCACATTTAGATTATATTTTGCATTTTGATGAGTTTCAAGTCTTTAAGACTAAAAGGCATCTTTGCCATAACCCTAATATTTAGATCCCTCCACAGGTTCTCTATCACACTCGGGTCAGAGCTCTAGCTGGGCCACACCAAGTAATATTACTACCAGTATTATTACAGTCAATGAATTAAAATATTGTTGAAAGTTCATGCATTTTAGCAACTCAGTTCACAAAGTGAAACACATTATAGTATATGGATTACTTATACATAGACTGATGTCTTAAAGCTGGTATTTCTGTTAATGATGATTCTTTTATGCGCCTACAACTAATGAAAACATGATAATCAAGAATACAATGTTATATAAGACCAATGCAGGACAAGTAGGCTTAGTGAAAGGGGCGTTTTTTTACCTACCAGTGTAATACTAGTTGGTATTTTCAAAAAGTACCTTTAATCTGAAAAAGTTCTCATCAGAATGCATATTCTAATTTACTGAATATGATTTTATATCACTATCAGTCAGATGAAACACGTCGGAAAAATTAAAAGTTTACTCCAATCTTCAGCTGTTCAAAGCTTTCCTAATTAGTGTCATCTGGTATGAGTGGAGAGACAATAATAGATTTATTTCTATAACAATTTGGCTATTATTATAGCCAAATAACTTGTATACTACACATTTGTATTATTATTATTATGCAGCAAGATTAGGCTTACAGTGGATATTTCGAATTTGTATTTCTCCAGTAATAAGAACTAGTTTATTCCCTGCTGGTCATTTTATTTATGAGATGTGGAGACATACACAAGTAAGCTAACTGCAGAACAAGATGAAGTGGGAAAGAGTCATTTTAAGTACTTTAATAACAGTGTTTACATGTTAAAAGCAAGTACTACTTAAGTACTGAAGACTGTTTCTTGGCAACCATGTTTCAATAGAAATAACAACAATCCTCTGATGATGATCCAACTGTCCAAACTTGTTCAATATGTTCATCCTTATGTCATCAAGGAAGGATCACAACAAATTAATTATAATCAAAACAAGCCACACCTCTCAAGATACTACTTACTACTACTATCCCAACCTGGCAACTGGTAAAAACACTCAGGTCTATCTGTAGCTGATAAGAAGTCACTGTTTTCTGGACTGCAGAAGAAAAAAATGTAAACAGAGGGAGGGCAATAATTGTTTGACCTTGTACCAAGGGTGAAAACAAAATCCTGGATCTGGGACCCAAAGTGGAACTTAATCGATTCTATGTATTACATCTGTGTGTCTCTTATTATGAAAAGGTGGGATAGACAAGATCCAATGATGAAAAAACATGGAATGGTTTATGTTTAAACATCTACGAACAGACAGATACAGTAAATATAGTATACTTTTAATAGTATAGATGGTATCTTCTTAATATAACACTGAATCAGCCTAATTAAAAGGAAACCAAATAAACTGAATTTAACTGATTGCTGTAAAATCCTGGAACATGGATATGTGCCCAGCCACAGATAAGTGCTGATGTCTGACAATTCTTCACATACAGTTTAGCCACAAAAGTACAAAGTCGAAGGTTCAATGACCCCGCTTACATAAAATGACGGCTTAAGGCTGCCTGACCCGTGCTTGATTCCGTACGTTTGCAGCATTGCACATGTGTTGCAGAATATGTCCACTATTGTGCAATACAGTGAGATGAGATGATAAGAACAAGGCATAAAGGTGAAAGACTATTCTGCTGTCAAAGACACCTGAGCTGGAGAATAAATGCAAAGTAAATGAAAGTAAAAATGTGATGTGTCCTTTACAACCAGAGAAACATGTGATGATCACATTTCTTTCATTTCATGTCATGTTATTTTTTATTTCATTCACTCAATAGTAAATATGAATAGTGCATGTAGCAGAAAGAAGTGGAAACTTGTAGTATCTGACCACACATTTTTTAAAGTTGCTCTGCATAAGACAGTGACACAAGTTAGCTGAGACGTATTACGTAGCGAGAGACGGATCTCTGAGACACATCAAATGTCTTACAAGACAGTTCAGAGGACAAATTATATTTTTGTGGCTTGCCCCTCCCTCACCATTTTATATCAAAATGTTATCAGACCTAAACAGCTTCAAGTTCAAGTTAAAACTGACGTCAAGTGTGTGCAGTTTAACAGATATATTTTATTCTTGTTTTCGTACTATCTGCTGCTCTTGTTCATGAGAACAACATACCACAGCTTAGATAAAAACAATACTAAAAAAGATGAGTTCTTTCTAAAACAATGCTTTTCATTAAAGTGTTTGTGTGTGTGTGTGTGTGTGTATGTGTGTTTTACCCCTTACTTGCAATCTGACCAAGCAGAAGAGACGCATCAGTGTGTATGGTGGCAAAGTAGCACGCAGTGGTTGTTCCATTTCTTAAAGTCCTTTTCTAAGAAGAAAGTCCAAGTATTACATAATAACGTTACTACTGTGCAACTTCAGTTTTTCTGTTATGAAAACCGCTTAGCTGTCTTCACCAACAAATACAAAATCAAAAAGAGTTTGCAACCTATGCAATTGACTCAGTGGTGGCAAGAACCAGGGTGAGCTCCTGTTTCGTTTTCATGCATAGAGTAAAGGTTTCACATTTGTAAACAATGAATATGAATATGTCAAATTACAACTAAGAATTTTTTATGTATTAATTATTACATATGGTTTCAGCTAAGGAGCTTCAAGTGCCAAAAAATAATTAGATTATTTTTTTTCTTTTTTGTTTAGTCATAGACAGAAGTGTTGGCAAAATTCTAATCTGCACCTAATCTCTGTTCAGTGTAGTATAATCCAGTTAATGTTGGTCCAGTCCAAACAGTTCAAATTTTGAACCAAATTCCTTTAAAACTCTGAATCAGCGCTTTAACAACGTGCTGTATAAGAATCAACAGATCAGCTGTGGCGCATGTTTAGGTGCGTAAACCAGATATAACTCTGGTTTTTGCCACCATCCAGCAGAATGATGCCCTGGGTGGTGAGTCATACCACCCACCTCATAAACCACCTCAAGTTTGGACATGTAAAAGATGTTGTTCAGTTGCCACGAAGGTCATTGCTTATCTTTTATTTACAAAGCAGGTTCTGACAAAAATGATTAAATATGCAGGCCAACTCACCACTACTTGAGTGTAGACCTTCTTCGCAAACTCTACGTCCTGAAAGCGTGACTCCACAGGAAAGGTGTACGTGTTGAGCCACTGCAGTAGAGGCATATCCAGGGCTGTGCCTGCATAGCTGTACTGGGATGCATGGATGTGCGTGTCTATCATTCCAGGCATAAAGAACTCACTGCAAGATATGCAAAATATGAGCAAGCTGTAAAAATGTGTCATTTATGCCAAAAAACATCTGGTGCCTATGCAAAATTAATAATTTTGCAAAATTAATAATTTTGCACATATACTTAAATTTTCATGTATTTTTTCATTTTCATTTTCAGCAAACTTTGTTAACTGCCCTGAATAGTTTTGCATCACGAGTTATTTACACTTTTACTCACTGTTGTTGCAGTTGCGTCACTGCAGATGGGCTAAATCCAAAGTTCTCGGACAGTTTCTGTAAGTCTTTACCTTCCCCAATGAACGCAATCTGATGGAAAAATATGAATCAGGCGAGAGTTAAGAGAATCACGATCATTTTAAAGTAGTTTATGCAGTTTCAGTAAAGCTAATGCAAATATATATAAATATATATTTCTAAACCTTAAACATGTTGATCAAGACACACAAAGAACTGAAAGTTACTAGGCAGAGTTGTCCATTTAAAGAGATTTATACCCATATATGGACATACATACACATTCAGGAAGAAGAACTGGTTGTGACGGAATATATGGATAAAACTACCCATTAGCAAACTGTTAAAATATTAAGAAATAGCTGTCCTTACATTCAATGAGTACTTCTAAAAATTTAATAAAATTGGACATCTTTTCATATTGATGTAATTTGGCAAGTTCATCTTGGTGATTTTTACATGACAAGATCGTTTCACCCCAGTTCTGAAGAGCAAAGCCATTTTTCTTTAACAGTGTGTATTTTACATTTTGTTCAAGCTTTAAATCAAATACATTTTTAACAGTAAACATAATAAATAAGATTTCAAGATGTATTAAAAGCTACGAAACCTTTCCCTCTGAGTCCACTCCAAGAAGCGCATCCTCCAGGATCTGCAGAGCCTCCTCAGCGGTCGAGTGGACAAATGTTCCCCTGCAAACGAACCGAATATCAGTGTCAAACTTCTCAGAAGTTTCCATGTTTCCACCAGAGCAGCTTAAATGTGCAAACAGAGCGGCGACGAAGGCCACCTGCCGCAAAAATCGAGTTTTATAGGCTGCCCCACACGTCAGCCCCGAGGAGGCGCTCCTTATTCACCTGACCGCAGAGACTATCCGCAGCCAATCAGAAGACAGCGTGGGTGTGGGTGCTTGCGTGTGTACGAGCATGAATTCGTTGTTCATCATAAGATACAGTGATCAGCGAGTGTCATAAGTGCGGATATGACAATGAAAACATATTTCCGTTTTTGCAAGTTGGGCAAGAAGTAACTTGCATAGTTCAGCCCAAAATTATTCATACCCATGAAAGATTTAGGTGTAAAGTAATGTTTTAGTTTTATCAACATGCAATGTTATGTCTGAGTGTTAGTAAAATTAACAATTTGGAGATTAGATAATTTTTTTTCCACAACAGCCACTGTGCCACATCGTTGCAGCAGTCCCTGCAGAATAAATAAATAAAAACATTCAAGCGAAATATTCAGTGGATATACTGCACACCACATACTTTTCAATACTCTCTACAAACAATCATTGTCTATTAGTATGGAATACTACTATTCGGAGAAACAGAATATCTGGGTTTCATGTACCTGTCAACCATATATATCAAAAATAACAAAACTAAATGCTTGAAATGTCACCAGTCAGGAATGAATCAATACAACAAATACATTTCATGTTTTAAACTGAAAAAATATAAATTATATAACTTTTCTGTGATGTCCTCGTTGACAGATACTCCTGTAAAGTTACCAACAAAAGTGACAATCGACAGTTCTCTAAAAACGAAGCAACAGGAAGATAAATCGGATGACACATTACTTTTTAACATTACTTTTTTTTAACCCAGAAAAGAATAATCTTAGTTTATTAGTAATATTAGAAACTGCGGAGTACGCACAGTGATATTACAAAAACTGGATGTTTTCTCCAAAATTAAAGAAAGGGCAAGCTTAAAAACTACTGAGGGAAATTAAAGTTTTGAAATGGCTTAAACCACAATCCAGACTCCAGAACTATATTCAGCATAAAATCTGTGGAGTCACCTGAAGATGGGCGATGTCTTCCTGGTCTGATTGATAACTCTTGTAATTCATAGATGTAATCCTTTTCTAGAAGACTGAATGCTGAAATTTAAACAAAGTCTGCTTTAACCAAGTGTTGGATTAAATAGTGTGCACGCTTACCCAGGTAGGTGATTGCTGCTTTTTTATCAAACTTTTCCTTCAAACATTTTTTTTTAGTTTATTCGTGCATGAATAATTTCAAATTACACAAAAGAGACTTGAAATTATTTATCATGCAATTTTTTTACATCACAAATCAAAAGTGATTTACACTATATGTTTAGCCTATCGCCAAAAGAGGACATTCATTACTATAATACTGCACTTGCAGATATTTTGGTGTATGTCATTAGTAGATTATATGTTCCTCTTTTTATCCTTTTTTTTGCAGTGCTACTTAACCATATTTGGTGCGGTTTCATGACAAAGAAGCTTAGACTGTTAAGCTGCACTAGATCGCAACGTTTTTGAGAATTGTATCTTAGCTTAACTCATAGACTAAAATGATCAATACTGGATCTTGCTCTCTTAACTTCAGGCTCAAGGTTGGTGTAGTATCTGTCACATGGAAGTTCCCCAGTAAACTTTTCTTTTTCAGTCGTCTTCAGTAAGATTAAGATTTCAGTCATGAGTGTGTCAGAGAACCATGTGAGGACATCAGGCTGTAAGTAAAAGTGCATCCCATGAGATCCATGACTAATGTCGATGTTCGTCTCAGTGATGTACCCTGATGAAGAAATCACTTTTTAATTTACCAAGCCCACATGATGAATGAGAACATGTGTTTATTTTTGGTAAGCATTCAGAAAAGATGTCTAAGAGCACTGAGTGTCAAAATATGGTAGACTGTAAGAACAATTACAATTAATGTTATTCAATGAATTCCAGTAACTGTGTTCAGTCTGTTACAATTATATGTTGTGTTCCTGGATGAGATCCAAAAAAACAAAAAACTATTTTTTGAATCGTACAACAAAAAATATATTTGAATTGAACTACCTTGAGTGTTAACACAAGCTACAGAGCCTTGCAAAAGTATTTGTATTAGTTTTTGTGTATTTTGTCACATTACAACCACAAACCTCAGTATAATCTAATGAGACCATATGTGTCTCACCGGCACAAAGTTGCACATAATTTGTGAGGTTGAAAAAAAAATTGACACATAAAAAAAAAGACTATTTTCCATTTATAATCAAATACTTTCAATGCTTTGCTGCAATTATAGACTCAGATCTTTCAGAGTATGTTTCCGCCAGAGTCTCACATCCAGACACTGACATTTTTGCCCATTTTTCTTTACAAAATAGCTCAAGCTCAGTCAGATTTAGAGCAATCCTGTTTGACATTTCGCCACAGATTCTCAATTGAATTTAGGTCTGGGCTTTGACTGGTCCCATTCTCACTCATGAATATTTATCAAAGCCGTTCCATTGTTAGGGTCTTGGAAGTTTTTTTTTTTGGAAAGTTAACCTTTTCCCAAATGTCAAGTCCTTTGCAGCCTATAACAGCCTTTATTTCAGCCATTTAACTCTGACCAGCTGTCCTGTCCCCATTTAAACTGCTATGCACACCATCATTAGGCAAGATGTACTTTTAAGGATTCATTTCATGACTGAACAAATGCAATGCTCCAACTCAGTTAATAAAATGTTAAGAGAGATGCAGACTTTTTCCAGTACACCTTACATTCCTGGGCTCTATGTACGGTTCCAGGTCTTAAATATGGTGGCATACGTATATTCCTTGTAGTTTTCGATTTGTTTCTTCTCAAAACTTTGGGAGTCAATCCTTGTTTCTCAACACATTTCTTGTGACCCTGTTGTTTATTTGCAACAAAATAGTTGATAGTATAGTGACCATACCTAAACATCTTGGTAATTTGCTCCATTAAAAACAGCTGGTTGAGCTTGATTTGATTTTGGGTGTCATTGTAAAGGGAAATGACAACACACCACACTTTTCACACTTTTTATTTCAAAAAGATGCTGGAGACCATGTATCACATTCTTTCAGTTTCACAATTTTGCATTAATTTTTATTGTCCTATAACATAAAATCACAGGAAAGTGATATGGCAATAAACAGGTTTTATGGAAAGAAGGTACTGTATGACAAATGTAGGCAAGAATTACTGAAAAAAAAGTTTTAGCTTTGTATTATAATGTTTTCATAGATGGTTGCTAAAAAAAATCCTGTGGCTAGAAAGTTGAAAAAGATCTAATTATAAACTGCGAAAAATCTTTATTTGGTTATTTTCAAACTACAAAATGAAACCGGGTCTTTCAATGTATAGGATTTTGCCATTTCGTTGGTATTTGAAAATGTAAGTTAAACTAAACAATGTTTTAATAAAAAAAAGGAAATACTGAAAAGATGAATGTAGATTTCAGGCTGTTTTCCTGCAACAACCAGCTTCTTTCTTTCATGTGTTGCTCAGCTTGTTAGAGGCCAAGACAAAAACCTCATTCAGTCTAAATATTGAAAAAAAAAAAAAAAACATTAATCTTTAACATTTAGCAAAGACACGTCTGGAAAATTTTCAGATTTTTTTGGTGAATTTTTCTGTTTCAAGTCTCTGTCCAAATCATCTTGTTCATCCTCAAGGTTGTCAAAATCATCATCATCATCATTATTATTGTCATCAGAGTCAAAATCCTCCTCTTCTTCTTCTTTCCCTCGCCTTAGTCCTTTGTTTTTCTCTTCGTCTTCTTGTTCCTTCTTGTCTAAGTGTGAGTTCACCCTAAACAGGGACAGAAACAGAAGTTAATCTCTTTGTTTTGCTCATTTGCAGCAGAAAATAAGGACTGGGCTTATTTTTTAATTTTTTTAAATCTGGAAAATACTGGGAAAAAAAAAACAATTTCTAAATTTTAGAACAAAAAATATTTTTGTAGGAACTGAAATTAAGATGCATATATACAATTACAAGCCACTTTGATTCAGTCATTTTCTCACAATCAGCTTTAATGTGTCTTATTGTCCAGAAGATGGCAGCCTTACGGTGAAACTGTTACCATGTTACCATGCATCTCTGTCATGAGGGCAAAGGGTAAAAAAAGAAGGACGTTTCTGTCTTCAGAGCAGACTGTCCTGTTTTTTTGTTTTTTTTCTAAAGAGAATTTAGGTCAGATCAAAACACAGAAAGACTTTATTGACTCACGGAATAATGATGTCTTCTTTCTTCCCACACTTGCAACAGATCTCAAGCTGAAGCGAACAGGGCTTACAGACAACGTGATATGCATCCCTTACTGTCTTTTCAGAGCACTTGATGCTGTAAAAGAAAAAAAAAACAGATTGTTATCAATTAATTTTGAAGTTAAAAAAGATTTTCTGCACATACATGACAATGAAATGTGTAAATGGTGTATTACATGTGCCTGTTGCATCCCTGAAGTCTTGTGTTGCTGTTTTTGTGACAGGCCAAATTTAGATGGCCACCTTTTGTTAACAATGTGGAATCAGCACGCTTTAAAAAAAGTCCCACTTTAGAAATTGAATTTACAAATAGAAAAGGTCAAAGGTTATTGATCATTAACACCCATGCTTATGGATCCTTCCAGCAGGTAATGGGCTTCAACACTTTTCTTCAGAAAAGGCAGATCAGCTCAACGTCTTCACCAGAAAACAGTCCGGACCGCTATCCAATCAAAATTTCACGTGAAATAATAATAATAACTTTTATCATAACTTTATTAATAGTGAGTGAGTCCAGATTTCTACTATTATAATTGTCACACAAAATAATCCTTTCAATTATTTATTTTTGAGAAATCAGTGAGGGGCCTAAAAATACATACTCACCACTTTTTGGGTTGTGTGAGTGGCTTGTATTTGTTGTACTTGACTTTCCACTCAAGAACACCCTTACAGTGTTGACACAGTCCATCGTGGATCTTTGAATTCGCCTTCTGTAGTTAAAAATCATCAACGAGACAATGTGGGGATATTGGAATGAGACATAGTAATGCATAGTGCTAATCTAAATAAATGCATTCTAACAACTCATTCTGTTTTGGGGTGAAATTACTGCACAATTACTGTGGTCCTTTGTTGGTTTCTGGATTATGTTAGTCCTGGACTTCTGTGTTTCTGTATCCCTTCCTAAACTAGGTGTGGTGTGTGTTTATTGTCCTGTTGGAACACCAGACTGTGTGCAAGTACCATCTAATCCAAACCGACACACTTAGAGGAAATAAAATTGGTTCAAATAATCAGGAGCCATAGAGGTCTATACCTACCATAAACCAGAAGCTAATGAAGTACGAGTGCTTGTTGGAGTTTTTAGACTTAAAACACTGGACCAACTGCGAAGCATGGTGATGGTAGCATAATGCTAAGGGTTAGTCTCTAGATAGAGGAGCTTACTTTACATTCAAATGGATCTTTACCAATTAAAGCCACTTTTTCACTCTTTCTTCAATCAAATAAATAAGGTCACTGAATTGCAATTTAGGAAGACATGATGTGGTTTCTTTATTTTCAAGATATCAGGCAATCAAAGTAATCAAATGTTAAAAGGCTACAGACGTACCTTCACCTGTGCAGTCGCTCCGTACTTGTCGTTTTTGAAGGCAGTGCTGTTTTGATGCTTCTGAGCTCGTGAGCGAGATACATTTCCTTTCTGAGAGCTCATTTTATTTTCTCGTTAGCTAAACTATGTTGTTTTTGGTTGAAAAATCCAACAAGCATGCCAGCGACTGAGAGGCTTAACCCGGAAGCAGTAAGAAGTACGTGACAAAACGTTTTGGGGTCAAAACGCTGACCATTTTTATTAAAGATATTAAGATAAACAATGTAGCCTGTGGTTTTGCTGCACTAGTAAATAATGTTACCTTTATTTATGATTTAAACTTTGGTGCAATAAGAAGCGTTTTCAATGACGTCACCTGTTAGGTTGCAACATAGTTGCATAGTGAACGCCCCGGCAGATGCAGATTGAGCTTTTTGTTTCAATAGTAATTTCTGATTGGCTGAACTAAACGTCAATAAAAATGTCACGCTGTCGCACATAGATGTAGAAGAGTAGACACGGGCATTAGTCCCACGGCCTGTAGAAATAAAAATACGTCAGTGCGGGCGCCATGTTGTGAGTGGCAAGATTGTTCTTTGGAATAGCTTTTTTTATTTCACTGGTCATAGTGACACATTTTTCCATACGCTAATATTATTTTAGAACTAATAATGGTGTCTATTGAAACAATGTGGAAAAAACAAACAAAAAAAGATAAATTAAGCAGTATAAAACAGTATACTTAATGTACTTAAGTTAACTAACTCGCCACTAAAAGCTTACGTTAATCTGAAAAAAAAAGTCTGATATGTTATTTTCAATAACTGTCAGTGGCTTCAAAGTGTCTAGATCATCTCTTGCGTTGCCAATTGTTTATAAGAACAGCTCCAGCAGGCTAGTACAGTTGAAAGCACCTGGGTGTAATTAAAACTGAACAAAGATCAACATCAAATGTGCTTCTTAAATAAACAATTTCAAATTTTCCCTTAGGGATAGTTTGTCATTCTTACTTTCTGGTTACATATTTTCACATTTGTATAAACTTACATGCATAATCTTTCCCATCATTTTGCTGCTCCCCGAATTTCCCCATTGGGGGATTATAAAGACCAACTGAGCATTGCAACAGTCTACCTGAATGTAGGGGTGCACCGATAAATCAGACCCAATTTTATTGATTTAGGAAGAACCATTAATATTATTAATCTATTTTAGCAAGATAGATTAATTTGGAAGATCGGTGATCGGTCAATACTCAAATGTTTTGAACATGACTGTTAACTATACTCCAGTGGCATCTCAGTCACCAGATCTCAATCCAATAGAGTAGCTTGGTCATGTGATTGGATTGAAGGGTTGTGACATGAATGCACATCAACTGCTTTACGTTGTCATATCAATATGGAGCAACAATCTCTGACGAATGTTTCTGAAACCTCTTTGATATAGATCAGGGGTCTCAAACTCCAGTCCTCGAGGGCCGCAGTCCTGCAGTTTTTAGATGTGCCACAGGTACAAAACACTGGAATGAAATGACTTACTGACCTCCTCCTTGTGTAGATCAGTTTTCCAGAGCCTTAATGACCTAATTATTCTGTTCAGGTGTGGTGCAGCAGAGGCACATCTAAAAGCTGCAGGACTGCAGCCTTTCCAGGACTGGAGTTTGAGACCCCTGATATAGATAGTTAAGGCTGTTCTGAGGTTTTAACCCACTTGGTGTGCCTAATAAATTGGCCAATGCAATTCATCATTGGCCAATTTGTACTGACATTTACCATCTTTTATTAATCATACAAGTCTTGTTATGTGCGTGTTTCACTCACATTATGTGTAACAATCTTTTGACGGTGCCACTCACAATATGGCGGCGGTGTGAACGCCAGCGTTCGTCTACCTCCTCTCCGTCTATGTTGCCACTCTGCGGCGTCGTGTAGGACCTGCCCAACATTTCCTCAAACAGTCCACAAATGGTGGCCTGGCTTCAGCAAACTCCTCGCCATTGGTCCTCGCAGCTGTCGCCCCGACGCCTCGCCCTCCTCACAAGCGAAGTGATAACCAGAACGAAAGCAGAGATGTTTCGGAGCCAAGTGTTACAGCTGTGAACTGTATCGTTTCTGATTTGTTTTCCGGATTTTCAGACCCTTTGTGTTTTGTTTTTTTTTTCCTTTTTTTTTTTACCAATGCCCTCGTTGAGGTTTGTCTACTTGGACAGCATGAATGAAGCAGCCTTGTTATAATTCTAGACCATATGCTGAGAGAAAAGCGAGGTGGAAGAAAGAAAGAAAGAAACAACAGGAGAAAAAAAGAAAAGGGCTGTTTGGACCCGGAGGACGAAGCGGCTTGCTTCCGGACTTGTGGGGGATATCTACACTCAACGTGACATTGATAACTGATAGGAGATAAAACCGAGGATAATCTGCGGCCGGGGATAGCCCCGACAATCTGCTGGCGTCGAAAAGAAGATAAATTAGTTTCCGTGGTGTGAATAAAACACTACACAGTGGCGACGCAGTCTCCTGGAAGAAAAAAGAAAGAAAAACAAAGAAAACCCCACGGTTCAGGTAACGTTGGCATAATCTCTTCGTTTTAAAGAAAAAAAAAAAAACACTCCTACTGTGGTTTAGCAAACAATATATTCCTACAAATCGGACCAGATGCAACCCGGATGGCGAAGGACTGTGGGAAGCGGACAGGCTTTTCCTGAGTTTGGGCTCCCTTGGGGAAGCCACTTAAGCAAGATGCTGAAGAACCATCGTGCAGTTTTAATAGGGGACATTTATAATCACAAGTGGCTTCAAAGAGTCTAAATCATCTCTTGTGCTGCCAGTTGTTTATAGGAACAGTTTCAGCAGACTAGCTATTAAGAAGAGTTGAAAGCACATGGGTGCAATTAAAACTGAATTAGCTTCAACATCAAATGTGCTTTTCAAAAAAGCAACGTTAACATTTAAACATCAAAGCAGACACGTGAAGGAATGAAAGAATCATAAATTCGGATTAAACCACCACATACATACTAATGTCTACATCTGGGCAGAAAATCTGAGCATTTCCTGTTCTTTTTTTTGTTTTTTTGTTAATGGTTTAGCTAAATGGATAACATCGCTGCCAGGCATTTTTAGAGTGCATTCATTTATTTTTTTTTATCAAAGTAAAAGTCACATGTCCTTCATTCTTTTCAGCAGGGCCACCAAAGCCTGTAAAATAAGCAGAAAGATCCATGGGGAACATGCCAGTAGATCATGGGCGTCAAACTCCAGTCCTCAAGGGCCGGTGTCCTGCAACATTTAGATGTGCCTCTGCTGCACCACACCTGAATAGAATAATTAGGTCATTAGCAAGGCTCTGGAGAACTGATCTACACAAGGAGGGGGTAATTAAGCCATTTCATTCCAGTGTTTTGAACCTGTGGCACATCTAAAAACTGCAGGACACCGGCCCTGGAGGACTGGAGTTTGACACCTTTGCAGTAGATCCTCCTTACTGAAAATAAACTGTATCACACTGATTTCTTTATTATTATTTTTGTTATTATTTTTTGTGTTTGGTTGAAATTGTTTGGGTTTTTTTCAACTCAGCGCTACTTCTTAACTTTATCTCACATTTTACTTTATTCCAACAAAGAATCTGCTGCAGTAGCAGCAAAAACTCAAATAGACCTACCTGTGGTCATGATGTTACCAAAAGTTAACAGTGCAAAATATCAGGGAAACATGTAATTGCAACGCTATTGCTAAATATATAAAATGTCCTTATTGATATCGATAATCCAGTCAAGATTTCCCCCAGAAAACCTGCTAAACCCGGTGGTTGGGCGCTAGGGCAGTCATTCATCCAGCGGCCCGTTGTGTTTTTTTTTCTTTTTAGTTGAAAAATGTTTAAAGTTGACAGGAGATTTGTAAATATCACTTTATAGTTATGTGTTATTAATAGACTGGAAGATTAATACCTGAGCACCAACTATAAAATCTTAAAAATACAAACAATTTAAAAAGACTTGGATAAATAAGCAATGTTTAGCCTGAAGGGGGCACAAGTAAAGCCTGGTGGTCTGCCAGGTTTATAATTCACTGGGGGAAACCCTGCCAGTTTTTCTGGACCTTTTTTTTTTTTTTTTACATCATTGTGATTTCCTTATAACTTGTTTGTACTGGTGTCCTTTTAGCCACTAAAAAATATACATCACGTGGGAAGAGCACGGGTAGTTAAAGACAACAAATGGTGAATATGTGTTATTAGGATGCAGAATCTGAAAGCGTAGCAATGTGATATTTTCAAAGATATTGCATCCACACTGTTATTTGTGGTTGGGACCTTGCAGACACTGATAATGCAATGATGATTGTGTCCCGAAAAGTTCATTGGCATATAATGACCGGCGCAGCATTTGCTATTTCAACAATTCAGATTTGTCAACGTTCATCTATTTCAGGACAAGGACTACAAAATCTATTGCATATTACTATTATTGCATGATTGAACTTTTGCATGTGAAGGGTAAGTACTTCTACTTACATTCAGCTTGAAACACCATTCAAACCTTAAATGAAACAAGACTTGGAGCTATTACCAAATGCTGCAGGCTTTTAATATCTTTAATTGTAATTTTGTTTAAATGTGACTTTCCTTGCTTTTCTGCATGTATGTGTTCCTGAACTATGCAGTGAATGTAAACAGTTGAATCTGTTGTAGTCATTGTTACTCTCGCTGTCCCATTTTTGAAGGATGAACCATCTAACCTTCAGTGAGCTATGTTGCCTGTTCTGCTGTCCGCCGTGCCCCAGCAAGATCGCCTCCAAGCTGGCCTTCCTCCCTCCAGAGCCCACCTACAGCCTCATGTGCGACGAAAGCGGCAGCAGATGGACGCTGCACCTCTCGGAGCGGGCCGACTGGCAGTACTCCGCACGAGAAAAGGACGCCATCGAGTGTTTTATGACGCGCACCTCCAGAGGGAACCGCATTGCCTGCATGTTTGTGCGCTGCTCACCCAACGCCCGCTACACTCTGTTGTTCTCCCACGGGAATGCGGTGGACCTGGGCCAAATGAGCAGTTTCTACATTGGTCTGGGCTCAAGGATCAACTGTAACGTCTTCTCCTACGACTACTCGGGTTACGGAGCCAGCTCTGGGAAACCTTCGGAGAAGAACCTGTATGCAGATGTGGATGCTGCATGGCATGCACTGCGGTCACGGTAAGGATGAGAATGAATGAAAGAGGGGGAAGAAATCCTAAAAGAGATATTTTTTTTTTTTAAGATATTAACATGCTGTTAATTTGTCGCTAAAGCAGAATACCCACAATCTATCTCCAGTTTTATAAATAGATGTACATATTAAGTGGTAACTTTTATCTTGCATAAATATGCATTGCAACTAAATTAACACTGAGTAGAAAGGGAAGTGGCAGATGCAGCTGAAACCAGATATTTGCCAACAGCGTAGAGACAAAGACTTTAACTTTTTTTCTAAATTCAACAACAATGAGGAACAGACTTCAAAGTCAGAGGTGTGCATGCATTATGTCCATATTTGATTAGATTTATCCTGTCTGACTTTTAATCAGACATTTTGTGTCTCTCAATATTTTTCTGCAATTCTGGCCCGATCATACTTAGATCAGTTTGTACCTAATTTGACAGTAAGATCTTTTTTTTTTTTTTGTTCAATTGGAAGGTCCATTTTTGCATTAGCTGAAACTTTCTGGTTGATGTCTACGGATATTGCTTCAGTATTTCCACATACGGTTCCGTCCTCATGATGCCGTTGCTTTTTTCTTTTTTTTTTTTAATTCACCAGTCTCTTGCAAAACAAAACCAACAAATAAATATCACAATGTTGGAATGGAATGATGCTTTGAAGCACCACTCCTTTTGTTCTTCTAAATGCAATCATGGTCATCAGGGCAAAAACACTTTGATATTAGGCTCATCAGACTACAGCACATGCTCCCCAAAGGCCTTAATTCATAAGTGCATTTGCCATCTTAAAATCTGAATTTTTTGTCGTCTTTGAGGAAATGGCTTCTTCCTTTCTGGGTGACCTTTCAGCCCATGTTAGTACAGAACTCGTTTCACTGTGAACAATGACCATTTTACCAGCTTTAGCACCCAAACACATTCATCTCTGCAACACAGAACCCATCTCCTTCCTGAACAGAATGATGGCTGTGCTTTTCCATGGCCTTTATGACTATATTTGTCTGAACACATAAACAAGGGACTTTCAGGCTTCTGGAAATTTTACATAAGAATGTATCAGACACTTGTACTGTTCCACAATTCTCTTCCTGATATTGTTGCTTATTATTATTTTATATATCTACATATATAATTGGCATGGTGCCACAAAATGAAGCAGTATATTTGAGCCTTATGAAAGCCTTTTGTCACTGACTAAGCTTTCAAGTATACATGCTTTATAAACAAATATATTAATTGGAGATGTTTGTCAATGTTGCCATTGACAGGTTTGCATTGGAAGGATGCAAATGCAAGGACATTTTGGATGGAGCTAAAAGGAAGTGATTAGGGGGGAAAAAAAAGGCTAACATGACACAAGCTATGTAGGAAGTTGTGGGAGACGTCTTCCTTGTGAAAAATATGTATTTAAAAAACAAACAGACGAGGAGCAGGATGTGTGCCGAAGGAGCTGAGTGGAGGAAGGATTACACAAATCATGCTGACGAATCCTGTTGTGGAAACTACAACAAACGGTTTGGTAGTGATGGCAAGATGTTCATGTGGGCGATTAATGAGGAGTGTGGTTTCTGTGATGATGCGTTGCTCCACTGCATGTAGGTGTAAGTGGGTGTTCTGCTGAGGCTTCATCTCTGTAGGCTTTGGGTGGACTTTTGATTTTAACAGCCTATGTTATTTTACCCCAAATGATTCAAAAATGTCTTTGCTCACTGTGAGCTTCCTAGTGATGATGATGATATATAATTTATCATTTACTTCTCATCTTTTGAAAAGAACCGAGACTTTGGTTCTCACCAGACCGCTTGTTTTTTCCTGATTCATAGAAAATACAACCGTAACCCTATTTAATGGATTTTAGATGTATAGCACACTACTTTACCTCCTCCTTTAGTATTGTTGGATATTCTTGCAGTTTAGAATTTAATCTGAGAGGAATTAGCCCGTCTTGGATGGAAATGCCAGATTTTGCATGTTTCCAAAGCTTTGTGATAAATGGGAAGTCGGATGTATATTAATAGTGAGAAAGGTCACAGTCTGCTATGCAGTGCTGTGAAAGTGTTCAAAACCGTCCCACATTTTGTCACAACTACAAACTTCAGTGTTTTATTAAACGATGTGATGAGTCAACACTTTGTAAAATCGCCTTTTGCTGCAGGTACAGCTTCAAAAGTGTTTTGAATTATGTCTGTAGCAGCTTCCATTGAACATTTTGCCTAAGTTCAATCCGGAAAATTTACTTGTCTGTACTGAAGAAAAGCATCCCCACAGAATGATGCTGGCGCCACCATGTATCATAGAGAGCAGGGGTGGGCAATCCTGGTCCTCGAGGGCTGGTGTCCTGCAACTCTTAGATATCTCCCTGGTCCAACACACTTGAATCCAATAGCTGAATCACCTCCTAAGTGCAGTCAAGTTCTCCAGAGTCCTGCTAATGACCTCATTATTTGACTCAGGTGTGTTGAAGTAGAGATACATCTAAAAGTTGCAGGAGTCCGGCCCTCGAGGCCTGGAGTTGCCCACCCCTGATAGAGAGAGTCATGTGCTCAGGGTGATGTGAAGTGCTCACTTGCTGCTGCACAGTGTTTCTTGAAGACACAAAAATACGACTGACACTGCAAATGTCTCTTCAGGTTCAGTAAGCCTCAAGTGGTTTATCACCAGTGAGGACAGATCTGGCTGCATCACTCAGTTGCAGTTCCTTCTCTCAGATAAGGCTTTGCTTCACGTAAGCTGTATTCATCTGTTTGTTTAACCTGAGGTCGCTCACTTCCTTCCAACCGTGTTTGAGGATGTCTGCTTTTTGTCTTAAATCCTCTCGTCATCTCCTGCTTTTGTGCTCTGTAAGAGCAATGTGATCATGGTTTATGTTTAAGGGACTGATTAATGATGAGGGTCTCTGTATTACAGTAACACAAGTATTACGTAGACAGGTTGGCTCTGACGGCTCATTGGATCCTAGTTGATATTGGAAGTCTGCTAACTTATTGTTCTAGTAAGTAAATTAGAAGGTTTAATGATTATTTTTTGGAAGGGTAACGATATTTGTGATGATTCCTAAGATCTGTGGCAGATAAATTTTTTATTGTTACTGGCATCAAGTTATAGAGGCAAGGGCAGAGACGCATTTACTAAATTGGAAAGTAAAACTTCCACTCACCTGACAGAACAGGATGCAGAGTAGAGGATACTGGGTGAGGGAGATTGTGTGTGTGTGTTCTTGTTTTTGTAGTCCCAAAGGGACCTTGTCTGACGTAATCATCAACCTTTTAAGTACTAACAGTCCTTCTGGGGAGCCCAACCCAATCCAGGGCATTATGGTTGGTGGTTGGGGGTTGGTGGGAATTAATGTAAGAGAGGGATTATTGTTGATCATCTAACTATTGAATACCAGACTTGGTTTAGCCTGGAGGTCAGTGCAGCGATGCGAAAAGATCAACTCTACAAGTTTGCATCAAAGTGTTATTTGTTTCTCTGTAGAACTCCTGCTTACATCGACTTCCTTTTGCAAGTTAAGAATAAGAGTTGATTCACTAAAACATTATCCACAGATGTTTCTCCTGGAGTATGTAAAGATATTGGCACCATAGAGATGCAAATGTCTCAACAGTAGTGGCTGAGCCTCGAGCAAAAAAAACTGCTGGTTGTTTTTTCTGGCTCCATGCCTTTTGCCTCAGGTTTCCCAAAGCGTTTTTCTCGGAATCAGATGACTATTCTTCTGCAAATAAAAAGCTGAACATAAAGAAGCAAGCAAGTTAAACCAGAAACATGATCACATATGGGCTGAAGAAGAACCGGCTTTTCTGGTGATCAAACCCTCTGTCTCCATGAATATTGAGTCATTTGGAATCTCGAGCTTAAAGGTCGACTCCCATTTGGAGTTATGGGAGTTTTAAAGCTTTGTTGTTATGAAAGCAACTGCCGTATTTTCCGCACTATAAGGCGCACCTAAAAACCTTCAATTTTCTCAAAAGCCGACAGTGCGCCTTATAATCCGGTGCGCCTTATATATGGACCAATATTGAGCCACAACAGGTCTCGCAACTACGGTAAGCAGCCGCCGACTTCATTTTCCCCCGTAGAAGAAGACGCGCGCGGTGCACGCTGGGTTTTGTGTAAAGACCCCAAAATGGCTCCTATTAAGAGACACGCTTACGACGCAGAGTTTAAGCTCAAGGCGATCAGTGACGCGGTAGAACACGGGAATAGAGCAGCAGCGAGAGAATTTAACATGAACGAATCAATGGTGCGGAAGTGGATATATATTGTGATTGCACTAACGTTTGATTTACCGTAACAGTATCAGACTGTTTTTTACGTGTTTATTGAATCGAGGACAAGTTCCCCTCTACTATATGTTATACCTTGCTGTTGTTAAAAGATAAACTGAGTCACGAAAATACCACGTCACTTACTTTACCTCGGGGAAAATAATAAAACAGCTGTTTATTCATTTTGGGAATGAACGGAGTTTTCAGAACGCTGGTTTGTAATCTATTAATAAAGTTTGACTGACCTATCTGACTGTTTTGTTGACATTCCCTTTAGCGCAGTTCCATCTAATGGATGCATAACGTAACCCCAGCCTCTACTGTGGCGTCTATTCTATGCGCCTTATAATGCGGTGCGCCTTATATATGAAAAAAGTTTTAAAATAGGCCATTCATTGAAGGTGCGCCTTATAATGTGGTGCGCCTTATAGTGCGGAAAATGCGGTACTTGAAAGAGAAGTGAAAGTTAGGTTTGGTTCTGTGGCCTTTTTCCCCTCAGCCCACCTTTTTGCTGATTCAAAAGATGAATCAGCAAAGACACATGCTCTCAAATGTGTCTTTTCACAAATGGGCCTTGAAAATCTGTCAGATCTGAGTAAATGGGGTCCAAACTTCGGTGATCCACACAAATGAATAAACCTACTACGCAAAAATCTTAATGTGAACCGTTCAGAGATTCAGTCAAGGTTGGATAGTTAATTAATTAAAACTCGCCAGATCTGATCCTCTAAATCTGCTATGTTGCTGTTATTACTGTCATCAAGCAACACTTCTTTTAATCAAATGTTGCTTATTCCAGAGAGAAATATCTTTAAGATCAGATAAGCCCCATGGAACAGGAATATAGGCTGTTACTCAAGAAGCTACAGCTGGAGTGTTTTGTGCATGTCCCATGCCTTGTAGTCCCATGGTTGGTTTTTGCAGTGGAATGTGATGCCCTGGGCTTTTTGTGGTAAGGGTGACCTAAATGGGGTTAGATGACAGACTGCATAGCTCTACTACAAAAGAGATAATTCAGATTTTGGTGTTCAGGAGTTGCTCCTCATCTTTGTGCTGAGCTGATGCAGAACCTTTTCATCTGCATCACTCTTTCAGAGCAACCTACTTTTTTTTTTTCCTCACTAGAACCAGATTATTTTTGTGTTTTTCTCTTTGTCACACTATCTTCAGCATTTACAGTTGTAGAGAAAAGGTTATCACGTTTCCAGTCTGACATTATGTAAATTATTTATACTTGGGCTGCTCATGTTCAGACCACCTCGCATTAACACTGCATCTTTTTCTTTTCCCCATAGGATCCAACAGAGCAGGTAACCAAATGATGTCTATGTAAACCTTGTGGCCAGTGGCCTCTGTCACTCAGCAACTATCTCTCTGTTTTACTGCCTTGTCTGTATCATTATTTCTCTCTTTGGTTGTTAGCGGTTGTCTCTCTCTATATTGAAATTTATATATCCCACAATTGTGCATACTCAGTTATACATTTAGGGTTTTTCCATTGCGGTGCTTCCAGAGCTTGACCTGGGCTGGTGGTAGCTGCCACCACATCACGATAAACAGCCTGTCCAGTAAATGGATCCATCCCGCCTTTGCTGTAAACGGATGTTTGTGAGAATTTTTCAATCCCAACTAGTTGATCTCTGGCCAGTAACAGCAGCGCTGGCAGAAATGGGTAAACAGCAGAAGCCAAAGATCAATATTGTTTAAGCTCTAGGCAGCGTATTCACTCGTTTAAACCCTATAATGAGCCAGGTATCAAAATAACTGGGTAGATCAAAAGCTATGCCAACTCAGGGTTTTCAAGTGCTCACATTTTTCTTTTTCATTTATTTTTTTGTCTTCTTGAGCCCAGCGTTGGCTAATGACGAAAGCATCGCTTCTTCTAGCCCCCCCTGGCACTTGCGGCCGGGTATTGAAAACAGAACTATGCAAGCACCAGGACCTGTTTGGCAATCGAACCAGTTTGGTGGAAACACCCCTTTGTGTTACAAGCATCAAAGAACAGCTGGTGTTCTCTCAGTTTTAAAGGTCTTAAACGACCCAAAAGTTTCATAGCAATTGGAAGCCATCTGCGAATCTTTTTCATTGAATCTTTACTGCGTCAGCTTCTTTTATTTATGTTTAATAAAGAAGTTCAGTGTTTCTATACTTCACCACTCAGCCTTGATGCATTGACACATATGCATATGATTACACTTACTGGTACATGCTATGTTTCTGTTGGTTTTGTATCGTTCCTGTTGAGCAAATCAACAGTAACCAAAGCTTTCAATGCTGTGATCCAGCTCTGACATTAGTCTAGAGTCTAGACAAAAAGGTCTGAGGAGAAATTTTCACAGGAATTTTCACTGGCTGTCTGAAATGAACAATGATTTCTTCAGTATTTGTTTTTTGTTGTTGCTAATAACAGAATGGAAAGTATGAGTAGCTATTCATACCCCTTTGCACACAACCCTTCTGCTTTTGTAATGAGGTGGTATTTCTATGTACTTCCCATTTCCTAAGTTTGGTGGAAAGTAAAACTGACCTAATTTAAGTTATTTTTCTGTCTTGCTTTATTTGTGGTGTTTAACGTATAAAAAGGTTTCTAAAGTGACTTCCTCTGCAGTAGAAAAAGGATCCAAACCATCCATTTGACCATGAGTCGACAAGATTCAGGGTACTTAAATACTCGCAAAGTCTGGAAAATTTTGGAATTTAAGTTTTTAGTATTTTTCATGTCTGAAAAAAGTATGAAAAATGTGACTTGTCAGATGTTTTTCCTTCTTCCATTATTTGAAAGACAAAAATCTAAATTTCTGGAATATAAACATTACACAACTTTGGCTTATTTTTAGTTGGGATCCTTTAAGTTAAATTTACAACATCCAAAATTTTTGCCTGACTCAATGTTTCTCTTTTCAGTTATTGAGGGACGTGACGGATTAAAAAAACTCAGAAACCGGATTTGTAGTTCTTAATCAGTTTAGACTTGGACACTAAAAAAAGCATGGCCACTTATTTCCTGGAGCCTTCGTAACAAAATTAAGCCATCGCAGATCACATAAAAAAAATAAATCTAATATGTAAATTTTTGAAGTGGAAATTATTTTGGTGGGTCCAGAAGCTGAAACTACAGTGAAATGGCCCTTTACCACATTGATAACTTCATTGTTGTCTTTTTTGCTGAGTTGTGGAACATATTGGTAATAAAATTTGGAGAGGAAAATATTTTTTTAGTGAGCTGACCAGAATGTTACAAAAACCTTTTAGATTATGTCCATTCCACCAAAGCTTTTCCCGCCTGGCCGCACATCTTGCCTGTATCCCTCACGGATGTCGAGCAAAATGAAAGCAGCCTATTCAAGCATGTCAAAACTCTGTCACATGACAGAAACAACCACCTGTCACTTTGATGACGCTTTCATCAGTTTAGCAGAGCCGGGGGCGACGCTACAGACTCCTGCTGTAGTTCCACCACAGGGGATGAGGCACTCCCTTCACCTGAGCAGGAGATGTCCTCACTGTGTGAGTCAGCAGGTCGGCTTTGTCATACTGATGGGCCAAGGGGAAAAACGAGGTTGGCAAAACTTTGTTCTTACTTGCATTGCTCAACCCTCAGCTTGGTTTTAGTGTTTTTGTTTTATTTAGAAGACCATTTGGAAACTTTAGATGGCTTTCCCACTATGTTCGATTCTCTGAGTGTGTCCTTTCCAAACTCTAAATGGCTCTGTGTAACATTTTCTTCTCCCTCTGTGGAGGAGGCAGAGCACCAGTCAATCCTGCTTGTCTAATATCGAGCAGCAGCCTGGCAACAGATTTGCAATGAGCTTTCAGACCAAGCCTTTCCTCTCTACTGAGGCTTGTGAGAACAAACGAGGAAAACTGGCTTCCTGGTCAATAGGTCTATCGATCCTAATGGAAACGCCATCCATCTTTTCAGCTGTTCCAAAAACACTGTGGAGGAATTTTCAGGCCTGCATTTGCAGGGTGGCGACCTAATATTTATAGGAGTGTTTCTGACCCGAAAGAATGCAGTCATGGGTGAGATGACGCCTGTACCAATCTCTTGGGTGGAGTTCGACGTCTCACCTGACCGAACGCAACACAGTGTAATAAAATGTTATTGGCTCATCATTTTGTACTTTGAGTCTAACTTGTTCAGGTGTGCACCGGTTCACCTGATAGACACTTGGAAGTAGAAATGGCCACAAACAAGAAAAAAACCCAAAAAACTCTCGTGTTGGAAGGTTTTTGGTTCATCAAGCATTTCTATAGAGAATCGCCCTGCTGCATCACAGATGGTATTTTAATGTGTTAAAAAATGTGCTGCATATGTTCCAAGACTCTTGCAGTGTGTATTAGTCATGCAGTGCTGCTTGGGAATTAAAAGGAGTTTTGCTCTTGAGTGGAGCATGAGGTGGGCAGTCAAGAGGCAGCGTGAGCTAGAGGAGTGGGATGAGGGAGGATGGGATGCATAAAAGATTGGGTTTGTGTCTGGAGACTGACTCGATGATGGTACGGGAGGAGGGTTGTAACCAGGAAGCGTGACTGACTTCGGCCTGTGGAGATCTATTTCAGCTGAAGTGCGACAGAGTAAATTGCGGACTACACACAAGCACGTCTGTTATTATAGTCCTTGTGTGGCCCTCAATGACGGTTTGAACACAAAACAAGATAGCAGATTGCTTATAGGGGAGGCTCAATATTCGGGGTTTGTGTTACTGTCGTCAAGGGAGACACTCCGGCTTGCTCCAGGTAATGACATTGGTCGTTAAAGATGAAGATGTCAACAAAAAGCACCTAGGAACAGCCATCCCTTGTCCTCTGTCCTCTTTACACAACGACTGGCGGTTCCAGTTTTGCCACTTTATTGATATTGCATAAATGTCACATGGTTGTGACATGTTGGGAGATTTGTGTTATATTGACTTGTTTATAAATGTGAAGGTCTAGACTGCCTTGTTAGGTTATACTTAAACCCTACACTAATAAAGAGGCCTACAGTCCATCTATAAAGCCCTGATGAGGTATGAATGTTATTAATTTAGGGATTTTAATGATTTGTTTGAACTGCTTTCTTTCTACGGTGGATTGATCATTTAACAAGTGATTACCCATAAAGGTCAGTGTAATTTATATACAGTTGAATAAATATTTTATCAGCTATGAAACAACATTTAGAGTGATGTGAGCTAACCCAGCATTCACTCTGCAGTCATTCTTTCCAATGCTGTCAGTATTCTCACCACTATTTATACCCTGATGAGCACCTGACATGAACTGTAAACAGTTCATGTATTCACGCTAATGATTGTCTGCTGTCCACACTGACTCTGTGAGTTGCCACACTTTATCTTAATTGAGTGTCTGCACTTCAGTTGTGTACGGTTGCTAGTAGCAGGCAAACGTTATTGCTGCTTGTTTCTTTTTAAGGCAAAGACGATAATCCATTACAGTAGCTCAACATGTCATCTGTCCTCACTGTTCCATGTATCCAACATTATGAATTACAGTCGCGTGTCAGCAGAGGCTGTAGCGTGGAGCCTGTAAGTAGAGGTCTAGTATTTAATAACAGAGTGGAGCTGAGGTTTGTCCTGGCTGCGTTTAACTGTTTACTTTGCGTTATTCAGCCATGCAGCAATAGAGACTGTGATGCAGTGTTCCCAAAGTAGGTTCCAGCTCGTCAGCTGACTGCTTGCTACAGTGGGTCACGTTAGCCATAATCAGCTGTGGAATGTCTTCTCTCTCTCTCCATTTTCCTTTTTTTTAAAAAAAAAAAACTATATATATATTTTTTTCCACCCTCCCAATTTATCCCTTGCCCTCAAACTAGGATTAATGTCTTTCCTATTTTTATTTCTCTCTTTTTTTTTTTTGTTGTGCTTAGTCACAAGACTGCAGGGATGGTGTAGAAGCAGTGATGCATCACACAACTGTGTCTTGGTTTTAAAATAATGTCCATTCAGATTTTTCTGAAATGCAAGCTAGTTGTAATGGGTCTTGACCAGAGTGCTCATAGGACAAAAAACATAAATAAATTCTTTTTTAAAAAGCAATACATAAAAACAGAGAAGCCTTTTGGGGAAAAATGAGATAAAATCGATTAAAGCATTCATAAGGGATGAAAAACGATAAACAAAATTATCAGAAGAAAGTGGAGGCAATCAAGTGGAAAGAAATAATTAAAATGCGGTAAAAGCATGGCAGCGAAATACTGGCAGTCGCAAAAAGATTCCACAAGTGTTAGTTTGTTAATCAGCTTTTCTTTTTTTTTTTTAATAATTAACTAATGGCCTCACTGGAGGCATGCCAATGTCTGCAAATATTATCCGCTTATGTTGGTAAACTTGTACTGTACATATCCTCATTGTGTTGAACACACAGGATGGTTTATATTTAGTTGTGTTGTGTTCAAAGGTACGGCATCCGTCCCGAGAACGTGATCATCTACGGGCAGAGCATTGGCACAGTTCCCTCTGTGGACCTCGCCTCTCGCTACGAGAGTGCCGCAGTCATCCTCCACTCCCCGCTCACCTCTGGCATGAGAGTGGCTTTCCCTGACACCAAGAAGACCTACTGTTTTGACGCCTTTCCAAAGTGAGTGCAGCCCGACGACAGATGGCATGTGTGTGTAAACAAGGCCGACTGTGACATTTTTACAGTTGAAGCATGCCATCTGTCCTTTACGGATAAAAATGCCTATAAAGACAATAGAGAGAAATATTTTCTACCCACTCTTGAGCTAATCAGATGAAAATTATTTCCAACTGCTCCATCTGCTGGGTAGTTGGTGAAATGCAATGCAAATGTATTTGTATCCCTTTTCAAATTGCACAAACTTTAGGATTGCATTACATAAAATCCCAATAAAACACGCTGAAATCTGTAATACTAATGTCATCCTCTTTTTTTTCGTTTTAATGTACAGCAGATAAATCAATTTTTAATCGTTATCTTCTCTAATTTGTGTCATTTGTTTCTCTTGGGTTTTTGTCTCGAAGCATCGACAAGATTTCCAAGGTAACGTCGCCAGTCCTCCTGATCCATGGTACCGAGGACGAGGTCATCGACTTCTCCCACGGGCTGGCGCTGTACGAACGCTGCCAGCACCCAGTGGAGCCCCTCTGGGTGGAGGGCGCCGGACACAATGACATAGAGCTCTACGGACAGTACCTGGAGAGGCTCAAACAGTTTGTTGCACATGAGCTGGTCAACTTATAGAGCTGCTTGAAATAAGAGAAGCAGGAAAGAAAGCTGCAGTTTTACAGACGGCCTGAGTTATTGTTTCTGAATTATTAAACGGAGAATCAGTGTCTGTCTGTCTTGAACGGACTTAGTGGCGACTCTCTTCACTTAGTCGAGACACTTCCCCTCTCTCCCCTCATTTGGCTTTCTACAGGATTACCCTGATCCTTTTTTCCACTAGAAACCTCACCTCCATATAAATCCTTTTTTGCTTTTAGATCTGCTTATGTTGGACACTGCAGTTTGTGACTGTGATAGAAGGGTGAACAAGACATGTGCAAGGACAATATTGGAGTTAATACAGTAATTACAAAGTAATGAAGTGTCATATTTTGTTCCTGCCTTATAAGAGAAGGTTTGTGGTTCCTAATG
Source organism: Xiphophorus hellerii (assembly GCF_003331165.1). Lineage (NCBI taxonomy): Eukaryota > Metazoa > Chordata > Actinopteri > Cyprinodontiformes > Poeciliidae > Xiphophorus > Xiphophorus hellerii. The sequence goes on along the minus strand of NC_045683.1, from coordinate 21,406,058 downwards.
GAGACTTGCATTCCAGGAAATGGCCTTTCTACAGACTAATTAGTCAAAATCGACTGAACTCCATATTATCCTACTCACTGCATCTGATTATTGGTTCTCCTCTGAGGACCCAGTTTGTGTTTTATTTTTTATTTTTACAGAACATGTTGGATTTGCACATATTGCCACTTAAGAGTTGAACTAGAAAAACTAACACTTCACCCATCTGTGCCAGTTTTGCCAAATGTTTTAATATACTTCAGAACCCTGTGTAAATAATGAAGAGTGCAACTTGCTGTCATCTCCGTGTCTCTGTAAAATGTAAATGGTACAGCTTGATTATAGATCCTTAAAGTAAGATGGTGATCAGCACTGAAAGGTTTGGTTAAATGCTTGAGAATAGGTTCTTTCCAGCCACTTGAAAGGTTGTAACGTTTTAGTTTGATTTGAAGCGTTGTTGATTTAAGACACCCATCATCATACTGCTGTTGATGATAGTTTTCACATCACGCCGGGCACATCTGTGGGCAAATATCTGACCTTTTGGTAATAATGATTCGCCAGTATATAGAAAGACGATTATGAATCCCAGTTTTGTGCAATTTCTGGCTCTGGGTTTTAATATATCAAATAGAAAACATTAGAACGATATGCCTACTTTATGTAACTGGGTTAGATTATTGTATCTTTTTTTCTTAATACACACAGAAACGAAACTACTGTGACAGCTGCTGTCAGTTCTAGTCGACCACTATTGCTGTTCAGGATGAATTATGATCACTGCTTGTCTTTTTATGTTTTTCAGTTTAGGAAGTGGCTAAAAATCTTACAATGGGTTATTTGGGGTAGAAGTATTATCTTCTTCCTCCAGTATATTTACACTGGACAATTTTTACTCCACGCATGGTTCTTGAGTCTCCACTGTACTGAGACAATGAGCTATTTCAAAGCGATTAGCTCTGCATCCAGGGACTCAGTCATGGCCAAAATGTTTTTGCTTTTGTGTCAATTTTATCTTTCTACATCACAACGTCTCTGAAATCACCGTTTTTCTTTTGCCCTTCTGAGAGAGCCAAAATAGAGCTCCGTCTGGCCGTCGAACCCTTAAAATGAAAATGTCAAAGTGCTGCTGTGTGCCATGAACAGCGTTTACCTTTTTTGTTCTTTTTCGTTTTGTCTTTTTTTGGCATGCAAGCATTCAATTGCAAAAGAAATTTCTTTTTCCTTCTGGTTATTTTAAGTCTTTGGACACTTGAATTATTTTTTTTTTATCGCAGTTAACAATAAGCCAATCGGTGCTACTGTAAACCTTCAGGTCTGACCGGCTGCCTGCTAAACGAGCAGAAACAACTAGCTGTTTGTCAGATTGACCAAGATCCACGCCAGGATTGGGGACCTCTTCTGTTTATGCGCTCATGTGTTAACACTTTTTTTTCCTATTGTATTTTATTTTGATCTGTAAACAATTTTTTTTGCTTATTTTTTTCCACTGTAAAATGTTCAGAACGTATATTTACAGTTTTTCTTCTTTTTTTTTTTTCCACAAAATTGTTTGACTGGATTTTGTCTTTCTTTTAAAACCCTTGATATGCCAAGGCTGTCACTCGGCAGCCTTTTATACTCACCACTCTGATGGGTGTAATCTGATTTGATTTAGTTTGTATAGGATATTTCAATGCAAAGAAACTATGTATTAACATTAATATAGTAATTCTAATATGGATAGAGCAAATAAAATCGTATGTGGAATAATGATCTCATTTGTGACTCATTTTATTATATCGGAATCAGTTTACTTTTTTTCTTGCTTAATTGTAAACGGCCACACATCAAACGCTGTTCATTTGGTATGAAGTGGGTGGTTTTCACCCAGTTCCTCTAGGAACAAAAATATCTCACAATGTACATTTGATATGGGAAAGTTTTAAAAGGTACTCTACAGTATGACTGTTTTAAGTTGTGAAGTACCTTTTGTCCCTCCTGAGGACCAGCAGGTGGCGATGTTACTCTAATCTCGCTCACTGGACACAAAGTGGGAATTCTTTAAATAGCTCCTTGGAAACCCATGTTTTCTTTCGAAGTCAAGGAAAAGGGAAATCCACATACTTAAGGTGGGAAGCAGGAAAGAAACCTCTGCACAAGATAACATTATTAAAAACTTTATTGTGTTTATATATATATATATATATATATTAAAAAAATTTTTTTTTTGCTTTGGAATAAAGTAGGTTCCTGATCCCTCTAGCTAAAAATAGTGTTTTTGTTGACATTGATTCAAGTGAAGGGCATTCACTGTTCAGCAGATCACTAACTTATAACTGCAAAGCAGAACAAATCATAGTGAATATGTATTTTTGTGGTGATTTTATGTATGAAATAACAGGTAGTGCTTTGACTGTGAAGTAGAAGGAAAATGAAAGATAGCTTAGAAATTTATTTCCAAATAGAAATAAAAGTATGCAGTTCATCTGTGTTCAGACCCCGAGGGAACACTTTGCTGGACTACCTTTCATTCAGATTAAGGTTGTTAGTATTTTGGGAGGCAGTTCTATGAGGTTTGTGCATCTAGGACTTAAAATTGTACCTGTTCATCCTTACAAAAATACTCCAGTTCAGTCAGATTGGATAGAATGCATCTGTACAGTCTCTGATTTTCTGTCCTTATGGACCCATTGACTTGCATGCAAGTATTTTTTTTGGGGGGGGGGGACAGCGGAGCACACGACAGAAGTTTAAAACTTCTGTCAGTTTTAAACTGTAGATGACAGTTTAAGACTTTCCCCCATTATTTTAAACAGTTAAAATAATGGGAAAAATATTCCCATTATTTTATTCCCATAAAATAATGTGGAATAAAATATTCCAATTATTGTGTCCAAATAATGACTTTTGTGTATTTTTATGCACACTGCTGCCTTCAGTCGACTGCCCACAAAAGACAAGCTTCAGGTTTGAACTTTAGGTAGGCCAGTTTGCATGTTGTCCACCAGCATGTAACGCATGAGGGGACTTTGTTATTTAAAACTTTCGCCACTTTGGTTCTGTGAGCTCAGCAGTGCATGCTTATCTCTGTGTGTCTGTGTGAGCTGGTCCTGTGATGGAATGGGAAACCATCCAAACATCCACACTGACCTCTCATCCAGTGTCAGCCAGGGCATGCTCCAGTCTACCCATTCATTTAGAACTGTAAGGTTAAAGCAGATATATAAAAAATACAATTGAAGGAGGAAAAAGAGACATTTGAAAATATCTGACAGGAGTAACCATGGAATTGGCGTTTAAGTACAGCACTTAAGTCCATAAACCACGTTCTTCCTATTGTGTGCAGTTTTTCCGATAGCCCTTAAACGCACCACAACTTCCTTTCTCTCCAAGCCGCGCCTGCTCTCTCTTGGTGGTGGTGGAGGCTGACCGACGGACGAAAGACAGCCTATCAGCGGAAGAAAAAAAAAAAAAACATGTGGAAAAGGAATATATATAGAGGGAAGCAAACCCAGTAAACTTCCTTGGCAGATAAGTTTTTCACTCTTCTCGTCAGAACCGGGTGTTTTGCTTCTTATATCGGTTCGCCTGAGAGCGAATGGACAGAGCGGTGAAGCAGCAGGACAGCCTCACCACCAGCGGTAGACCTCACCGTCTACACGGCAGTCTACATTGTGTCTGTGTCCGTCCGTGAACCATTGGGGGTGGAAGAGGATTCACCGGGTGAGCCTTTTAGTTCACGGTTGTTTTTGTTTATTTATTTATTTTTTCTCAGGGGATTGGTACTTCCTAATACCTTTTAAACTTCGCCAAGAGGTGACAACTAAACAGCGTGTTGCTACGTGTCCCACACTCATAGCTACTAGTAATTTTTGGAAATAAAGATTTCTTTTGCCTCATACAGCGTTTTTTTTTTTTTTTTTTTTTTTTAATGGTTCCTCTTTTGCGATGCATCAGTTAGCAAAGCTCTCGGTTTTACCCCTACATAACTCAGCTGCCTACTTTATTGCGGGAAGTGTCACGTTAGCCACAGCCAATCATATAAGTTGTGACTCCCCATTTATAGAAGTATATGCAACTAACCCCATTACTAAAACGCATCTCGTGTCAAAGAGCGGTGACAGCGCAGACCCAGTTACAGTGAGGAAACACATGGTTCTAAGTATGCCACCAGTAGACATCCAGAGAGAGACTTTTGCAGCTGAGGAATGCTTTTGTCCGTCGGTCTTTGGCTCTCAGTGACCCCCCGCCCTCCACTCACATCTGCTTGATGTTCAGTAGCGTTTAAATCAGATAAATATTAGCGGTGAGCTGTTCCGCCCAGAGCTGTGCAAACCTCTGATTAATGTATCTATGGTGAGATCACAAGAGGCAGCTGATCTGCTATATCAAATACCACTTCTAGGGTGTTTTCATGCTGATTTTCATATTATATTTTCAAACCAATTTCCTTGTCTAACGTTGTTGCTTGTCTAATGGCTTCAGCAAAAGCGAGGTGCACGTGAAAGCTGTGCATAGATTTCAAAAGTGTTTTATAATGAATGGGTGGTGTTCATTTTACCCCTCTCCAATGCTTTGAAAACTGACTATTTAATGTTTTTTTTAAAAGATGCACAGTTTTCCAAAAAGGCATCTAGGAAACGCTCCAAATGTGTGGAGGAAAGTACTTTGGTCAGAGGAGATCAAATTTGGACTTTTGCCCATCATGAAAGCCACTATGTCAAAATCAACACATCTCATCATTCCAAGAACACCATACCCATAAGGTGGTGGCAGCGTTATGCTGTGGCGATGTGTTTCAGCAGCAGGGACTGGGGAGCTGGTCTGAATCAAGGGGAAGATAAATGGTGATAAATACAGGGATATTTGTGAACAAAACCTGTTTCATTCTGTCGGTGCTTTGAAACTGGGACGAAGGTTCACCATCCAACGGGACGGTGATCCAAAGCGCACTGGGTGTTTTGTTTGCTTCACAAATGAAATGTTAAAAGTTGTAGGCATGTTCTGTTAATGAAATTATTCAACCCCTAAAATAATGCATCTTAATTCCATGCTGTGAGGTAGCCAAACACAAAAAAATGCCACACTGTAAATGCATGAAACTAGTTGACTACAAAACTAAAATGATTTGCAATGGCTTAAGTACATGGATATTAAATGAGTTGTTTGTGGGTAGTAAATGGAAGTGGAAAAGGATTAAATTAAATCAAAATGTACAAACACCAATTACCAGTAGATTGAAAAATTCAAACAAGAATATTTACTATTTGAAGCTATTTAAGTTTTGAAGACAATTGTAACTCTAGAAGTTGAACTCTGGGTCAAACACAACGCTTAAAACCTCAATATTCCAAATGTTTCACAATCTATGTAGAAATCTGCTTAAAGCCGTCCATCCATCATAGTGTGTTCACTTGTGCTGTACAACATATCAAGTCACAATGCCAATGTGAGCAAATTTCACAACTGCAAATGACTGCTTGGATGCAGTATCTGGTAGGACATTATCTTTCATCTGCCATGGCCTCATGGTTTTGTGCAGCCCTAGTTTTCACTAATGCCAGACAATCAACTCGACTTTTGTACCTCATGTGATGCCATCCTACCAAGTACATAAAAGGAAAGGTTGTATTTATTTATTTGTTTGTTTATTTTTTAACTTCCATTTTTACAAAGTCTTGTAGTGACTATCCATATTTCGTTACCCAGATGTGTTTTACAGTCCATGTAAATTAATTAGTGGGAAGAAAATACACATTATGATGGGATCCTTAGGCTTGAGAGAGTGTACATCCAAAACAAAGTGCCATCATTGTCCCTCTGTCTCTGACAGCCCCGCTGTACGTAAGATGGATGATTCTTCATATGTACAATAAATGTTTTATACATGTTGCAAGGGGAACGTTGACGTAGATAAGCCAGAGAGTGTTACGCTTAGTTTATTTTGTGGCTCGCATAAATCACAGGGCTATTGTCTTACTTGTCCTTTATTGTGAACTGCTTTGTTGAGGACTTGAAGAGGTTTGTTTGTTGCTCTTGAGCAAAACGATGACTAATTTGCTCATCAAGACAATGGCTTTTTTTTTTTTTGTTTGCGTGTGTGTGTGTGTGCTAATCGGCCAGCGTGATACAGCCTTTCTAGATTTCATTGAGGCAGTTTTCGATTGTCAGTAGAGAGAGCTTTCCTGCTCTCTTTTAGGACTCCGATATTAGACAATTTTGCAATGCCGGTTGTATTGATAAACATTGTGATTATGATGTTAGTTGCAATAAACGCCTATTTTCTACTTTCCTCTCTTTCTCAGCTGTGCTTCCATCACTCAGTGACTTTTAGCATTTTGGACAATTAAATTTTTTTCTAGTTTGAGCATGTGTACCTGTGAATGTGTAATAAGTCAAATCTCCCTCATATATTCACATCTACATTTATCTTTGACTGTCCTACTCAAGTTGTTAGATACAACCTTCTTTACAATGGATTTGTATGTATTAGCTTTGATAAGTAGCTTGTTCAACAGGAAAAAACACTCATTTTTGTCTTCTTTCAAGGATAAACTGCAACTACAGTAGTGACCGAACATAGCAGATAACATTACTTCTGATTTTCCTTCCTGAGAAACAGAAAATTGTATCTGCTGTATACTTAACACATACTAATTAGAAGCTTCTTGAAGCACAGATGACTTTGTTTATTCACAGTTAGGCTGGGCTTTATATTGCTAGTCTCGGTATAAGTGTATATAGGAAAAGAGGGAAAGTGGTTGTACTGTTTAGTGAAAGAGTACATATTCTTGTACTCCAAGTAGAGTGGAAAAGTAACATCTTACCAATATTAAACTGCTGGTTTTTTAATGTAAAAATAAAAGTAATCTAAGAGCATAGATTCCAAAAGGAACTTGACAACTTTCATCCATTTAAAAAAAAATTAAATAAAATCACTTTAACTGTGATTTTGCCAGGGCATCTTCTGTGCTCAGCCTTTTTCAGATCACACCAACGATTCTTCAATCTGATTCTGGTTTGGAGTCTGGTTAGGCTTTTCTGACTGAAACCATAACCTTTTCCTTTCAAAGCCACTCTTTTGTTGATTTGGTGTTGGGCCCATTAGTCATTGTGAAAGATGCAGTTCACCCTCAGCTTTCTAGCAGAAGTCTGAAGGTTCTGTTGCAGCATTGACAGGGCAATTACTGCTTGCGTCTTGACTAAGAACCTAGTTACATCTGTATAAAGAAGGTTCCTAAGCATGAAGTTGATATGCTTTTTGTTTAGTTTTGCTTTTTAGGCCATGCATTCCCTTTTGAAATGTCCCAAAGATGTTCAATTTGGTTTTTACCATCATAAGGTGTGCTTTTGGAGGACTTTTTATGAAATTTTGTAACGCTTGTATGTTATTCTTCATAATGGGTTTCCTTCTAGCTACCTTACTCCAAACGGACATTCCCAGAACATGAGATTCTTATCACATGTTGTACACGACCATTACTTGAATACGTTTCTTGCAGCTCAGTTACTATTACTTGCGGGCCTCTTGGTGCACTCACTGACCAGTTTTCATCTAAATCTTAGAGTAATGTCATGATTGTGCTACGTTTGCTTTATTTGATTGTAAATCTTTACTGTTTTCTATCTCATGCCTTTAAAATGTATTTGTATGTTTAAATCTTTTTAGAATTTCTGAGGGATCATGATTTTGACAAAGAAATTGTCAGGATACGCCTGGAAGAACAGCTAAAGTTTAGTCAAGATTAATGAGACTTTAAATGATAGCATATGTGTATTGATTGCTGCCTAACATGGGTTTGAATGGGATGATTATTTCTGAACACAGCTACGTCTCCTTGAGATGCACACTTATGGGACCAATATATTTTTGTTTTTTTGTTTCCTCGTTTTCCTCTTGAAAGATCTCAGATCTTTTTTCATTTGAGGTTTACAGATGACATTAAAGGTGGAGAAAGTTCAGCAAAATATTTATCTTCTTTTTTTTTCCAAACCACAAGATCTTGACATTTTAATTGGGGTATGTGTACATATTTTTTACATCCAGTGTATGCTAAGTGTTTGCTTCTGCCCATTTGACCTCTTTATGTTTGCATGTCTCATAATCTGGCAAAAACCCATTTGCACACTAATAAGGCTGTCCCGCCTCATCTCTGGGAACAAATGAGGGGCTCTCTAAAAAATATTTGCGGAAAGTTTTGGAATAGGAGTTAGACTATTCTAGAGGAATTAAATTCCTTAGGACATTATTTTAAGATGATGATGATAAAGATGTGTACCTATCCGTGGCCTCAGTTTCTTGGCGTTACGTTCTTCATTTATGCAGAACAGTCGAGCTCCAGCTGAAGCGCTCTCCCTCTTCCCCGCAGTAATTGGTGCCATCTGTTTGGCTGTGTTTTGGTGTTTGGAATGCTCTGTTATGTTGTGATCCATTAATGCTGACAAGAGCAGCCAGTGTCATCCTGCTCAAGACAAATCATCCAAGAAGAAGTTTGGCGCTGATGTGACAAATTACCTTGCATTTTAAAAATCAAGTCCAAGTATATTAACCTTTAGCCCTCAAACTCAGTGGTTAGTGGGGGATTCTCTGATTTTCCTAGCCCTTAACTGACACCCCCTAGGGTCCTTTACCTCCTACTGTTTTCCTACTCACTTCTAATGTCTGTTTTTCTTATGTCTACCTCTGCTTTGACCTTCTCTTTTTGAACTCTGTTTATTCCTCCATTTCATAGCCTGATTTTTTTTAACAACTTTTTTCTCTGACCTGTAGAGTGTAAGAATTATGAATTGTTCACACGACTAACAACACTTGTTTTTTCTAAAATAATTATTTTCAAAATATTTCAGTTCACTTAATGGTTTACACTTTTTCTATCAGTTTAAAGTTGAATGTCATAAGTAGACCTGAAATCAGGAAATATATTTTTCCTCACACTAATGCTCTCTCTTGTTCTTCTTTGTGTCCGTCCTCAGATAAGCGGACAGGAATACCATGCCGACGAGTGATTGCCCAGGCCGCATCCCCGCATTTGTGGCTCCGTCTCACAGCAACCATCAGAGGTGTCCAGGTTACATTCCCGGTCGGGTGGCTCCAGTCCGCTCACCTCCACCTGCCAAAGCTCCACCACCTCCGCCGTTGAAGCCACATGGCCTGCGACTGGAGCAACGAACTACGCCCAGCCTGTCGGTGGAAAGTCGGCGCAGGGGTCCTTCTCTGAACATATGGCAAAGGAAAAACACTCTCATCCTCTGCGGAGTCTCGCTGGGGGCTTTCCTTTTTACCCTTATACTTGTCCTCAGTTCCAAAAGTGGAAGTGTATTAGATGGTTAGTATTACAGGTTTTCTTTTTCGGGTTTTCTCAAAATATGTCAAATTCATACTGTTTTGGTTTCTAATTGTGACTGGTTGTACTCACAGAGAACTGTCCAGACCACCACTTGTCCCTGAGCAACTGGAATCCAGGTCATCAACCAAACAAGGATATTCTTATCCGTAGAGGGGATTTGTATAGACTGGAATCTTCTGCCACCTTCCGTTCACTTACCATCCAATCAGGAGGTGAGATTGTGATATTTGCATAATGTTTTGCTTTCTTCAGCAAGCAATTTTATTTATAAGACGCATTTCATTTGATTTCTCACAGGTCGTGTAGTGTTTGCTGACAATACGGATGGAACCAGAAACATAACTTTGAGAACACATCACATCCTCATAGAAGATGGTGGGGCCCTTCATATCGGTTCACCCAAATGTCGCTACCGGTCTCATGCCACAATCGTCCTCTTGGGTCGCTCAGACAACAAAGCTGTCCCCGAAGTCCCTGTCATGGGCCGCAAGTTCATCGGTGTCATGGGCGGCGGAACTCTAGAGCTACATGGCACAGAACGTGTTTCCTGGTCTCTGCTGACCCGAAGCATCCCCTCATCCGGACTTTCCACCGGGGGCTATGCCTTCCAGAAAAACTTCAGCCGAGGGATCAACTTCCGGGTGTTCGACCAGGACACATCTGCTTTGCTTAACGCCGAGCGCTTTGACACCCACGAATCCCAGGATGACAGTCGGAAACTCACTCAGCTGCTCCGCTCCCTGCCGGCGGGTCGCATAGTCGCACTGGCTGTTGGGGACTCTGCTGTCAAGAACTTGGTGGAAGAAACCAAGAATGCCTTCAAAGAGGTGCTTGGCAGCCAATTTGCCAATGATCTTAAATACAGGTAACAACACATTACCAGCACAGTTCATATCTGATTCCTCCTGTGGGAGTCTTATTGGCTTTTAAGCTTTTTGAAATTATGTGTTGGCAAGTGTTCACAAAGACCTTTGCTTCTCCAATGAGTGTGGAGTGGAAACGTCTTTAGGAGTGTCTTGTTTACTCTCAGTCTCCTGGGCCTGATAAAGAAAGTGATTGTTTTTTTTCTTTGACAGTTAAAGTAAACGCTTCCACTTTTGAAGCCTCTCTACGTAGAGGACCAACATTTTGTTCCACGCATATCCTCAGTGGAAAAAATGATGCCCCCTTTCACTTGAATCTTTCCCAGTTACTTGTCTTCCTGTTTCCTGAGCCTTCCTGCTGTATCGCACTGCACCAGAAAAAGGAAGCGCACACAGGACAAGAGGGTTCAGGTCAGAGGTTGGAGCATTTGCACAAAATCTGGCAATTCAGGGAATTCTGTGTTCCATATGGTTATTATCTCAGAAGAACAGAAGGAGAAATGGGCATTGTCTGTAGTTCTGCCAGCAGGAGTTGATGGGTTTTAAATTAGCTTTCAGTGGCAGATATCTTGTTACTATCACTGAAGTCCAAGTATGTACAAGGTCATCGTTTCCCATAACTGTGTGATTTGCTATTGGACATGCTGAGGTTCTCAGATGCCTTCAGTGTCACATTTCACATTTAGAGGTGAGTGCCAGAGCATTGCGGTTTCTGACCATATTCCCCTTAAACCCACTCCCACTTTAGAGTAGTTTACATGAGTCACATAATTCATGTTTATTCTTAGAGGTGCTTATTTACTAGCAGTAGTTTAATTTTTCCATATAGAGCTCTGACAACGTGTATACTCTCTAACACGCTTCTTCAGTGTTTTTTTTAATTTTCTACATCTCCATTTTTAAGATTATTAGCAAAAAATATGTTCTATCAGTAAATATAAAAAGCTGTTCATGAAGTGGAAAAAAAACTACCCATACCAACCTGGCCCTATGTGAAATAAGCGATTACTCCCTAAACCTAATCACTGGTTGAATCACCCATGGTAACAATTTTTATGATAACTATTGTAATAATACTGAGTCTTTTTCATCATGGTGAAGGAATTTCAGTTTTGATGATTAGCAACCTATTTAAGATCATGTTGCAGCATCTCAATAAGATTCAGTTCCAGACTTTGGCTAAGCCACTTTAAAACCTTCATTTTTTGGTTGCTTTGTTAGTTGTAAGGAGGATGTAACACAATTCACACATTCACTACATTTCTGTGTTGTTTCTACTCGTGGATAAGTTTTGTCAGACTTTCAAGACTGATAGATCAAAGTAACTTTTTATTTTTATTTCTTTGGCTCAACGGCATCGTGAGATCTTTTAGCCTACTTCATGTTGACAGACAGGTTCTATTAAAGAAATTTCTTGATTCTACAGATATGACAGTAATCGGGCCAGGTTATGACTATGAAAATTGAACTTGGTTTTTAAAAATGTATTAATCCCAGCTCTTTCCCTTAATAAATAAATACATTTTTGGGGGTTCAGCTTAAGCTATTTTTTATATTTTAGCATTAGTTTGATCTGAAACATTTAAGTGTGACAAAAACAAAAGCACAAAACATCTGTAAGAGAAGAAAATGCTTTTTCATGCTACTGTAGTATTTTTTCTTTCTTTCTTTTTTTCCAGTACAGCTTGCTTTGGATTTAACAGTGGTAAACAGTACACCTGTATTTTTTTCAGGTTATTGTGTGAAGTTTCTTATTTTAATCTTAAACTGAGATGGTGTGTGTTTCTTTTTCTTCAGTTATATTGAACATTGTGTTTCTTTTTCTTCAGTTATATTGAACATTGTGTTTCTTTTTCTTCAGTTATATTGAACATTGTGTTTCTTTTTCTTCAGTTATATTGAACATATCAAAGGTTCAGTTTATGGGTTTGTTGAAAAACTGCAGAGATTGTTGTTAGAAGAACCAAGTGAGGTGAAGCGTTCTGTAAACCTTTAAACTCTTTAGTGCCACAGCATTTAATAGCTTGAACACCTTATGACCTCATACATTTGTGTACACATAAACGCATTCATTTTGAAAGGGCAGGGTGTACCCAAACTCTTGACTTGGACATCATGTTCATGGCGAAAGCATAACAAATAGTCGCCTTTCCCAAATCCATTAGAGTTGTCCCAGGTTGGTTTAATGTACGTCAGCTGGCCTTCCTGTCTCAATTGACCTCTGTCTTCAGTCTTTGTCTAGGAGAAGCACACTCACACATGGATAAAGATATGTTTATGTTGGTCTGTTGTTAATTCACCTCTGCACATTTTATGATCAATGGAAACAATGTAGTTGTTGGCATCAAGCTAGTGATGGGAATAAAAAACAGAGGATCCTATTTACTGCCTGGAAGTCCTTAATTTGGTAGTGAATCTCTCAATTTCTTACAAAAATGTTGATTCATTTAAAAAAATATATTTTCCCTTTTAAAGAGGCATTTTAATTTGACCTGCAGTTTGTATTTGGTGAATCTGAGGTTCATCAGGTTGCATTTGGAGAATGAAATGTTGAGCCTACTGTAAGATGTCATATTGTTCACTGCAACCAGTTTGCTGATATCACCTGTCTTGTTGTCCAAATGAATGACTAGAAAGGTTTTATTACATGGGCTTAGCATGCAATGGTTACGTTGGGGTTTGGTCAATGTGTGTTAATGATGATGAAGCACTAAAATGTTCAGAATAATGGTCTTTAATCAGCAGCTGAACTTTGATTTAGATCATATGCTTTCAGAAGTACACCCAGTACTCATTAATATTCACACCCTAACTCTCCTCCACTCAAATGCTTTGAGTTCATTTTCAGCTTGTAAGATCCCTTGTTGTGACCTTGAGTAGAATCATCTATTTATCGTTGATTTATATGTGCTGCGTGATACGAATCTCTTTGAAGAATCAGGGGATTTTTATTTCTCAATGGAAGAAATTTACATCATTCTGTGACTCATCATCACTCGGATTCCTTTTGCAATTGACATAGTCAGACACTTAATAATTTTTCTGAATTTGAATCTGTTTTCTCATTCTGATGCTTCTTAGTGTTGCTTCAGCTGTTAATATTTTAACCATTGCTTCAAGTGATATATTTTTTAATGTTCTGATTAAATTGAATGATTTTGGCTTAGAAAAAATGAAAACCTAAAATAATGTTTTTCCACTATTACAGAATTTACATAATTCACTAAATGTAGGGGATCTGACTCCACAGCTATTAACACAATCATGTGTTAATGATTGTCTGCTTGACAATAAGTCATAAGATCATGACTCATCCTTGCTCAAGAAGATTCATGTTTAGAGTGCTGAATTAAACATATTAAAGAAAAATTGAGGGGAAAGAAAAATATGGCAGAAAAATTCTCACAAGCAACAGAGATTGCCACAGGAAGGGCAATCTCTGCACACACAAAAGCATGATTTTATTTGGAAATCCAGTCTGTTGGAGAAGTAAAGAGGTGTAGTATCCATGCTGCTTGAGGTTAAGTGTGAAATTTCCACAGGAGGTGATTTAGTGAGGCAGTCCATCTGCTGGTTTTGTTCCTGTTTTATGTATTCACTGGGTTACTTGTGCAGTAGTTTTTCAGTTTTGGGATTTAAACAAAGTGCAGCATCATCATTATTGTTTTCCAATGGAAATATGAAACTCGTCATTTTCTGGCACGGTTTCTTTTTCAGGCAGGCGTGGGCGTTGGTTTCTGTGGTCGGAGGTGGCAACGAGTCATGCTCAGAGGATGTGAGAGAACACGAAAACCTCAACACAGGTGGAAGAGCTCTTGCAACTCGCAACTTCACCACTGTGGAAGGAGTGGATTTCTCTGTGTCTGCCTACAGCGAGTGGAAGAATGGTGAGAGCCAACTTTTGCCAGTGCAAAAGTCACATAAACGTATTTGATTGCAAATATAATAATAGGCCTATTGTCAAGTGTCTCTCTTTCTGCAGATGTATCTGATTGTGGAAAGTATTTCTATATAGATTGCTCCACAATATATCCATGAATGCTGAATAATTCAGATGCCAAGATTTGAGTAATGGTAATTTAACCACAGTTGTTATGGAAACTCTAGTCTCTGGAATGTGATTTTTTCCCCTCTGAACTTATTTTCACTTCCTTTTACTGTATCGTATGTCAGAGAAAAATTCCTAATACAGATGAGGATATTTAGATTGTCCAGATCCTCTCAGCTTTGAATTTTTTTGCTATATGTTTTAAAGTCTTGTTGAGCTATGAAGATAAAAAAACTTAAAAAGTAGTAAAAATGATTTGATGAGAACCTTGATTCATGTATTTTCCAGCAGCCTCCCAGGATTTCTGTCTGAGAAAACTGCTATGTAAACTAATAATCTTGGAACGAAAGATCCTTTGGGCTCAACTGAAAAATACCTTTTGCAACATTAAACTATCTCAGCTGTCTGTGTTAGATTTTGGATGATGTTTCCAAATACATTCCAGATATATTTGGAATATTTCTCGAGCTAGAGTTTGGGTGCCACATATTCAAAAGTCAAGACGATACTCTTTCTAATCCTTTTTCAGGAGAATTTGAATGTCAATGTGTAACATTAACAACACAATTTTTTTATTTTTTTTTTTGCAACACCAGCACAACTTTCAAGAGACTAAAACTTCTTAAAACTGTGGTTTGGTTTCTTTCTTAATGCTTTACTAACTGAACACAGAACAACTCCACTCAGCATTAAGGAACAAATCTGACTGGTTCCAACTTTACAAATCTAATAGCCAAATCAGTTTATGTCCTGTTTTCTGTTTTCTTTTTGACTTTCCATTATTGTGCTGTTCTGTCTCCTCAACACTATAAAACAACATCTGACATATTGTTTTATAGTGGACATTTTTAAATGTACAGTATACTATTATAATCTTAATCACAGTTAAAACACATTGAATGTATCCTTTTTTTCAAGCTGCTAACTTTTTCTTTTTAGGCAAAATGTCTTAAACTTAGTGAAATTGGATGGAAACTTCTTATCTGGTTTCAAGTCTGAATAGACTTTTACATTTAAATTGTTTAAATAGTTAGTGTTTTTTTTACTCATTCTCACGTGAAATGAGTCCACACAATGACTGGGTTTTTCAAAAAATATTTAATTGCAGTGATATTTTTAAAACTTCTGATAACTTCCCCTCTCCTTTTTATTTTGCGAGTTTTATCATCCAAAATCTGCATCAGAACATTTTTTTTACAGGGCAATGCAAGTCTATCGACCAGCCTAAATGTATTGATGGCATCCAAAGTGAATTCTTAGCCACTGAACTAAAATTGTCTCCAAAGTATCGCATTCCTTTCAATTGCCATTTTTTACACATTGACACGACTATTACAATTTAGCATATTTTTGCAGCTCTAATAATGACTCGTGCTTTCTGTCTCACACCCAACAGGCTACCCTACCATGGGGTTCCTGGTAGACTCTGCAGACCAGGTGGTCCTAAACCTCCAAGATGAAGTCCAGCCAACCTGGAAACCAGGCGACAACATAGTGGTTGCCAGTACAGACTACTCCATGCACCAGGCTGAGGAGTTCACCCTGTTACCCTGCCCTCAATGTACCAGCAGGCAGGTCAGGGTACAAGGTGAGACATCAGCCAGCACTGTTTTCTGCAAATATGAGTGAAACTTTTGTTACAGTTTAGCATTTTTGTTCTAAACATGTATATTTTATGATAAAAAGGTAGAAAAAAGCTCAGGTATAGCTTCTAAATACTGACGATGCAATGAATGGTTTAGAGTCAAAATAGGTGCCACCGAGAAGCTCGTGCTCTTCAGTAATTCCTTTAAATGAGATTATTACATGTCACTCTGGTAATCACCAGGTACAATGGAATCTAATTTCTTTTCCAGCTTTTGGGTTGATGTAAGGTTTTTAGAAGTTGAAAAGAGATTATCAGCTTACATTCTACTGGAAACTTTATCTCATGATGACTGCAGGGATTTTAGAAATGTGGACACATTTCAGTTCATGCGTTCCTACATTCTCTGCTGTTCATCACAGTTAAGCCCTCTATCAGCCATGCCTTCTTATGTCATTCCTCTCTGGTCAATAAACATTCACGCCATTTCTGGAAAAGGGTGTATATTATAAGCCTAGTGTTATATGGTTCCTTGGAGGACAGGCTGAGCAAATGTTACACCTGCTAAGCATGATGATCGTCAGCTGTTTTCTTTAAATTATATATACGGTCTGCTTTTTAAAAAGCTGAATATTTGTTGTTTTATGTTTATTTTATTACTTAGATATTTTGTTTGAGGGTGTGTAGTAAGATTAGCTAATCAAACTTCCTGTCACTGACAGAATGAGGTGTAGAAGCTGTTGCCTTTTTATTCCCCTGTCATTTTGGGGGATTTTGACAACAGACATGACGCCCACAACAGACATTAGGTGCCAAATTGTGATTTGCGAATACAGTTGTGACTCTTTTTAAAAAAAATTTATGCTGTTTAGGGAAGCCTCGGTACAACCATGTTGGTGAGATCATCGATGGAGTCGACATGCGGGCCGAAGTGGCTCTGCTCTCTAGAAACATTCTCATCTATGGAGAAATGGAAAACTCTTGCTATGGGGACAACCTTTGCCAGTTCTTTAACCATGACACCTTTGGTGGCCACATCAAGGTTTGTGTTTGTAATTTTATAGCAGAATCCTGTGTTTGTATTGTCGTAAATATTTATTGTTGTAACAGAACTTTGCCTCCTCTGAAAGAGTCTGTGTTTATGCTGAGATGTTAAACTGTGTTTAGATTCTGCCACTGTAAATCTTCAAAAATGAATAGAGATGTTTACTGTATATCTACAGTTTAGATAGTGCATATCGGATTCTTTGTGCAAGTTTTCATCTTATTCTGCATTTTATATTATATCTGATCTGCCATATGTCACCTTCTGAAAACTGAGTATTTAAAATCTAAACACTGCAGACAGTCCCGTAGTAACCTGTATATGACATCAGTATAATTTAGATTAAGATATCTTTCATGAATACATTATGGCATTTCTCAGACTTTGTATTGAGCTTCTTTATTTTTTTTACTTGAAAATGCCTCTGAACAATGACTAAATTGTTCCTACATAACTAGGCCACAATCGGTATGCAATTAGTCCAAAAGTAAAAGTTCAGCAAACTTGTAAATGGAGCATTATGTTTTGTCTAAATATAGATGTGCTTTAGCCAAAATTGCTAAGTACAACAAAACCAGTGGGCTGGGATTGATTATAAGACCTCTCTATTACAACCAACCATAGAATCACAATAAAAATAGCCAGTCAGCTTTACAGGAACCAGGTTAAAAATGATGTACAAACCTCTGTTCCTCATTTGCTTCAAAGACATCCTGTCAGTGCTGCAATTCTGAGTTAACTTCAAAGTCAGAGAGGTGGTGCTTCTGAATGGGAGGAAAACCGGTCTTGAAAACTCTATCTGATGCTAAACCTTGACCGTTTTGTGAAAATGAACTCAAAACTGTCATTATATCAAGAAAGCATCTCGTCACTTCCAAGCCTTCACAGTTTGAATGTACTGTAGAATAAAATACAGCCTTTACAACAACAATATTTTGTTACCACACAATCATTAGCACAAAAATCCCAGCTCAAAACAAGAGTAAAATGGGTAAATCGAATTAAGCAAACAACAAAACTTGACAAGCTCTCAGGAAACTTGGTTGTGTAAACTGATGTGGCTTAATTTGGCCATGTGTTGTGAGAGATTTTATCAGTCCTGCAGCACACATTGTTATATTTAAGGAAATCCAAACAAATGTAATGCCAAATTTTATTTAATTTCATGAATTACAAAATGTATCTATACATTTGCTTCTTAAGAGACTTGCATTCCCCATTGTTGCAACACCCAGATGCAAAGTTAATCTCTGCGGTACTCTTTATGGCCTGGTATGCACGCATATGTATGTCTGTGAATAATGTATGTATTGGTCTTGCCCTGGCTTGAAGCTACATTTTGTGCTTGTGTGTTTGTGTAAGTCTAATAGAGCGGGCAATGCAGTCAATAAGGGATGTGTGTATTGGGGCCAATCCTTCCTTTAATAAGGAAGGAAGGCCCCAATACTTCCTTAACAAGAACCAGACTCTTTCTATACCCACGAAAGATCTCCCAGTGAGCCCAATACAAATTTCTGCTGAAGATGACTAATAATCAATGCAAAATTTCAAAATTATGTCTTTGTTGCTTGACCTTTTCTTCAGCTTGTCTTGTGCTTTCCTTTTCCACCAACCCAGATTCTCAGTAACTTCTCATCAGTGCATCTGTCCCACGTGGAGTTAAAGAACATGGGCCAGCAAGCAGTAATGGGCAGCTACCCGCTTCACTTTCACATGTGTGGGGACGTGGACCAAAGGGGGGGCTACAACGAGCCAACATACGTGGATGGACTTTCCATCCACCACTCTTTCTCACGCTGCCTCACCATCCATTCTACCAATGGGCTTCTGGTTAGTAAAATAACTGGTTAACACAATACGTTTATGGTTGCATGAATGCATCAAAATGAGATGCAGAAATAGGATACTCACCAAATACCATATTAATTTAAAGGCTTGTTGGTAACTGGAGAGTTTAGATAGTTAAATACGGTTCCTTGCAAAAGTGTCGATACCTGTTGAAACTTTCTACATTATCCCCTTACAACCACAAGGTCAGTGAATGTTTGGGGGTTTTTTATGTGATGGACCAAAACAAAGTAGCCCATGATTGTGAAGGGAAAGGAAAATGCTACACAACTTAATTCATTTTTACTCTTTTTACTCTGGTATTACCACATAGAATTCAGTGCAACCATCCAGTAAGTCACCTCACAAGTAAATAGGATTTGCCGGATTGTGTAATTTATTCTTGAGCATCTCGACTATGTAGCATGCTGTCGGCAGTATCATGCTGTGGTGTTTCTTTTCTTCATGAGTGAGAGGGAAGCTGGTCAAAGTTCATGGAAAAATTGTGGGATCTAAATTCAGGTCAGTCTTGGACGAAAATCTTTTTAAGGTGTTGAAGACTAGGGCTCATCATCTAGCAGAATACTGGACCTTAGCATGTCAGCAGAACTATAAGGTAATAGTTTAGGTCAAAGTATAACCACATGTTTGAATGGCTCAAAGTCCAAACCTAAATGAGAATCTTTGGTAAGACTGAGCCTGAACCATTTTTCACTGAAGAAAGAGCAAAAATGTTGATATCTAGATGTGAAAAGCTGGAAGTAACACACCCAGAAGACTTGAATAACAGTAAACTGTGGCGCCAACAGTGTCTACTTCAATGGGTGAATTAAAACGTAGGCCTTATATTTCAGCATTTACTTGTATAATATTCTGAAAAAATCATGCAACATAAAATCCTAGTTAAATACATTAATGTTTGTGGTTGTAATAAAATTTAAAAAGGTGTAAGTGGTGTAAATACCTTTGCAAGCCACTGCAAGTTTATACAAGACAGAATGGATTTATTGTTGTTCCAAAGGCCAATTCATGTTCAAACCAGCACATTTGTGCATTTTAAAAGTCTTATTTCCTGCTGGCTTGTGCTGTTATTTGTATTTTGCTCCCTGATTAGTTATCTGGAGGAGGCACAATTGAAGCATTCTGACTTAATAGAAGAAATTAGCTTTGAATCTTGGATCGAACTTGCTGGATATTTTTTTCCCCCCCGTTTCCCTTCCATGGAAATCTTTAAGTAGCTTTCTGTGTAGCAATTTTCTTTCCAATTTGCTTCAACAACTGTAACAGTTTGTTCAGAAATTTGGGGAATTTATGACCACAAGCACAGCTTAGAACTTGTCCACCTCTCTGTACTTTCTTATGGGGATGTTAACAGCAGACAAACAGATGTTGTCCTTGCCTTTCTGTTTCCATGTTTTAGTGAAAAGCAGCTTTTTAATTTGGACCTTGACCATTATTTGTGTCCTTCCCCTGATGAGCACTCTACTGCAGTTGTTTTGTGATCTTTGGGCTACTAATTAATTTTGTTGTTGTCGTCTGGCCCAGGTGAAGGACACCGTAGGGTATGACACGCTGGGCCACTGTTTTTTCCTGGAGGATGGGATTGAACAGCGAAACACTTTATACCACAACCTTGGCCTCTTGACTCAGCCTGGGACTCTGCTGCCAACAGACCGCAACGAGACTCTGTGCACCAGTATCAGGGACAGAGTTTACAAGGGCTACACTCCCTCACCAAGTACAGAGTGCAAGTAAGAGATTGTAATTTTGTGTGCTAAAGATGTAGAGTGAAACATTGAGGTTTTGAACAAAGATTACTTTGTTGTTTCGTTGCATTTCATATCTTCCCTGATGTATTAACGTATTTGACTAAAGTGGGGAAATTTAATGAATTTGCTCTGTAAATGTTAAAGATGATTTATAGAAGGGTAGGGGCTGTCATTTAGTGCAATAATGAGAATGAGTCTATTACTGCTGTGCCTTGCAACACATCCATACGATTTGAACTTTGCCATATTTTGTTGCATTATAACCAGGAACTTGGATGTATTTTATTGAAATTTTATGTGACAGACCAACACAAAGCTAAAGTTTACGTTAAAAAGATCAGAGAGTGTGAAATTCTTTTGTGTTCAGCACACCTTAGTCGATGGCTTTTAGGCCAAGTTTTCAGTGGAACTACAGCTGCACATCTTTTGGGTTTCTTCCATCTATGCCTTTTTCCTGTTCTTTTTTGCAAGTGGGTTTGGCCATATTAAGCTGGTTGGCTGTATGTTTAGGGTTTTAAGGCTCTGTCTCATAGTGGAAGTTAAATGTTTGCCACAGTCTGAAGGTGTTCCCATCCTCTTAACATGTTTTCCACCAAATTGCCCTGTTTTTAGCTTCATCTGTTCATTACCTCTGACCAGCTTCCAACTCTGAAGCTTCACAGCTTGATTCTTCCACCACCATATTTCACAATGGGGATGGTGTGTTCAGGGTGATGTGCAGTGTTTTCCTCCAAATAGCATTTTGCATGCAGACTAAAACGTTCAGTTTTGGTTTCTTCTGACCAATGCTGGTCTCTGTCTGGTTATTGTTTCCCCTAATTGCCCAAGTTACAACTTTTAATGGTACTTGTGGTTTACTGCTTTTCCTGTTGCCAATTTCTTTCCTCCTGCCACTCTTCAGCCACAACAAATAGTTTTTCTGTCAAAGGATTTTCCCTCCTGTACTGTGGATATCTGCAGATCCTTTTAAAGTTACAAAGGGCCTTTTGACTGCCGCACATTGACTATATTCACAAAGTGGGTAAATTCTGAACACAATTAGTCTGACTCTTACTAGAGTTAAGAGTTCCAAATGCAGATCTATTCCGCTCTTTTCATATTAGCATTGACATTTTTTTTTCTCCACTTCACAACAATTGACTCTTTTGTGTCAATTTACATAAGCTCCCTATAAAACATAACGAAGTTTGTGGTAGCATGAGACGTGAATACTTTTACGATGCATTTTTATTACAAGTAGTTGTTTTTGTCAAGTCATGCTTGTTATTAAAACCAGGAACTATCATTTTAGGGAGGTGTAGTCCATTTTAAGAGAAAGTAGAAAGGTGTATATTTAGTACTAGTTGGGACGGACAGATACTCGTAGGATGGTTTTATGAAAGTAACAATAACCTCCTCTCTTTGTGGGGAGTTTTATGTCATAACGTGAACCTGAAACGTCCTTCTGTGCGGAAATAGAAAGGCCTGCCTCCAAGAATCTGTCCCTGGGTGTTGTGAGTCTTGGCAGAGTCGGTCTGTTCATTGTTGATATTGGATTATTGAGAGAATTGGAGAAGACTGCAGGATTCTTTGTAACTCATAAGCTTACGTTCAGAGATTAGAGTCTGTGCTGTCTTTTTAACATCACCATGTATAACTGTGCTGCTGTGTGCGTGTGTGTGTGTGTGCATTGTTTGCTTTTCAGGGCAGTCTCAACATTCTGGATCGCTAACCCCAACAACAACCTCATCAGCAATGCAGCTGCTGGCTCTCAGGTAGCAACAAGAGATTTAACTTGAGAAGGAA
Source organism: Xiphophorus hellerii (assembly GCF_003331165.1). Classification (NCBI taxonomy): domain Eukaryota; kingdom Metazoa; phylum Chordata; class Actinopteri; order Cyprinodontiformes; family Poeciliidae; genus Xiphophorus; species Xiphophorus hellerii. The sequence goes on along the minus strand of NC_045683.1, from coordinate 21,383,828 downwards.
GCTTTAAACGAATCTCTCAGAAATAATTAAAAAGCTCCAGGAAAAGGAGAACATGAGACACCAAAATGTGAACCTCTTTAAAGATATATTAAATTATGTTCATTACAAGCCAATCCATTGGCTTTGTTGTTCCTGAACTTTAATACGACGTAAAATGAAAGACTTTGTTGCTCATAACTGGGTGATCCATCAATAAAACAGGACTTAAGCACCTATAGAGGAAAGGAATAACTTTGCAAGACATCTCATATGTGAAAGTATAAAAAGGGGATTATAAATTTTATTTTAGCATTTGGTTGACAGTTTATTTGAAGTGCAAACTTTAACCCTTAAACCTAGCTTTCCTTGCTGGGGCTAACAAGAAACTAGGGTATCGCGTCCTGTGCTGCTCCAAGTATCTCATAGAGTCTGTTTATTTTTGCTGTTGTCTATATAAGAATTCCTCTGTTGCGTGTCTGTTATCACCCATTTCTTTGTTCTTCCTTCCTGTCCCAGGATGCTGGAATATGGCTTGTGTTCCACAGCTCTTCCACCGGAGACTCTCATGGGCTGGTACCAGAGACCAAGGCAGAGCTTACTCCTCTTGGAATTTTTTACAACAACCGTGTGCACTCCAACTTTAAGGTATCCTTGCTATTCCTTATTCTACTAACTCTTTATTGCACCACAAGTCTCCAGATCCATTCATTTCTGCTTCTGTGCTTCATAGAGAAAAGAAAAAAATCCATCTTTATATTGAATAAACACAATTCCTTGCATGACTACTTGATTCTTGGCAAAATGTATGCATGGAAACACACATGGACACAGACAGACATGTAAAGGGTGCTACAACGGTGCTCTGTTGTGTGATGACAGAAGTCGGGCAGGTGAACTGTGAGCTCTTTATCCAGTCTGACCGCAGGAGCCTCCAACAGAGGAAGGAGCCCTGCAGTTAAAGACCAAACCTCACTTATTTCAGCTCACAGCACAAGTTTCCATATGCACAAGACACCCAGTGATATATTACATTTGCCATATATTACATATTTATCTTTTAAATCACATTTTAAACATGTAAACCTTCCTAAATGCTTTTCATGGAGATAATAAATTATTTTTATTTGAAAAATTTCCTTCATTTTTATTTCCTGTCAGTTTGTCTAGTTCTTTTTCCCCCCCCATTTTTCACCTCTTTTACTAATGCACTATATTCATTCTGTTCAAGATAAATCTTCATATTTAACCTTAGTTTCGGGAAAAATAAAATCATACTATGATCTTCTTAGGCAGGATTGTTCATTGATAAAGGAGTGAAGACTACCAACGCCAGTGCTGCTGATCCTCGGGAATACCTCTGTTTAGACAACAACGCAAGGTGTGTACGTGTTGGCGAGATAATTTTTTATGGGAAGCTGTGTATTTTTTGCATTTGTTATCTAGAATTCATTAATTAAAATGTGTTTTCTTAAATTTGCACAGATTAGAATTATGTGTGAGATTTTAGATCTTTGGTTTTGGTAAAGCTTTGACCTGCCAATACCAATCTACAACTACTACTCTATGGTAGTTGTTATTGTGTCTTGTCTCTATGCTGTAACTGCGAAGTAATCTCCCTGCTGGGATGAATAAAGTACTTCTATTCTATTCTATTCTATTCTATTCTGTTCTATTCTATAATTGTATGTAATTCCAATAAGAGAATAAATCATCAGCAATAGATTTTACTTAAATTAAGAGCATAGATGCGCTCTGTGTGTAAGTGAGATGTTGATGTTAAATATAAAAAATATATATTGCAGTCTTATATTAATGCTTAGCTCTGTTACTGTGGCCAGCATTACAAAGATAATGGTCTGTCTGTGTATATTCCATGTGGAAAAGGTAGATCCGTCCCTTAACCTTGAGATTTCTGAAAGGCTAACATTTCCACATTTAGCGTAATGCATGGGGAGTTCAGTGTTGTACCCAGTTCAGTCTTCCTGTTATTGCTGAAAGTCTAACTCCCATTTGTGCCCTGAATAAATCTCAAATATGTTGCAACATGGAAACATGTTTTCCATGTCAAAAAGGGATTGCCCTTTTATAAAGATTTTGCATGGCTGTTCCGATGATCTCATTTTTAAAACCCTCACTGATGCTAAAATGGCATCAGTAACAACCTCAGAAAGTGAAGACTATTGTTGGTGATGTGGTTTGGTATTACGTTCACTGATGAGAAAATTGTGGTAATTTTAAGTTTCTGACCAGCCTCTCACCAGTTGGGGCTGGAGTAGCTAATTCAGATTATGATCACCAAGACAGTTTTCAGTACATCTCTACTTTTCTTTTTTTTAATTTAATACTAATAGTACCAACATGGTGACATACATTTTTTTAATTATTATTATTATTTTTAATTCTTGTTGAATTAGTCACATTTTCAAAATATTCTATGTATAAACAACTTATAGCCTCACACTGTTGAATGGTCAGTGGTTTGTTATCACATACTGTACATCGTGATGTATAATTACACTGTGTAAATATGAAGGAATTTGTGGTTTACTAATATGTTTGTTTTGTGCCACAGTTAATTAATGCTTATGAAAAAAGTTATTGATAGTTGCCCGCTGGAGATGTACTTGTAGACGGCCGTTGACTGAGAAAGATGGTGTACGGCTTTATAGTGCGTTGATGCATTTTAGTGGGATGCCTGTCAAGTTTGTGTTGACAGAGAAAACAAGGCTTTACAGACTAAGTTTCCACTCTGCTACCTATCCAAATACAGCCCCCAGCTCGATGGGAGAAAAATCTTATGTGTCCACTGAGACTGCTGGCTGTTCCAAACAAACACATACACAGCAGAAGTATGCAGAGGATGGTTTTAAATGTTGAGATCAGTTTTCAACATACAAAAGAGGGGGACATGTTTTTTTTTTATTGTTAAATAATGAAAATCTGTCTGGATTTGAATAGGTAATTGGTGGAAAAAAGAGGTACAATATTAGTAGTTATTTATTTTTTCTTTTCTCTTTGTCAGATTCCGACCCCACCAGAATGCTGACCCCAGTCAACCTCGTGTGGCAGCAGTCATCGATACTCTCATTTCCTTCAAGAACAATGACTTAGGAGCATGGATACGAGGCGGAGACATTATCATCCAGAACTCTGGGTGAGACAATCTGATTGTTTTAGTCAGACAAGCATGCACATCAGATAAACTAAGGGCCGGAGGTTTCCTATGAAGAGCAAAAGAATAGTGTTACATATAGGATTATATTTGTTTATTTAGGTTATTTAATTTAGTTATAATTTTTAAGTCTATAAATGTTCTTGACATTAGATTTTGTGCGAATTTCTGTTAGAGAGGCACAGGTCCACCTTTTTATGGCTTTCTTTAAAATCTGACCTGCCGATGACAACAGTATGTGGAAGCTCGTTTGTGTAAATTTTATTTCAGTTCAACGATTGAAATATTAGAAAAAATAAACACGCACCATAAAATGTAGACATGTGCTGCTGGTTCCTTTTTAATCCAATGGAAAATGAAAAATATAAAAAAAACTTTATCAGACTATGCATCAAAGTATTGTAACTAATTTTTATCTGATTTTCTCTGAACTCAAAACAAGCTGCATCAAAGAACACGCAGTTTGTTGAGCCTTTCAAAGTGATTTTCCGTTTGATGCATTCTGCGAAGAGGAATAAAACTCAGACTTTTCAGTGTTTGAACTTCTGAGAAGCTTTTTGAGGGATAACTGGCTAATTTTTACATTGCAATGTTATCACTGCCCAATAACATTGAAATGAAAAATGAGATTTCCCCTTCATATTGCTGTTTTAACTTATTTTACATTTTCAGAACATCAAACTGCCTCGGGATTTTAAAATAACTGTATGATTTTTCTACATTGTCTTACAGCTTTGCAGACAATGGAGTGGGTCTGTCCTTTGCCAGGTGTGTTCTGTGCATCATCCCTTGTTTTCTTAGCTGTAAACATCATTTCACTCATTTTTACCCCTTTTCTCCTGCTGTTAAATCAACTTTTCAATCACCACTTTGTTCTTGTTTAAGTTTTCTTGTGCTTGAATTATCAAGCATTTTTAAATACATCACAAAATAATGCATAATTTCTGCAGTGATGGCAGCTACCCTAAAGACGAAGGCTCCAGCCAGGAGGTGACACAGTCTCTGTTTGTTGGTGAGAGCCGGAACAGAGGAACCAATGGAGGGCAGAATAAATACTGGGGGACAGGAGGGATTGACGGAGAGATGCGGACACTGCCAAGGAACAAGTAAGGTCAAGAAAATGGTGTTTAAATGAATTACGGAGGAGGAGAGAACTCATTCATAGCCAGTCTGCAGGCAGGAGCTGGTGAGATTGACTCATGAGGGTGCCACAGCCACTTTTCCCTGTAGATGAACCTGTGAAAGGAAGTTCTGTTTGACTCATTTTCCTCATGGTATTTTCGGCAGTTTCTGAAAAAAATGTGGTAGTGACCTTTAGATCTTAGGAACAGTAATACAGACTCTTTAAGACATTATGTTGTTGGTGAACAAATCATATTCAGATATGTTTTTCAAATCAGTGGAGTTTATGTAACATGGTTTGTTTACAAGCACAGATTGTTTTGCATTGCAGAAATGTCTATAGACTTAACCTGCTGTTGCACACTTATTTGAAAACCCATGAGCCTTATTTGTCTTTTGAGAACATAATGTCATTGTTTTCTGTTTCTATGATTCACCGTCTTTACTTATTACAAAGAAAGAACATCATAAACGAGGTCTATGGAATTAAATCGCTTTTTTTATTTCCAAAAACATTGTTATTTTGTAATCAGCGGGAACAACTGAAGCAGTTTTCTAAACATCCAGAACACACTGGAAATCTTTTTCTGGAGTGCTCATTTGTGAGAGAGGTCACTAAAAAAAGATGAATTATTAATTATTGTCAGTGTATTCCATTTATTTTGGACTTCAGTTTAACTAAAATTGGTCTTAATTTTGAGACTTCCTGAAACCCTGTAAGATTACTTCTATCCTTTTCATTGGTCTTTGGTCGTTTCCATCTCAATGTCAACTTCAGGACGTTCCCAATCCGAGGTTTCCAGATCTATGATGGCCCAGTGCGTCTCACACAGAGCACTTTTCGAGCATTCGTCCCCACACCGGAGCGTTACACCAGTGCGGTGGGCTTCAACTTGAAGAACACGTGGCAACTGACCCCACGAAACAACCTGTCCCAGCTCAGCTTCCACCCCAATGTGAGCAGATTTCTTTTGAATTAGTTTTGTCTGAGGTAATCTGACGACTTGGTTTACAAGCTGAACATGGTTCTTGTTTTTTTATTATATTTTCTGACATGAACTGCCAGAAGATGCTTTGCAAAAATCCCTCTAAACATTTACACATTGTGTACTGTGGTAACCACAAACCTGATGTTTTCATAGAGTTTTTGTGTGATAGATCCACACAAAGAAAATTCATAATTGTGAGGTTTACAAATCGGTGTATTTTTAAATGCTTTGCACATCTGAAGACTGAAATTTGTGCTATACTGGAATTCATTTAGGGTGTCAGAGTAGAGAGGCTTGAATACATAGTATACTTTTCACCCTTTTTGGTAAAACATTATAAAAATCATGCATCTTTTTTTATTCAATTTCAAAATTCTGTGATTTTTGTGTTGGTCTGTAACATACAATCCCAATAAGATATGTTGGGGTTTCGTGCTTTGTGTTAGTGTAGCTTGTGGTTCTAATATGACAAGTTCAAGTGGCCTACGTTATTCTGAAGGGCGCTGTACATCATAGACAGGAGAAGTTCAAACTAAGACTGAAGGTCTTGTAAAGCTGTTTGTGAGTCTTGTGTATTTCTAATGCAATACATTAGAAACCACATTTCTGATGTATAGAAATGAAGATTCAATACGTTATTGTATAGAAATGTCAAGACTTCATTTCTATGCAGTAATAAAATATAATATAAATATCCAGCATTGTGAGGAACTTCAGGTCTGACTGCAAGTTAAGCGTAACTGGGATCATGCAGTACTGCTGCATGACCTTGTGACTCTGCTGGACCTCCTTTTGAGTTCTTCCTTGTATTTTTTTTTTATTATTTTTTTTTGTACATTTTGTTTTACTCAAAATGAAAATAACACAAAAGGAAGGAAGCGATTAAGATAAATAGGTTTATTCCACTTCATAATAGATCAGAATGAGATTTGTCCTAGTTATTCTTGCCCATCCCTTCATTCTCCTGAAGCATCATAATTTGAAAAGATCAGTGTTATTGTAGAAATGGATTGGGATCTACCTCGTCCATCTGTCCCCTAATTTGTCTGTAAGGGGGGGAAAAAAAGAGAAAAAAATACATTTGTGAAAGACTGATGCCCTCTTCTGGTTGCATTGTATAGCGCAGTAGGAAATCTTTGAGTAACCTTGTCTGATTTCACTTTATCTCTTGGAAAACTTTACCAATATACAAATTAGATGTTATTTCATACTCAAAGACATTACAGTTCTTGTTTTGCTGAAGTTTGTGAGATATTTTGTGTAGCAATTAAACTGAGATTTATATTTATTTTAAATATGTTGCAAAATAAAATCAGAAATAACAATCTGAAGTTCTTTATAAGGATAGAAAGATGGATTGAAGTGAAAGTGTGTGCAGTAATTTAGTTATTTCATAGCATTTGCATCACTCCTCACTAATTATACCCTCAGGTGGCTCTTCGAGCGTTCTTTGGCCGTCCTGGACAGTGGTTTGAGGAAAACGACCTTGATGGGGACAAAAACTCAATCTTTCATGATGTGGACGGGTCAGTCACAGGTTATAGAGATGCCTATGTCGGCCGAGCAGATAATTACCTAATCCAGCATCCTGACTGTGTGAAAATATCCCGTTGGAATGGAGTGATCTGCAGCGGACACTACTCTCAGGTACTGCAGAGCAGAGTCTGAGTAGTTCTGTTCTTCCCTTTGTTTCTTCCTGGTTATAACCTTTTCTTCCTTCAGGTGTATATTCAAACATCGGGAGCCTCTAGCTTGAGTTTATCAATCAACAGAGATGAATACCCTGAAGCACCTCTGGTACTGAGGGGGATTAACAGCCAGGGGGCGTCGTCTCAGCAGTATCAGCCGATCCTGATGATGGGCAAGAGCTACACTCTGCACTGGAACGGACCTGCACCCAGAGAGGTTGTCGTCTCCCTCATCAACTTTGATAAGTGAGTAGATACAACTAGCTGATTTTAGTAGTCATTGCATATCTATAATGTCACATGCAAATACAGTGGATGGCAAAAGTGTTCACATCATAGAACCTTTTCATATTTTGGCACATTGCAACCTAAACTGTCAATGTAGTTTTGGGGGTAAAAAAACAAAAAGCACATAATTGTGAGTTGGAAGGAAAACGATGCTTGGGTTTTAAAACTTTTGTAAAATGACCAAAACTGCCCTGCATTTGTGGCAGCCTTACACCTGAACTACATTCATAAGACATCAGCAAAGAATTAACAGCACAATAATGGAGCTAAATACATGGCAACACTAGAGGAAAACCTACTGGAGGCTGCAAAAGGTTTGAGTGTGGCGTGGCGCTTCACCTTCCGGGGCAACACTCAGAAACATACAGCCGAGGAAATGTTTGGATTGAAGCATATTCATGTTATCCTGTGCTGCATCTCTATCACGGTCACATGACCAAAGGAATAACACATGACCCATCTCCTCCACCCCACCTCCGGAAACAAATGACAAGATGCAAATAAATATTGGTTTTTAATATTGGCCAATACTGATGTTAGTGATGACACATTATGCATTTCTACATTGTACATTTGGTAAAGTACAACAGTAAAATGAATTTATCTAGTTTAAAAGTGTGCTTTATCTCTGTCTTGTGGTTCAGAGAAGACCGGATTCTGGTTGGACTCTGTTACTCATCAGACACCACGTTTCAAATCATGAGCGACATCAACGACAGGCAAAAAAATACATTTGTAGACATGACTGATTACGGCCCTGTGTCTTCGCTGGCCCAGCTGCAGGCGAAGCCAACAGAAAGGAAGTACTTCTTTGACCAACCTGTTGGGTGAGGAACTCCAAATATGACATTTATAATATTGCAATATTATAAACTGATGAAGAGGTCAGGAGATTTACTGATGTTTAGTTAATACTGACAGATGTTCACCTATAAAGGTCAACTTTCTGGCAGTCCGCCACATCAGTTTTCATTGTACCTGTCTCTGAGGCTCCACGTTTCTAAAAGCTTATTGAACTGCTTCTTCCTGCTGCGCTTGTGCAATCATTCCCAGCTTACTGTGGCTCTACCTCCAAGCCCGACATGGACGGGACGGCCACAGCTACTGTTCAACAAAAGGCTGTGAAAGAGTAAAAGTCATAGCCACTACATCGTCCAAACAGACCTGCAACTGTACATCTAAAGCCTACCCCAAGTACTCAAAGGCACCATCGGCAGTGGTGCCTCTGCCTGCTCTAAGCACGAAGCCTTGCAAAGACTGTGGTGCTAAGGAGGTTTGTTTCATTGTATTTCAACATTAAGACATTAACATTAAGCTCAAGCCAAAACTGTTGATCATGTGCTGCGCTGTTGTTTCAGATTGTGTTTTCTAGTGAGCCATGGATGCCCTACCTTCACACACAAGTCAAGTCTTTAAACAGCGAAGAAGAAAAAAATGGAGATAATGCTTCCTTTATCACTGTGAGCTTCCAGGAGTATTAAAGCACTTTAAATCCTTTCTATTTATATATTACAAATTTAGAGTTTTGCCTGCTGTAAATGTTTTCTTTCGCCCTTCAGGTGAATGAGGTCGTCATACCTTTTACTCAGTCCGGATTTTTCCTGGTCTCAGTGGATGCCTGTTCTGGAAAGGTTATCAAGAAAGCCCCATTCATGAAGGTGGACAACAAGATGAAACAGTATCTGAAAACAGGAATCCCAAAGCGGTGAGTTTGTGTTAAAAAACAAAACAAAGAGAAAACAGTTGAAAGAGTTGACAATTTGCTCCTCATTTTTAAAAAACTGCAGAATGTTGCCTAATGCACATACCTGTTTGTCTCCAGCTCAATAGTACTGATGGCAACACGAGGTCAGCCTGAAGGTCTGGTTGATCTGGCTCCACATCTGGTCTCTTTTGGTTTTGCCAAACCTGCTGAACTGCAGAGTAAAGGTAAAAACACAAGCAGTGCTTTCTAGAGATGTGTGATGTCTAGTTTTAATAAACTTAAAGCCACAGAGTTGGTGTCTTAAATTATCCATGGCATCTTGTATTAGCAATTAGCAATGTTAGCATAGCGAGCAATACCATAACAGTGATCTCTGTGGGTTTACCCTAAAGCCAACCAGGGTAAGGTGACCAGATTTGTGAACTAAATCTGGGAGCATTTCTAGCTCAGAGATAAAGTAAAATTTGATTGAGCAAAAGGAAATGAAGAAACTGAGTAGAAAAGAGTAAGAAAATGAAAATGGTTATAGAGCACTAAGACTGGAGAGAGGGCAAAGGTGTATACTATGTAAGTGAGCTTGTACTTAATATCAGTATCAGTGAGTGTTGATTTTAAACACACACTGACAATAGATTATTTTTTGCTGTCTTTCTACAGTGTCTACTTCAAAGAATGTTATTTTTAGCACGACATTAAAGTTGAGATTTTGAGCTTACGACCTTCTGTTGAGGGAATATAGTCTGATTCTGGTCACCAGCTAATCTTTTATTGTCGCCTCTCACAACAGAAAGTTTGGCAATGTGGGGAATTCTGGGAGCTCCTTCGCCTCCTTCATGGATTTCACTACGAACTGGGCAAGAGGGCGGCGTGTTGGGGCTTCAGGAGCGCTACTTGCCCTTGGGTTTGGAGACTTATGGGTGTGTGCCGCCTGCAACTCAAAAACGCAAAGACCTGGAGCTTCTCAAAAAAGCCACAGGGCAGCAATAACCAATGTGAACTCTACAACTTACCAAGCCAAAAAAATAAAAGATAAATTCTTGCACACAAATACACAAACACGCAGCCAGTTGCTGAATGTGAACTGCTGAACTCTTAATTTATTAACAGTGGCAAGTATGTTTACCTATATTGAGTGGGAATAAGGAGTGATAATATGAACGGGGTAAATATTTTTTTTGTGATGTATACTTGGATGTGTGTTTGTGTTGGCCTGCCTTAAGGCCTTTTTAAAAGTCAATGCACTTTTGCTTTATAAATCTATCAGTCAAAGCTTTAATTAAGTAACTCTCTTGGCTATCTTGTACCACAGTAAACATAGAAATGAGTCAATTATTGCCAACAATTATATTGAAAGCTAAAGAAAATTATATTGGCAGGAAGTAAATGAAAACAGAATACAAACAGCATAATGGATTAGGTACATAGGCCAAAAGAAAAATCTAAAAATAAATTGGGTTGTACCGGAAATTTGACTTTAATTAAAACTGAAAATGAAATGTCTGAGAGTTACAATGTTAGGCCAGGTTAGAACCTGTAGTGTAGGAAATCAGAGTCAGTGGGTTGGTGATCCTAGCATATAGAAAACCATGGAAAATAACAATTCTATTCACATTTGTAATTGGTTCAAAGCAACTCAATAATGTGCAGTAAGAATGAATCAGGCTGTGTTTCTACCTGAATCTTAACTGGAAAACCTCTTCTGATCGCTGTGCAGCTGAAAGACTTTAGATTTTGAGCACCTTTGTTTGGATTCCTACGTGGATTTACTGGAGCATCTTTCATTTTTTATTTATCTTTTCTCAGTTATGATCTCTGAAGGACTTTGCCTTATTTGCAGCACAAAAAGAGATTACTTTTCTTCATTGTTTTCTGAACATAACTGAATGTGTTACCTGTTGTCTGCCTCATTCATTACCTTTTTTGTGCATTATTACCAGAATGGTGACATTTAATTAAAATGTGCGCCATACTGTGCAGTTGTAGTGAGCAGAAAATGCATACAAATCTTGTACCTGCTGAGAGTTATATACAGTTGTACTTTAGGACGATGTATCCTTTATCGTGTGTATGGATGTGAGCAGGGCTCCCCCACTGAGCGTCGAGAAGTATTTGTTCATGGCTGATTGTGAGACAGTCGTAGTACAATAATAACCTTGTTGCCTTTTAACCACTGTACTGTTAAAGAGCAGAAAAATGGGAGACATTTCTATTACTCAGCTTTTGTTTAGCTGATACTTTAAGGTGCACAAATTAGATATTTTCATTCTTTCTAAGTAAAGAAACTGTAAATATGATTCTGTACTTGTACTGTAGAGTTTATAGTCAGTGCTGTATTGGCTGTTCTTTTGCTTTTTGTCTCTTGATGAGTTATTGTAAGTTTAAAAAAATATTTTGACATTTAAAAAAATATCTGCTTTTGTTATAAAATTGTCAGTTGAATAAACATTTGCAATTTTTAGTAACGTGTGTTTTGGTTACCAGTATCTGCTAAAAGAGTTGCTGGTCACTTTCCTCTGCCATTCCACACTGTAACAGTTTTGGTATTTTTACATTCGAAAGAAGTCATGTTCCTGCGTTTTGATGCCTTCCAAAACTGAGTTGTACCTGTTGAGCTCAATGCTTCATAACTCAAATATCAGAGCAACAATTAAAATAAAGTCAACTGAATTTATATCCAAACTAAAAGAAGGAATTAGGCCCATGGCTGTACAGTTTTAGTCACTTGAGGCTTTAACTGGACAGCCTTCATGCAGGAGATTCTACTCCAGACTTTACACTGGAAGCTCCTCCTACAAGACAAACCTCCATTAATGGGAGTTCAGTTACCATGGCAAAATTACAAGCAATCTAATCCAAATATTTTATTGTAACTGTGGTGTAATTAAATTGTTTGGATTGCCTTCTGCTATTTATTTAAAATGGTGTGGCAAAGAAATCACCCCAAGGCAGCGGATTTCAAATGGAACATCCCATAATCAGCTTGTCTTTATAAGGTTTTGGAGGACATTCAGCCTTGGAAAAACACCTGATGGTAAAAACAAATGACACATAATACCTGGTAATCCTTCATATTAACATGAAATAACTAACAAGCCATCAGAATCATTGCATTCACAGAAGAGAACGCAAGCAGAGCTAACACAATTTTGTAAGCTAGTCAGATTTTACAAAATAAAAGAATTGTGTAATCATTTGTTGTTGTCTGTATTGTGTGCAAGATGCAAGAAATATCTTAAGGCAAGAGTTAGCCTATGATGGTGCACCTCAATTTTGTACATCTGTAGACTTGAAATGTTTGAAATTGTTCAATGTCAGTCAGAAGAGTAGTAAGAGGAAAGTAGTACGCACAACTCCAATGTCAAAAAATAAATAAAAATGAATGGGTGCCCGGTTCTGAAGAACTGCAGAAAATGTAAGTCACCAGCACTCCCAAAAAACTCAGGGTTTTAATGTGGGCAAAAAAAGAACAAGTTTCAGCTACATGCTATTGCCATTCAATTATTTAGTTTGACAACCCCAAACAGAGATTTGAACCATGATCAATCGTATTTGCACAAAAGATGACATCTTCAGAAGATAAGAAATCAAAATATGAGATTTGTCCAATCTTACTATCATCTATGTAGATTATTCATCAAAATACTTGACTACAAAGAGAAACCTACACTTTACATGGTTGCTAGATTATTTATTTACAGGGAAGAAAATTGGGGTTTTAAACATTTTTTTCACTTAGTTTCACAATGACATCAGAATCCATTTAGTTTCTCCGTCTATTTTCTATAACTGCTTCATCCTGTTTAGCATCTCCAGGAGGTTTTTTTCAGAGTGGGAGGAAGACAGAGTGCCTGCTCAAAACCAACTCATGCGTAGAATCCCCAGTCCTCATGAAATCTTTTGCTTCCCCTTTTTTCTAGCCTTATTGCTTTTTTGTTTTTGATTTACTTGGACAATTGCTTTCACCCCATGATGCTCCATGACTTCAGGGGATGTCATTGATGTCATTGAGCATCAATGACATCTTATTTAGGTCTTCAAATGCCAGGCACGTCTTAAAACTTTAGCAAAGTGTTACTATTGCTGTCCTTTGATGCTCTTGTCTTTGTGCCACATAGAGGGATGGAATATACTTGTTACATCTCAGTTTTAATTATGCAATACTAAGAGTTTTGAACCATGCAAAGTACACTTAGAGAATGTGAATGCCAAGGCTAAAAATATGACGCTGGGGACCTGTGTGGGTGGAAGCCTTTAGCGTTACACAGTATTAGTTGTCATGCAAAGACTATATCTATGGCAACACGTTCTTCTTTGCAAAATAGTAGATTTTTTTGTGTGTTTTATCTTTTATTATCTTCACATAATTAATCAATACTTGGGGTTTCTGCTTCTGTTTATGAAACAAGAAGCATCAACGGTGTCTCAAAGTGTAACATTTTTTCAGCAGTCCGACAGGTTAAATGTATCCATTCTAACTCTATATGCTTTAGAAATTGTTATAAGAAAATAATTCATATCCAGTGGGTTTGAATAAACCTTAGTACACTGGGAAAACCCTCACATGGACAAGAGGAGAATGCTAACTCCTCATGGAAAATCCATTGCTGAGTTTCCAACTAAGAACCCTGTAAGTGTTGTGCAGCAGGGCCTTGCTAAACATATAACGCCTGAATTTTTCGCATTTTTGTCACATTACAACCAGGAATGTAAATGGATTGTATTTGGATTCTACTTGATTTTAATACTGCACCTTGAACACACCATTTCCACTGTGAAACATGGTGGTGCCAACAGCATGCCGTATGGATGCATTTCTTTAGTATTTATAGGGAAGCGCATGGAAATGATGGGAAGATGGATGAAGCCAAACACAGAGAAATCCTAAGATTGACCTATTTTGCCAAAAAGAATAATCTCACACAAGAATCTCAGTACAAAGACTTTGATGAATCATTGACAGTAGCTTTAGCAAGAATTTTGGCAGCACCTATTAGCGTGTGCTAAGAAGGTTAGCATAGCTTAAACTGTAGACACTGCAGTTGTCTTTCAGCCTTTTTAGTGGATGCAGTTGATGCCCTGCTGATGCTCAGTGATGGTGGTCCTGAATAATTAAGCAGCTCTGACAGCCGTGTAGGGGTTCGTCTCCATGACTACTGCTCTCCCTGTGTCCCTACAGCCCGGAGGAGTAATGTAAATCTTCAGTGTGCTCTATGTCAGTTTAACTCTGCCACGCCAGACATACTGTATGTGTCAGAGTTAGTTGGAGCCTTTGATTTACGTGTCCTTCCTTGGTCTCGTCTCTGCTCAGTGTCTTCACTCTCGCAAAGTGTTGTGGACAGCTCAGGTGTCAGATGAGATGTGAACAACTAAAAAGATCACCTACAAGGTGTCTGAGATGATTATATAGAGACAGCAATGCTTGGGGAAGCCTCTTCTGCCATGCGACGCGGAGGGCTAAGGGAGTGGTGTAGGTCACCTTTTAATGATGTTCATAATTTCAATTGACCGTATGGCAGCAATATCTGAGATTCTGAGTCTGAGATTGGTACTTCTTCCACTGCCCACAACAACTTGTAGTTACCACACACACATTCACCACACCACTTAGACTTAGGCAATTACCCTTTAACATCAAATGGATCATCAGTCCCCCGGCCCATTAGATAGTGAATTAACCTTATCTACCTGTAGATGAAGAGGTATGGCTATGACACATAACAGCCTTGGCCCAGACACCACGATTACAGAAAATGTGCTCTGCACTTTCCACACAGCATGACGCGGGCTAATCGCACCCTGAGAGATTCAATAAAAAGAGGATTATGACACAGTTATGTTTTACCAGAAATACTTGCTCTGTGTTTTAATCATGCACTAATTTAATATCCCACAACATGTTGGGCATTCGGTTTGGGTCCGTTTGACTTTCAGAAGCTAAACCTCAGCGTGGAATGTCTAAAGCCGAACTTCATCTCAGTGGGTCTTAAATGATTTGTGCTACATTCAGGAAAAGATTGTGCAGGAAAAGATTAAAAGGTGCTTTAATTAACTTTAGCTTTGTCACAAAGAACATTTTGTAAGCTTTTAATAATGCTCAAATGTGATGCTCTCAACATTGTTACTGTTTTGGATTACTTTGGAGGATCCTTCCAAAAGCTTTCTACGCTACTGTCCATTGGCTAAATCTGTTGTCATGGGGGCAATGCAATGTTCATCTGAGCATAAAGCCATCAGTGTGTGAGGATCATCACAATGATGACTATGAAAATGATGATTATCATGGTTGCAATCATGTAAGCTTCAGTCTCCAACGAGGCTAATCCCTCCAGCGAAACAGAATGGCCTGTTAAAAGAAATCAAGCCGAGACACAGTGTGATTACAAAGTCAAGATAATCAGTGCTCTCCAGAAAGAGCACCTAGGTGCCTAGAGAATCTGGCCACTGGCTATTACTTCATAGCTAAAATAAATCAGGACAATGCTTTCCTCAGTCTGCAAGGCAGATTAATGAATTAAAAATAAAATAACCTGAACCTAAGATCAGCAAAAGAAGCATCCATCTTTCCAAATATTAAGAACAGAAGCCATTTAAAGAATTTTCCTTCTTTGAAGCCAGAGAATATGTCGAGTTAACCTACCAATATTGTGTTAATCAACTCAAAGTTTGAGTTGAAATAGCAAATCAAGCTGAGTGAGTGACGAACAGTTTTCAGTGGTAAGTATTTTAAAAAGTAATTTTGACTGCCATCACATTATTCACATTAAATGGGTGTAAGCATAAAACAAGCAGTGACCATGATGGGGTCTTGTACAGAACCCATTTCCCATCATCAAAATATTCATTTTTTGGCTCTGAAACTTTATAAACATTATTTGGAAACTATTACTTCAAATGGCCAAAAAGATTCTCTCATTGCCAAAAGTGAAACTGTCGGAATGATTCCTCAGTCTTTTGAGAAAACATTCTTTGTACTAAAGAGACATAAGAAGAACTTTTCAAAGGTGTGTTACATTTGGCTTTAAAGCCAACACAGCATTACAGAAAGGGAATGTCAAACGGACAATAAAATGTGGCAAGAATACTTTATTTTACTTAAATGAAATCAGTCGAAAGTCACTTTTTGCACCAGGTTTTTTTTGTTCTAATAAAGTTTGTTTGATGATCTGAAACATTTAGATGTGACAATAAAGCTAGAATACATGAGGTCTTTAGGGGGGTAAATATGAGAGTGAACCAGGCTGCATGACGTCATGGTGTAGAATCAACAGAACCAGATTTCACCTAATGTGACTGCCTACGACTGGGTTCACGCACTCACAGCGGCATCAACGTAGGCCGGCCACAATGAAAGATCAGACAAAGGTTAAGAGAATAAAAGATGCAGGGGAACAGAGATTATTAAAAAAAATGAAAGAAAAATTGCAAGGAAAACTGAGAATATAAAAATAATAATAAAAAAAAAAAAGAGGCGTATATTTATTCAGAATGGATACCAATGAGCTAAATGAGATGTAAAGTCATGCTTATGTTTCCAGGCAGCAAAGAAGCATCTCAGGACCCTAAAGTAATCTGATGCTTAACAGGGCCCCTCTCAATGTTGCCTCACAAGACAATTCCTCCCCTCTGTTGCTTTGGCGTCAAAGTGATCTCTTAATTAATTCATAACGCTGCACAGATCTAAATTTGCTCTCGTTAGCCACCCGCTGTTTACTTTTCTTTATTTGCTATCATTAACCCCTCTTCCCTTCAAACTGTGCACCGTGAGTGTGCAAGCACGGGGGGAATTGGGGTGGGCGTCGTGACATCCTCACCTAGCAACCTGGCACAGTGAGATGCTCAAAGGCTCTGGATCACTGTGGTGGCACACACACACACGAGTACACCCAGTTTCCCACACTTCAGGCCCTCAGAGTAAATGTGACTCAGGTGCTTCTGCTGGTGACGCTCCATCAACCAGACAGCTCATCGGGACTGGATAGAAACTGGATCTGCATCAACAGGTCTTTCCTGATAAGATGACTGATAAATCAAGAGGAAAGATTAAAGGAGAAGTGCCTCATTATTGGAGAAAAAGGGACACGATTGCTTAAGCTTATTTTTTTTCTCTCTCAGTAAACAGAGAAAGTTTTTTTTTTGCATAGGGGAGAAAAGCAAAAACCTGGACTTTTTCTCTAATCATATTTTTTCTAATAATTTTTTAGGCCCAGTCATAGGTGTAACTTCGCATAATTTATTTAAACAAGTGAAAACAGTCAATTAGCCAAAGCTATACGCTAATCTAGTTATGAAAGAGTAACTAAATGGACAATCTCTATCCTCATCCAAGTTTTCCTCATAGACCTACAGTTGCCTTGTAATAAAGACTGACAGTGTGCCACTCACACACGTGCGCGCACGCGCGCACACACACACACATGCACACATCCATGGACTGCGTCATGCCCTATCCTGCAACACGCCTCCAGTAGCAGAGGGATGCCTTGCCCACCTGTGGCTTCTGACTCCTGGAGCCAACCATCTCATCACACCTGCCATTCCTCTCTCCTTTCATTCATCTGGTTCTTCTGCTCAATCCGGTTGCATTCAGAAAAAGGAAGGAACTTTGGCCAGAAGATACTTTAGAGGTTTACGACTCAAGTGACGTAGAAGGAGGAGGACAGCATCCCCCCAAAAGGATCTGGTGGCACTTTCAGAGTGGTAAGACATCAGCCATTTTGAATTTAAATTGTTTGGAGACATAGATTATAGAGCATAGATTAGATAAGTATAAGGATGGGAGTAATGACGATTTTAAGACAGCACAGTGGTAAACAAACATAAAAAAGAGAGCAATACTGACACATGAAAGCAGTAGTATGTTATTAATGCTGAAAACGTTTTGACTTCTACTCTGCTAAATAAATCATTATTCATCTTCCTTCTACTTTTTTTTTGCAATGCCCGTCCATCTGTTGGTCGTTGGACACTGAAGTAACCATATGCTCTTTATGTATAAATCATCCACCACAGCTCGTTCCATTTCAGCTCTCTTTGGTAAAACATGAATTTAGCACACACAAACACCCACCCCAAAAACCCTCTGAGGTATTGCCTGTCCCCTAAAAAAATTAACCCCATAGTTTTTTTTCACTTTCATAAATCTAGTTATTGCTATCTTCTGCTATCTTATATATATTTTGTAGACTCCCAAACATGTCTATTATAACTTGATTAGTTCTTGCTTGAGTTGGGATGGTCATTGCAGTAATAGTAATTTTGAGCATTTATTTAGTGGTTAGGTCATTTGTTTCCTCGCTGATATGTCCTCTTACGCAGACAAACCGTCCCTCATTAAAGTGCCTTTTATATGGGAAACCAGAGTGAAAAAAACAAAAAACAACACAAAAAAAAGCGCACACATGAACGTACAAATGCTCGACAGTCACAAATCAAATACACTAAACATATTGACAGTGCCATGGGTTTTGCTGACTGTCATTTAAGCTGTTATCAAACAGCCAGGGAGATGTGTGGGAGTTTCAGCTGTAATTTGACAGTTTTGGTGGCACTTTCTAACAGGAGAGCTGTGTCTGCTGTTGGCTCATCTGCTGCTACAGCCTGACAGCTTGTTGAGCTTCCCAGCAGGAAGCAGCAAAAAAGGGGGAAAAAAATGGCTAAAACAATGCAGATTATGTGCATTTACTGCTCTGTTTGTAGATTCATTACAGGATCGTCCTGCTTAATTTTCTCCTGCAATAAATTGTGACCCGGCCCCACTCCCTTCACCAAATATCTGTAAACCTGGACCTAACATGAAGCAAACATACTTTTAACAAACTGACCAAATCTGGCAAAGACTACCACACATGTTGTCTGTGAATGCTGCATGTGAATAATTGATGGTATCAGCCTGCTTAAAAATGCATCGCCAACCTTTCTGTCGCACAGAGAGAGGAAACAGTAATTAGCGTTCACATATGAGGGGAGACCCTGGCTAATGATCAGTTGGGTAAACACAGCCAGCTGCTAAAGGCTTTTGAAATAAATATGCTGTTTGTTTATGACTCAATTTGGATTACAAATATATGAAAACACTGTACTGATAACTTTAGTAGCTAATTTTCATCGCATGCTACATCTGGTTTGGTTTTAAGGAGAACAAGTACAAGGTCTGTGAGTTTGATATACAAATTTCCCCTCTGGATTCGTAGTTTTGTAAATATATTTTTTTCTGGTAAAGATGGCCTTTATTTAACAATAGCTGGGAATAAAGGTGACAAAGTGAAAGAAAGCAAGAAAATGAGTGATGTTGCAGCCAAGAGGCCTGGACTCTTAACCTCAGTCTGCTGCAAAAAACCTCAACCTTTAATTCAAAAGTCCTCATATCAACCAGCAGCTAGAGATTTGCTTATTTAAGTCTAATGTCATTGAAGCAACATAAGATTAGATAAGAGAAAACGTGACAATAAATAGGGTGAAGTATTACACAGTCCATTTAAGTCTTAAAAGAAACCCTGCATAACGTGTGAGATTAAGTACTGCCTTGCCAAAAAATATTGGCACATAAATTTAACTAATATTTGTGAGCTTCCTATTGGATAGTTCATGGAAGTTACTTAACCCCAGCTGATGCAATGAGCAGCTTCCACTTACTTTAACAACCATATGGACAACCTATGGTCATTGAAAAGACTGTTTAAGAAGTATCAAATCATTAGCATACGTGAAGCAGAGAAAACATCTAAATAGATTGCAGAAGCTACTATCATTAAGTTGAGAACTACCTAAGGCATTATTAAAATCTGGAAGAATAGTAGGAAATAGAGCAGTGGTCTCAAACTGCATTCCTCAAGGCTGAGTATCCGGCAACTGATAGATGGCTCTGCTTCAGCACACCTGGCTCCATTAGCATCATTAGCATAGCTCTGTGGCGCTTCACTGCATGCTAGTGAGGCAGTTTTACCAATTAGTTGAAGTGTGAAAGACAATGGGGCTCATCAAACAGTTGCAAGACTCTGGACCTTGATCAATGCAGTTTGGTGACAAATGACTGCCGAACTGAAGGATGTGTTTAATAGTGAAAGTAAGAGCTGTGTAGCCATAAGAGACCACTAATCAAAAAAGCTAACTGGAGGAAAAAAACAAAACATTTTGCAAGGGAGCATAAACACTGGACTCTGGAGCAATAAATAAGGACATGTGATCTTATGAGTCTAGACGTCCTCTGTTCCAGAGGGTTGGGTGCATTAGAGTAAGAAGGGAGATAGCTGAAGCACTGTACCCATAATGACTAGTCTCTACTGTAGCAGTCTGTGAAGACAGTGCTATGATCTGGGGTTGCTGCAATTGGTCATTCCCATATGATGATGTCAGCTGACTACCTGAAGATACTGAATCACCAGGTTATTCCATCAATAGATTGTTTCTTGACTAATGATGTGGGGATGTCCCCAGATGACAATGCAAACTCCATTAGTTGAAATTGGGAATGAGTGGTTCAGGGAGTGTGACATTATTTTCACACATTTATTGGCCACCAGAGATCAGACCTTAACACCACTGAGAATATTTGAAATTTTCTGAGGAAAGAATTGAACAGTGGTCAAACGTCTTCCACCAATACAAGATCTTGGAGGAAAAACTAATCCCATATGGAAATAAATCATGTGACATAGCAGAAGCTATGTGTGCTTAATCAAAGCAAATGTGTTCTTTAATCAAAGTTTCAACTGACTTTTATATATATATAAAATGTCTTACATATTTGTTAAAACTGTCACTATGTCTACTATGAGACAGATATTCTTGAAAAAAGTCAAGTAACTCGTCTTCAGCCAGAGCCTCTGGTGGTGCCTGTAGAAATACGACGGTCACAGACAACCAATCAGAGCCAGGAGGCGGTTCTTAGCACTGTCAATCATGATTGTGTCGCTAGGGGTCCTTACTTCCTGCTCACCTGTGGATAATAAAGGCTTCGGCTTTCCCAGAAACAACCACAATGGGAGTCGGGGGCGCCGGGGGAAAAGTTAAGACAATTTTCTTTTTTACAGAAACAGAAAAAAAATGGGGCCCTGTCAGTTACTGTTATTGTGTTTTTTTTAAATTGTTTTTAGCAGTACAAATTAAATGTTACCACTCCCAGACTAAAAAGCACACATCCATATTTGCACTGACCACCCCCCTGCATCTGCATGAAATGGTTCGTTCCTGCTTAGCGCGCTTGACAGTGACTGTGTTCAGCAGCAGGCAGTAGAAAACAACCACCGTGGCTCTTACTATGCCGCCAAGAAAAATGATAAAGTTAGGTTTTCAAAGAAATAGAGATAAGAGAAAAAAAAAGACAAGAGTGTCAATTTGTAACACAGTTTTACTCCGAGAGGTGGGTAGACTGTTTGCCTCCATTCAGTAGCATTTAATGAACGAAGGAAAAGAAATACCAAGATATTCATATATTTAACTTGTCCCTGTACCTTTTACCACACTTGACAACAGGTGAGTCAGTTAGCAGCAGCTCTAACCCCTGATACCAGCATGACCCTTCACCCCTGCCCCAGTGAAAAAGGTGAGCAACACTGTTTTCGATGACAAGCTAGTTAGCACTGCTAGTTAGGACTGCAGCCAGTCCACACAGTTTTACCTTAGCTTGTGTTTAAATTACAGATATCTGTTGCCACGTCCTTCCTGACCTGTCCTCTCCTAAGTGAAATTAGAGCTGCAGTATGTAACTTATATAAAAAAAGATATTTTTTACATATGTGTTAAAACTGAGAGATAATATGTGAAAAATTTATTTCCTCTGCCTTCTCCCAGTTCTATCTAAAAACAACCAATCAGAACCAGAAGAAGGGTCTTAGTGCTGTCAATCACAATCTCATGTGGCTGCTCATGCTCCTTGCCCCTTGCTCTGTGCTATGCTGCAGCTGTTGTGAATGTTCAGTTTCGTTAGCATATAAACCGCAGATGAACAGTTTTCCTGTAGCAAGTTGTTTCTTTGCCATTAGCATATTTAGCAGGGAGTGTATGAGGTTGATTGACAGCACTAAGACCCTTCTTCTGGTTCTGATTGGTTGTTTTTGGTCAGAATGGTGCATTACTTTAGCTAAAAATAGTAGTTCAGGGAGGAGGTGGAGGAGATAGATTTTTTTCCCCAGATTATCTGTTACATAGCAAATTGTCACAACATGGTGACAACTTTAACAAATATGGAGATTTTTTTTAAATTAAAGTTATATCCTGCAGCTTCAATAAAATGCAACTACATAGCGTTTTTTGACTAGTCTGGTTTACTTCATGTATATTTTGCACGTTGCTTTTGACTGTTGCAAGTGGGGAGAGGCCGTTCAGTAATCTAAAACTAATAACAAAAAAATTTAAGCAACCTGTTTGCTGTATTGCATGCAAACTGTTGCATTTAAAATTCATTAGCCGTAAATATTGTGCTAGTATCAGTATTGGACCAAAGAAAGCAAGGCAGTTGCAAGCCTTTAAAATTGTGACGCTTTATATGGGTCAGATAGAGTCAAGAAATTGTAACAGTAGTTGCGAAGGAGGGTCCCAATTTAATTTTTTGTCATGGGGCCCAAGATTACCGGCAGCACCCCTGATGGGAGTTGACCCTGAAGTCCTAAATTACCTTGGAGAGAGAAGGAGCTCCCCTGTGTCTCCCAACAAAGTCCTGAGGTTCAACTGGAAAGGTTAACACAGGCATGAATGCTCATTCTAGTTAGCACGGCCACCAATGACTTCAGATAAACAATGTCCCCACAATGGTGAGTTGTTTGTCCATTAGTACATTTAGCAGCGTGTACACTATTCAACTGACAACGCTAAGACCTTCCTCCAGGCTCTGACTGGTTGTTTTGCACTGGGAGCAGCAGGAAGGGAGGAGTTAGAGGAGCTCAATTTTTTCTGTCACATATCTCTTTTCTGTCTCATTAAAAAACATTAAAGATACTCAAAATGAGATAGATAGCATCTCAATACAATGATGTATAAAACATATGTTTTTTAAAAAATATTTAAAAATTACATAGCCTACTAAGATTAAATTCACATTATCCAAAATAATGTGACTTTATTTTAAAGTCACATTAAAATAAAATTTTAATGTGACTTTAAAAGACACATTAAAGTCTTCACATTAAAGCTTTAATGTGAAGACTTAACGTAAAGACTTCACATTAAAGGCACTCCCAACTAAATATTGGATTGTGACCTTTTTTTGTTGGTAACTTTATTATTATTATTACTATTATTATTATTATTATTAGGTTTTTTTTTCTGGCCAGGCAGTATGTTACACCAGCCTGATCTTACTTTTGTCTTAACTGAATCACAAACAATGAAATTAAAGGTCAAAAACATGAATCAAGAGTTAAATACCCTCATTATGCTTTTTTGTTATTTTTTCTCTGCAGTTGCACATAGTGTAGTTTTTCCACATTTAATCACATTCCAACCACAAATATCAAATCTACTTTGTAGCGATTTGAGAAAAAATCCCGTTTTGTGTTTACCGCATGCGGCACACAACGATCATCTGGAGGAATCTGCTTTGGTCGGATGAGATCAAAACTCTTTGGTCTCATCTTGCAAAACAGTATGTGTTGGATAACAACACTGCACATTGTCCTGAACACAGCATTCCCACTGTGAAACATGGTGGTGGCAGCATCAAGCTGCGCTTTTAGCGAGGATATTCAGACTTCTAGCAGCAGGTAATGAGCACAACAGCAGGTTGGAAAAAAAGACATTTATCTTCAGTGAGGAGCTCTCTTGCTCTTTGATGAGAACATGTGATGGCAACAATTATTCATAATTTTAAAGAAAGTAAATTAGTTATTCTTTGCTGTTGTCTTGAACTTCTTCGAACCTTGAATCTCACACATTGTGTAGCGTTCTTGTTATGTTTCCCTTTAATTGGAATTATAAGTTTGGCATGTCTTAAAGCACTCTAAATTAGGCGTTGGAGCACCAGCGCTGAGTAATTCTTAACTATAGAGCAGGTTATTTTAGGAAAGCCTGACTTTTACTCTGAACATCTCATTTGTTAAGTTATTGCAACAAGTAGACGACTGAAGCGGTAGATTAAAAAAAAAGATCAAACCTATCAATTATTTTTTAAACTGAATAAAATTTTATTTAGATTGAGGGATTCTGGAATGTATTGCATGTCTTGTTCACATTAGAAGGGCAATAAAAATTTACATTTAGTGTTTGTTTTTCCCTCTAGAGTAAAATGACAAGAAAATCCCACACTAGAAGAGCCCTGACCCCACTGTGCACAGAGATTAAGGTAAGTCACAGCATACCATTTGTCAAAGGAAGACATTTGCGGCATCTTGGATATATATTTTACCTGTGGATTTTAAGATGAAATTGACTTCAAATATTTTAAAATTTGTTGTGATAAAAATATAAAAATAGTCTGATCGTAAGCCAAGACCTGTGATTCAAGTTGAACTACTCTGACTGCATCTTGGTTTTTAAAAGTTCTTCCCTTGAGTCTTGCTTAGTTTATTTTTTCCATCTGCATCTTCTTAAGGCCTTTAATTTTCCCTGATATCTTGCATCTGTTTGTTGTTAAGGCATTTAGTTTTTTGTTTCTCCACCTGTCAGTCAGTCTCTCAGTGTCCTTTGGTTAATACACGTGCTGTTACTTTTTAGCTCTCTGAATCCATGTTTACTCCCCTGCTAGCTCCTTTCCTTTATGTAAGATATTTTGTTCCCCGTTGCCACTTTTGTATCTTTTTATGTTTGGCTCCCTGTTCAGCAAACCAAAGTCATTTTTTCATGTTGTATTTTAAACTGTTTCCTGCTGTACCACAGGACATTTTCTATAAACCATTGCTGCCTCCGGTGTATTACTGACGGCTTCTTTAGGGGCTAACGCCTGAAGGTTTAAAAAGCATGGACCCAGTAGATGTCAATCTTTTTGAATATTTTAGTCGAACAGCCACTTGCCTCCAAGCTGTCAACCATTAACCAGTTGACAGCTTGATCCAGCATGGAGCTATCTTTCTGTAGGATCCCTCTGCCTCCTGTAATGCTTGACTTGAGGAAAGTCAGGCTTGCAGCAGTAATCCTGCTCAGTGTCTTCCAGCTCCCTGGCCTCATTTCTCACGGACCTGCTTCTATGCGCAGCCAGCTAGTTACCCATAACAAAATTATTCAGTTAGCTCTCAATCTGATCCTGCCGTGGAGCCATATGAAACACGCTTGCCACAGATGTCCAGCCTCAGAGCTGGCACGCGTTGTGGACATTTTGCAGTCCGGCACTCTGGCACTGATTGTTGATAGGTCTGAATCCACAGCCGGCCTGAGGCATGAGCAAAGTAAGTCACTTCTTTGAGGCTCCAGGCCAACATAAAGCTTCCATGAGGCCTTAGTTTCCCATATTGTGTAAATCTCAGCCATTTTAATATTATGTTGACAACTAAACATAATGATATAGTGATTTTTTTTTGTTTTTATCCTGTTTAAATCTACATAAGAAAATAGCTGACAGATTGAATTATTGGATCATT
This sequence comes from Xiphophorus hellerii, assembly GCF_003331165.1. Lineage (NCBI taxonomy): Eukaryota > Metazoa > Chordata > Actinopteri > Cyprinodontiformes > Poeciliidae > Xiphophorus > Xiphophorus hellerii. The sequence continues at coordinate 21,358,380 of NC_045683.1, read as the reverse complement.
TCCTTATGGACACTGCAGAAGAGAGGAAATGATGGCGTTTGATGTCATGTTGATGGTAATACTTGGATGTAGTGTCAGTCTGCTCCTGCTGCTTGTTAAATTCTTGTTTTTCTGACAGTTTAACATCAGAATAGTTTTAGGGAATATCTACAAAGAATAATGCATCATTGATGTCCTGCTGCCGCTGGACTACATTTGAGTCAATGTAATTTAAACAGGCTAAAATAAAAAATAACTTGAAGATAATAATAGGTCAGCTTACTAATATGTGTCTGATTTCATATTCCAGAAAAAAGATGACCCTCCCAAATTGTCATGGTAGTGTCGTCCATCCCCTGTCACTACCATATTTCTGTAGCTTTCTTCTAACCAAACAGCCCAGTGGTTGGAAAATTAAAATGTCAAAATCCTAACAAATCCAAATGGACTCGATATGCAGTCAGTCAGTGCCACCAGGCTCTCTGACCACCACCAATGAAAATAGGGAAAATAAGTAACTGAATTATGTGAATACTATTAACACTGTCAATGAAGAACAGACATTCCTTGTGCATCATGTTATTCAAATGGATAAGCACAATAATTCTGTTTTTGCCCAATATTACTTGGGGAAAAATTGAAGTTTTCAACAACCCTGCTAGCATTGTTTCATAAAATTATGAAGGGAAAAAGTATCAAAATAAAAAGTCACCCTGATCAATTTGACCTCAGATCACTTATGTCAAGTTCTCAGACCATAATTGGTCAGTGTAGTGCTTAGGCTTGTTCACTGTCATCATCAGGAAAGGCTGATTGCTGCTTTTGGCCCTGTGTAAAATTATTTTTTTCCCCCACCTGCATGAGGAACATTTTACTGGTAGAGTGAATGCTGGGTGTGCTGACAAATTTATTTGTGCAAACATTACACCATCTGGTTAAAAAAAAAAGCTGGCTTCTACAGATATATATATATATATATATATTTTTTTTTTGAAAAAAACAAAAAAAATGTTTATGTATGAGGAATTGAAATACCCAGATAAAGAAAAGAGCCTGAGGCGTGTGTGCATGAAAAGTGCACTTAAAGCAGGGGAATAATTTCTTCACTATTTGCAGTGTTTTTAAAGATGGCTGGAATAACAATAACACTACCAAATTTCCTCTGGTGTGGCATTGTTTTTAATCTCCTTTGATATTTTAGATGTGCAGATGTCTTTGTGTACAGATACTCTTTGGTTTGAAAACTTCATTAAAAAAGCAGTTCTTGGATATTGTTTGGGTAACAATTCAAATGGTAGATTTTATATGTTGTTGTTTCTTCAGGCATTGAACATTAACTTGGCATTTTCTCAAAGCTCGGTCCATTTATACTGTTTTTTCAACTGAATACATTTACGAAATTGTCAAGTTATTGATGCTTTAACATTTCCATTTTTCCTGGTCTATTAAAATCTACCGCACATTACATTTAACAATAACTTTGCAGATATTGTAGCAGATTGAAAATAGTACAACAAACGATGCAAGTAATTTGTGTGTATGGAGAGGAGTGTTTTTATAGCACATAAATTGTGAGAAATGTAATATGGGTGCATAAAATGCTTTGTACATTAAAGAGCTGTAATGCAGAGCATGTAATGCAATATGTTAGTTTTGAGGTTAGTAACCATGGCAACCACATGACACTACATAGGTGGGAATTTGATTAAATAAGCGGATGAGCTGGTTTTTGCTTCATCAAATGCAGATCATGCACAGTCTAAACTTTAAATACAGTATGATTTTCTAAGAGGTCTTTAGGTGGACATTTTTATCATCTGGTTACTACAGCAAGAAGAAACTCCCACCTTTTGCAGGAATTACAGCTGCAAGTCACTTTGGATAGGTCTCTAAATGAGTATGCCACATCTTGCCAGGAGTATTTGTGCCCATTCCTCAAGACAAAACTGCTCCAGCTCCTTCAAATTAGATGATTAGATGATATCTGATTAATGCCCTCCTTGGGCAGTTAGGAGTTTTGGTGGACACCCCCCGTGATAGGTTTATTTTGTCACAACCTGCAAAGAATCAGCCAGAGACAGAGATTAGGTTTCTTTTGATTTCTTTTCTGCAGAATAGGAGAATTGAGAACAGACGCGACGAATCGCTGTCAAACACTGCCTGGACTCAATTCTGCCAGTTCTTTCTTTGCATTTCTCTTTATTGTATAGAAAAAGGAGGTTGGGCTTCTCTTCACACAGTCACACAGAGAATTGACCAACCGTCTTTACATTCTGAAACCTCCTATGGACATGCCCTTATAAGGGCATGTGGCTGACCACAACTAATCAGTTACAGATGGAACTAATAACACATGAATGTTTAACGTTTTTAGCTTCTAAGCAAACATCCTAAACAACGTTAATAACATACTACAAAAGAAAGAGAAGTTAAGTAAATATAAAAAGAAGAATAATATAAAAAGAATAATATGAAAAGATAACTTGTAAAATAAACTCATGAGTAAATGAACAGGAGGATAATTTTCCTAACACCCCGCTTGGCAGGTCTGTTGTGGTACCATCTTCTTTCCATTTGATGATATTAGATCAACAGGATAATCGGAGATTTTGATATTTTTTTATAACCCAACCCTGATTTCTACTTCTGAACAATTTTGTCCCTGACTTGATAGATGATCTCCTTGGTCTTTATGGTGGTGTTTTGTTAGTGGTGGTGGTGCAGCCACCAGGGCTTTACTTCAACAACACGTTTAAAAACAGGTTCTAATGTAACAAAACTAAAAAAAAATGCCATGGGGAAGAAGAAGAAGGATGAATACTTTCACAAGGCACTGTACATATTTAAGCTGAGTTTGTTACGATTTCTACATGCCTGTGTCTGCAGGGATGGAGTATATGAAATAAAACTGCTGTCTGATTGTGTCAAATATCAAACACTCAACATCCAGTGGCAAGCCTGAGTCACAACTTTGGATGATGGAATTACATTTTACTGACAGATTTTTTTGTTTCTATTTTAAGACACAAAAGTAGATGTATACTTTTCTTGCAAAAAAGCAAAGAAAAACTGCTAAATTTGTCCATGAACAATTTTTTTTATAGCATAAAATTACATGCTATAAAGAGAGAATTGTATGAGGTAGCTGTAGGAAATATAACATCATTTTCAAGTGCAGATAAATAACATGAGGAAAAGTTGCTGAATCAGGGAAATGCCTAAAACATGGAGGGTTGAAAAACAATGTTCTGGAAGGTTGATATGACAATAACATAATCTATAATATATTTATAATGCATTTTGGTGCTAAGCCATTCAGTGGACTAAAAAAAGTATTTTAAAGTTCATTCTCTGAACTACAGAGAGCCAGTTTAAGGACTTTAGAAGTGGGATGATGTGCTCCATTTTCCTAGTTTTAGTGAAAATACAAGCAGCTGGACCAACTCCAGCTGATGATTAGCACCGAGAGGAAAATTACAAGTTTGGGGACTGCACAAAACTGGTGAAGCAAACCAGTGAAGCTACTGTTATGTGTTGCAAAGGAAAATGTTCTTAATTCATTTGAAAAGATTAGTGCTGTAAGTGGTCGCCAAAAGCTTTTTGCCACTGCTCATTTCGTAGTAAACGTCCATAACCTTTGGAGCTGGTAACGTGTTTCTTTTATTTTAATGTTTAATATGATGTAATATTATTGCTCCTATTAGGTCTACCACAAGCTTTATGCTTCCTAGCTAAAATATTTACAGGACTCTGTAACCTCTTCATTATACCATAAAATCAGTTGCTAAAATTAAACTCCAAATTCAATTAGCTGTGTTGCTTATTTAGGTGCTGAGAGTTAAAGGCCAAGAAAGGCACATAATTAAACAACTACGAATTAAACAATTTTTTGATAGTCAGAAAAGATTTAATTGGTTGTGCTAATTCTCTTTTGGTCTTTACATTTGAATTAAGTTGTATAGCTGAATTATTAGAGCAAAGAGTTGTTGAGCTGAATGTCAGCCTGACTTCTGGCGGTGCAACATTCTGCAGAAGAATATGAAAACTCCACATTTAATGTTAGAGCAGGTAGCATTGCTAGGTGTTGATCATTTCTATGGATGTACAGTGACTTTTCACAGTTTAAAGTCTTGTCTTTGACAGTTTATGTATATCTGTAAGACATAAAAATTGAAATACTAGACATTTAATGTTTACTGTTTATGTTAACTGATAAAGAAGTAATTTTTACATAAATGGTCCAATATTTATTATCACATTTATTGAAACACTACAAATTTTAGTGTTTTTGTTGAGATGCCATGTGATAGACCAATTATGCCTAATGTGTAATTGTAAAATGGTTGGGAAAAGATGCACGTTTTTCAAAATTGTTACAGAAATGAAACATGTGATGCGCATTTGTATTTATTCTTTATTCTTATTTCCCTACATAAAATACAGCGCAGCCAGTTCCTTTCAGAACTCTGCTAATTAGTCCACCTGTGTGTCCTTTAATTTGACTATAAATGAAGCTGTTCTGTAAAAGCCTGAGTCATTTGTTCGGAACAAAAGTGAACAAACAGCATTGTGAAGCAAAGAGGACAGTCCAGATCCGTCAGGGATTGAGTTTTGGATAACCTTAAAACAAAAGGCTAAATGCAGGTTAACGTTTAAACTGCAAAGTTGTTATAGCAAGATCAGTGAGAGGGCTTTCCAGTGCCGAATTTGATCAAAGTCTGAAGCCACACAATGGTAAAGAGGTCAGAAAAATATACTGTAGACAGATGGAATAATAAGCAAGAATAGCTGCCACGAAGAACAGAGATTCAAGTTGACTTGTGTTATGCTGGATGAGCAATGTTGGACAGATTCTGTTGTGGATTCTGAAGGGTTTTTATCAAGTCTGACTTTCTTTTCCCACGACCCAAATCCAGAGGTGACAGAAGGAGGTGAAAATAAACAGTATTTACTTAAGATAAAAAACAAAAAAATAGTATTTAGCTAAAATCAAAAACAGGAATTCATGAAAGCACCATGAGGAAATACTGGGGTGTCTTGCATTGATTGTTTGAATGCAAGACAGGCGAGTTGATGAGCATATGAATGAACAATGGAAACAAAACTGGAAAGCTGTCTACAAAGTTTAATAGTGGGTTGATTGAAATTGTCGACCATTATTTCAGAAGCAAACTTGTGTGGTCAGAATATTATGTTGGACATGTATGTTTCCAGGCTGCACTTTAATTGTTGCGTGCCCAACTTTTACATTAACCCCTGCTCTATCACACCTGAAGTAAAAGAATGGCTAATTACCAGGCCTTTGCAAAACTGAATGTAATTGGTAAAGAGGGAAATTAGCCATTTGATTCAGGTGTGTTGGAGAAAGAATGCATCTAAAAGTTGCAGGATTGTAGCTCTCATGGAATGGAATTGGACATTCCTCCTCTTATTTATCTCAAAGTTGTTCTATTAGGTCGAGAGGCCAGGATGTGTGTTCAGAATAGTCCTTTTGAACCTTGCTTTGTGCACTGGAGTGCAGTCATGTGGGAACACGAAGCAGACCATTACTAAATTATTTCAATGCAAAGCTGGGAACTATAAATTGTTTAAAATATCTTGCCATGCTGAAGCATTAAGAGTTTCGTTTTGCTGGACCGAAGGTGTCGAGTCCAGCTCCTGAACAACTGACCTACGTCATATTCTCCTCTGCACCCAACTTCTCGCTTGACACAATGTATTCAGGCCTGTGCAGTTGTCCTGGCAACTGCCTGGAGAACTAAGCTTGCCAGACAAAGAAGCATTATCCGTCACTCCAAAGAACATGTCTTCAGTGCTTTGCACTTTACCTGGTTGATGTAAGGTTTGGATGCAGCCGCTCAGCCATGAAAATCCATTCCACAAAGCTTTCTGTAAGCAGTTCTTGAGCTAATCTGTAGGCCATCTGGAGGTTAGGGAGTCTGTATCTACTGACTGCAGAAATTTGGCAACCTCCAGGTTTTGGTGAGTGAGGGAATTGTTTTGGTAATAAGTGTATATGTTATATAAGTTTGAGTTATAATTATTGTGTGGGCAGATGGTTTAAAACAAAGCTAGGCTAATGATGATAACCCAAGCTTTGAACATCCCACAGAGCATTGTTTAATCAAAGCTGAAAAATAACCAGGGGTGGGTGGAGGTTCATTTTAAGCCACTTTATGTCTAAATTATTTTCCATCAGATCTTTCTTCTTCTATTTAGCCATGATTCTAAAGTATCTCTGACATTTTCTTGGTATTATCTCTGAGCCTTTCAAGATCAAATGTGTAATGGTGACTGAAATGATGATTACTTGACTTCTAGCCGTTCGAAGCAATAGACAATAACACCTGGAGCCTATCTTTGCTTGATTAGAGTGGCTGTTTGTGTGCTTCAGCTCCCGCTGGCTGTTTCTACGTGTCTCTCCTTCATCTGCTCTCCAACTGTCACTTGTTCCCTCGTCCCACTCTCCCAGCTCTCATTCTTCTGGGGATCTCTGTCTTGCTTTTTCACTGTCTCTCACATTCCCAGTCAAGCCATACTCACAAACACAAATACACACAGTGCCGTGTACTCCCAGGTGGTGAGTGGTTGCTTTGAGCAACGGCAACAATGTCCCTAGTGTTCAGGCACTGTCACCTCTCCTTACGCCGTATCCCATTACATTATCTTACTTGTTATCGCTACGTCCAGCTTTCATCGGATCTCTTTCATCTAGTCCTGGTGGTTTTTCTGTTTCCATCTTGTCTTCAGTTGCATTTTTGTGTCTTATGGTATTATCCTAGTGGATTCATGTGAAGTTATTTGCTGAAATTCTCCTCCTTTCTCTGACAACTCCACAATCCCTCAGCATGACATAGTTTTTGACACATCTGAAGACTCTGAGTGAGAGGTAGAAGAGAAGAGGAGGAAGGAGAAGAGATCACAACTGTCATTTTATATTTGCGATCAGTCCCTGATCTGGTTGTGGGAGAGAAATTGAGGGTTCGGTGGGTTAGCTGATGAACTGTAACACATGAAAAAGAGGAATCCTTGGTGGGAGAAGGAGGGGGGAAGAGTGACATGGTGAATGAAAGCTCAGAGAGCAGGAGAAGCAGGAGAGAGAGGAGATGGAGATTCAGAGGCAGTGGGTATTCAGAGCACAGTGTTCACACACAGAGAGTGACTTGCTGATTGAGGTGTTTCTGTATCTCGGTCATCTTAGACCATCTCTACATCAAATTCAACAGGAGCTCGGCACTCCAAAGACTCTTGCACCTCTCTTTGTTCTCCTTTTTTATTCTCTCTGCACCTGCAGTCGGCTCTTTTTTTTTTTAAACCTGTGCTTCGATTCCTCACCTTTTCTTTCTTGAAGCCCCTTTTCACCCGGATTTAAATATCGCACCCTTTCTCCTGTCTCTCTCCCTCCCTCTGTGCTTTGCCATGTTTCCCTATTTTTCTCTCTCTCCTTCTCTGCGAGGAGAGAAAACAACATCAGCGGCTGAGCCACAGTAACAGCACATGCAACAGGGAGCAGGGAGGACCTTCTGCTTTCCCACCTTTGCGCTCTGACTCCTGTTCCCCTTGGAGGATGATTACAACGAGGAAAACAAGAAGATTGCAGGAATGGATTTGAGCTGGTGAAGATCTGTGGAAAAAACGGCATAAAGAAGGAACTAAGACTGGACTTTTATGATGCTTTTGTAAGTGAAAACAAGGTCTAAACAAAGGGGTGACACACATAGTGCTGACAAGTACTTTAGACTTCAGTAGAGATGCCACCTGTGGCACCAGTGTGATTCAAGAACAGCCTCCTCATATAACCGTGGCTGCTCTTCTTTCCACATACCTCGATTGAATTTTAACAACTATGGCATCCAAGAAGAAGTGGTCCGAGCGGAGAGAGTTGAGGAGGGAGCGGGCATTCTCCACCCGGGATGATTTATCTGTTGCGTCAGGAGCATCCGGGCCGGGGCGTCCCACCACCAGGGGGCGTTTCTCAGAGTCCTGGAAGAGGCTGAGCTCCAGAGGGGGCTCCACCAAGAGGGGGGCGCTCAACTCTCAGCAGCCACCGGTAAGATAGTTAAGATACAGAGACCCCCTTGACTTGTTCCCAAAGATCAATCAATGACCCGGGTGCTGGGAGGAAAATGGGACAGGAAACACTTCACCTCACGTAGGAGGGTGTAAAGGCTTTGGGAAGGATTAGGAGGTACGTTGAGTTGAGGAGTTTAGAAGAATCATTTATGTCACTGTCACTTTGTTTTTAGGGACTCTAATGTCCTCATTTGTGTCAATTCATTCAACCTAATTAGCCATTTGACCTCTTTTTGACTTCTAAACAGGCTTTCTGGGTTAACTTCTTTGATTTTTTTTTCACCCCACTTTTACTCCATCTTTAATCATCTGCTGCCTTGGAAATTTATCAAAATAACCAGAGCTGGGTCTAAGTTTGGCGTTACTTTCCAAGAGAGATTTGAAACTTTGTAGGAATAATTGGAAACTGGTGTGAGTTTTATTCCCCTGGCCCTGGAGCATCAAACCTGTTATCTATCTAAGACTGATGAAAATTATAGTTCTTGTGCTTGCTGTCATAACTAAAATGACCCCTGGATCTTTAATGGTATGGTAGAGAGGGTAATATGTTACTGAGCAATCATTCGATCCAAGACATTACCTGATTGATTTCTTAACAGATTTTTAGCTGCAGTTGCTGATTTTATGATTTGATTCTGCAGAATCTAATTATATTAGTTTTTCTATGAAATATTTGTGGTTACGTAAAACCAATAAAATTACTCTCCCAGTGAAGTCATTCAGGTTTCTTAAATATGGAAGTTGTTATATAATTGTTAAATTGTAAATCATAGTGGAATTCAGTGACCTACATGTTCATTGATTTTCCTAGCAGTTTTACAATCCCTTCACATTACTGAAGGAATATTGCTTTGGTAAAACACTAGAATTATTTCAACATTGTCAACAGTTATAAAATTACACTCATAATAGCTCACAACTTGAGGAAACTGTTGTGAAATATGTTCTCATGCAGATTCAGTTCTTGACGACATTACCATATCTTTATCTCCTGATTGGGTTTCTTTTTCTTTTGTCTCTGCACCATGCGGAAAACAATTCTTCATGTTAGCTGGAGGAATAGCCAAACTTCTCTGCAATTTAAAATGTGATGGCTCCAGGATTCCATCAGCTCTATTTTTGAAATGTGGAACTTCACTGATGTTTATGGATCAAGGTCAGCATAACTGAAGCTGGTTAATATTTGGCAGCAACATCTGAGCTGGGAGATGAGTGGGTTGAGAGAGATGTGCTTGGATGGAGAGTTGAGATCCATTTCTGCTTTTTGGTTTGTGCTCCAGTAACTGGGACTATTTTGGATTGCTCGCATATACTGATATTTTAGCTGTAATGACTATAGGGCACTACTATGATTTTTTGTTTCAGATTTGCATGAACAGATTTTTAAAAATGAAAGTCAGATACTTATGTTTTGTCTGTGTCTCCTGGATTTATGTACTGTATCTGTGTGATGGAGGATAGGCTGAGAGAGGTCTGCTGGGGTTTGTGTTGCTTAGATATGAAGCCAAGATACTGAAATACCAAGCTAGTCTCTAATCATTACTTTGAAATCATTACAATGTCTGTGTGCTTGAGTGTGCTCGCTCACTTGTGTGGTTCTGTGCAATCTTGTGTGTGACTGAATCAATAAGGTAGAAGGTGGTGCAAAGAAATTGGAAAAACTGGAAAATTGCAGGCATTTTAAAAAAATCCAATACTGAGAAATCACACTATATGGGAATTAGAGTCAAAGGCAGGTATGGAGAGTGGGATTAAAAAGCTCCAGGGAGAGAAACTCTCTCTGGGCTTCTATAAAATCTGACAGTAAGGAGCAAATGTGTGTTTCTTTTTTTCACCTTTTAAATATTTGTACCAAAGAAAATCATTGTCATTTTTGACAATGATTGCAAAGGTTAAGATTTTCTGTTTTGATTTAATTGTGAACCAAAAGGTCTATATGAATCATGTAGCTTTATCTAAAACAAGAATTTGATTTGGGTTTACTTTTGTTATAGCCTGTCTTAGTTTTTTCCATATTAGGAATAGTAGTAACTTATCATATATGAGCCGCTGCTGCAAAATCTTAAATCAAAAATGATTACAGAATTGACATTTTAAACTGCATTTATCATTTTATGTTGTAACATTAAATGCAGAGCAGCTAGTCTAGCACAAGAGTTCTGTGTGTTTTCAAAGGAGAACTATGAAATTTTCTTTAGACTGACTATTTCTAATTACAGCAAGTTCCTTGACAGAGGTTGGAAGCAACTTTGCAGGACTCTGTTCAGCCTTCCTGTTATCTGCTACAAGTCTTAACCTCTCTCAGAGCCTAAACGGTTCCACATGCATCATCCGAAATGCAGAGATCGGCTCTCACTGACGTAGATCTGTTATGAAGATTGCATCATTTTGTTTGCAGAGATGCATTCGCCTCCCCTTCTCGACACCAGGCCTGTGTCATACTATTTCAGCAGAGCTCTGTGCTGTGGTCAGATGTTTGTTGCAGTGTTGTATACAGAAAACATTATTGATCTTTCACTTAAACTAGTTGGTTTTTGTATTTTCAAGAGACATGCATACTTTTAAGGAATCATACATCAACTATTCAGCTTTGAATGAATTATATAGGAACCATTAGTGAGTTGCAAACATTTCTCAACATATTGCAGAGAAAAAAAACGTTATTCTTTTTAACAGCGTCTTACATCTTTGTTCCTCCTTTCATTTTAATTTTAGACACATTACCTAAAGTGACAATGCTTAACTTCTTTTTCACTCAGTGACATTGAAGACTGTTAGTCACATGGTAGTAGTTATGTTTATTATTTATAAGGAATATAATTTTACTTGTCAGGACCAGTCGAAGTGAAATTGTCTGATTTCAGTTACTGTAGTAGTGGGCTGCATGTTGCTCTCACTCTGTTTGCGGTTTTACTTTTACCAGGTTTTACATGATTTTTGTTGTAATCTAAATCTTTTTTTATACCGACTGCAAGTAGATGTTATTATGTCGCTGGAACTTCACTTCTTTGTTTATAAAAATCTGTAGAGATTAAATGTGTGATAGTTTGTCTTTGTTTGCCTCCTTCCATGTGAAAGCCCTGCAGTTCACCGAGCCATCTGTGCTTTATAGAGACCTATAAAGAAACCCACCGTCGTTAAAATAAACAAACAAGTAAAATGTTGTTTTGGTTTAAATGTCTGTTCTTTGCCTACTGTGTTCTGCAAGGATTCTTGAGATGGTAATGTTAAAGACTTTCACAGCTTCACAGTTCTGTTTTATAGTAATGAGCTTCATCAGTGGAACCTTTTAGGCCAGAATTCAGACAGCTTTTCCTCCCTTGTGTTCTCTCCCAGCATGAAAACAGGACAGCAAAGGCTCCCAAAGCTTGTTTGGTTCCTCTTGCTCATTGGTTGTTATCTGCTCTGATTAGGCTCACTGCTGCTAATTATGTGTTTCTTTTAATTTCCTTCATGTTAGTAAAGTAAAATAATGAATTAAAAATTGCTCCAGTATACACATAGCCTTTAAATCGAGATCCAACTGTGATCTCAACAGAAAAGTTTTCATTAGATACAAAAACTTACTGTAACTTTGTTTTGTCTCTGATTCCAGTTCTCACCACATCATTAAATGTTTATGAAGAAAAAAACATCCACAATTACTACATTAAATTGGATTCAATTCTAACACAACTTAAGCCAAATTGAATTGAATTATTCTTAACTTTCTCTTTTTTTTTTGATGACTTTGAAAACTCAAATCTTATTAAATCTTTACCGTTTTTTTATTTTAGTTCTAGTAATTAATTAGAAAGCATAGACTACCTATACATTTGGGAAAGGCTACATGCTCATTTCAATGCAATTTGATGTCCACCATTCTACAGGAAGAGAGCTTATTGGGAAGTGAAAAATGTTTAAGACAACTATTATTACCATTGTTGTGCGAGATACTTTTGTTTCTCCTTGATAAATAAAGCTGATGCTGGGTGGCTATTTTAGTTAGAGTCTCATTATAATGAACAACAGAAAGTGATTTTACTTAATGAAACAGAAAGCAGAAAAGATCAGAGTCGCATTGGTTTCTCTGGAAACAAAGAACAGGGCTTTCTATCCTTTCTACTTTTTTTTTTTTCTACCAAATTGCTTTCAAACAAAATTATTAAGTGTTCTAAAGTTTTACTTGAACATTTACTTTTTTGGTTTCTTTATAATAGTAAGAGCACGCTTTTCTCTAAAACCTTATTGTAGAGATGTAGAATATGGGGTTTTTTTTCTGTTAAAATGATTAAACTCTGACATGCAGTTGACATGTAGGTAATACTACAACCTCCAGTGTTTGTGGTCATTGTTGAGTCTAATGAAGCTTGCAGATCTTGTAGGAAAATTTGACCTTTGTGTCTAAAGCCTGAAGTGACTCTTGCCTGGCAAGACAATGATTCAAGGACAAGTGAAGACAGACAGCTTTCAGCATGATCCAGACAGCTGCAGCAGATAGTGTCTTAACTAGTTTGCCTTCTTATTCCTGGATTTTAAGTACCAGGACGTGTATGAAAAGATGTAGGGCTGGTCTGGCGTCATCTTTTTGGACAAACTTTTTTCAAGACTCAACTATTGGGTAGAGTTATGAGTATTTATTTAGTTTTCATTGCTAGCCTCCCCCTCCTCCATAAAGTTTTATTGATTTTCCAGGGATCTGTCAGCTGCTGTATATAATAATGTATTATTTACCCCGATTTCTTAGAAGATCTGAAACTCGGCTATCTACAGTATAGAGATAATTCCCAAAGCAGTGCAATCTCTTTCATATTTTCCAGCTGTTTTGCTCTGATTGTGTGCATTTTGTTTTCAAAAGTGATTCACAAAGCAGGCTGCTTGCATACATGCAGAAGTAAGTATACCCAGAAAGTCAAGTATTTGGAGGAAATTTGCGCCTTATTTTGAATCAGGTTACACTATTCCTCTTAATCCTTAAACACAACAGACTCCAAAGTGATCAGAGATTAATTAAAAAATATCAACATTTGACTAAAACTTAAATTACAAAATCTCAATATTTAATAATCTCAACATTGTTATAATTAAATGGAATGATACATCTTTTATTGATTTGTTCAGAGACAATGAGCAAAAAGTCAAGATAAATGTATGAAGTTGCAAATATCCTACAGTGTCTATTTTAATTAAGAAATGAAAAAGGGTCTGTTTTTTGTTTTGCGTGATGGCAGCTTACTCACCGAATGCTGCCTGTGTGTCTCCATTGCTCCCACACAAGCCCACCAACTATCAGATCCTTATCTCACCCTCAGCAAAACCGAAAACAGGACCAGGGATTCTTTAGTGTGTCTTGCTAAAGTTGCTATTTTTCATTTATTTTCTTTTAAATTATTTGTTATTTTGCATTGTTCTTGCTAAACACTCCATCCAAGCAATCTGCATAATGCATACAGCTCTGGTCTTTGTGAACGTGATGCAATTTGCCCTGGTTTTAACTTTCATAATTGTACAGTACGTAAATATTGGCAGACTTTCCCTAAATGCGTACAGTGCATGGTTCAAGTGTGTGCAAATGGCATCAGCACTCAAAGGTGCTGTTTTAGGATCAGAACTGCCTTTGTGTCTCATCTTAGAATTAGAAGGACAAACAAACTCAGGTTAACACTTATTCAGATCATGGACACCGATTTATGTTCCCGCTGGTGGGTGATCACCGTGCTTGTATGACTCGTGGATGTGGTCATTAGCAAATCGATAAAAATGTAATCTGCCTGGCACACGTGGGTTTCCGTGAATCTCTGTGGGTGCTCCAACCCCGAAGCACCCACAGAATCAGTGCCTATGATTCAGATCATGCAAATGGCTTCATCAGTTTGCCCGTATGTGTGTGAAACAAAGAATGTTCTGGTTTTAAATTGCATAAATATTCAAAACACTGTATCCTACAGAAACAGGATACAGCTATCAAAAAACTTAGTGACAGCAATTGTGAAGTCTTAGCTAACTAGCTAACTCTGACCTGTGAAGTAATACATTACATCTGCTTGATCACAGCAGACTCTAGAAGTGAAGAAACGTCATGGAGACCAAGAACATGGGTCAGAGATAAAGCTGAGCAGAAGTTTGAAGCCAAGTTATGTTAAAACAATATCCCAACTTTTGAACATCTCACAGAGGACTGTTCAATCCTTCATCTGAAAATGAAAAGAGCATGACACAACTGCAAACTAAATGAAGAGACCAGGCAAAGAGCATCACGAGATACTCTGCCAAGAGTAAAAGAGTGCTCTTACCCTAAACGAGCAGCACCCCCTCAATGGAACATGATGGTTTTCCTTGTAAGGTACAAAGAATACAGCTAAACAGAGTGAAACCCTCATCCAGTCAAAGTTCAGACCTAAATGCAACTGAATCGAAACTGTATCAAAAAAGACATGGCTCTTCACAGAATCTACCTATCAGGTCTGACTGTGCTTAAGCTCTTTTGCTAAGGAGGATGTGCAAACCTAATCAGTCTGCAAAGCAGACTTCGACTCACCTCAAATGATTTGTAACTGTAATTTCAGTGGGAGGTGGCTTAGCATTGTATTGACTTAGGAAGGCTGAATACAGAGGCACAACACACTTCAGATTTTACTTTATTGGGAAAAAAAATCTGAATCATGTATGATTTTCCTTCTGCTTTGTAGATATGCACTACTTTTTGTCAGTTTATCACATGACATTCCTATAAAACACATTAAAAGCGGTGGTTATTATGGTTTGTGACGTGATAAAATGCTCAAATAGTGTGAATACAAGGCACTAAGAGAATCTGAAAACTAGGTTGAATTTTGTTTAGTATTTATTTAAATTCTTCCTAAAGGCATACGTTGTAAAAAAAAAAAAAAAAGAGTCAACGAGGCTGAGCAACTGCTGGCTTGTAAATCATTGACCTATTGAGTAGAGCTCATTATGATTAAGGTAAATTAAAGAGCCAGCGCTAAAGGGAAATGCGAGAGCCATCTGGAGAAAGGCCAGTGGGTGGCAGATGGACAAAGACAGATGTGATCTCTGGGCACATCTTTCCCTTTACTACTTTCAACCTCAACACTAGAAGTAAACCAGCAACAAAACACGTCCAGAAACAAACCATGATGGAATGCCATAAGATTTTATTTCCCGTCATTTCCTTTGTGCTGCTATGAATCTAATTTGAACTCTGTAATTGGCGTCTCTTTGTAACCATCATGCGCACACCTAAGACTTTCATTTCACTTTCACTTAGCACTCCAGAGAAACGGAGTTATAACAAATCTGAGACTATAGGCTGGCGGCATGCCTGCACAGCTAAGTCCTCAACATTTTAATCGGCTTAATCCACCTTTTGGCAGCAGACCGGGGGTGAAAATAAGCAGGTTATTTGATGGTGGTGATGGTTTGCGATAACGTAGGAGTTGACTGACACACGTGGCAACAGTAGCTTTGGAAACAATTGAAGTATCATGCAGGGTTTGTTTAAACGGGGAACACGGTGGGAGGTGTTGGATAGTGGGAGAAATTGCTGAGGAGGCAAAGCCTCTTTAGGCACTTGCTTCTATGGGATTGTTTTTGTGTGTGTGGGAGACAAAGGAGGAGATTGAGAACTGAGTAGCCATAAGTACTTTTGATATCTGAAGGTGTAACAAATTACAAATTACTTTTCCTCACATAGAGAAGTAGGGCAACACCTCTGTTTTATTGTGGCTTAGCTAAGAAGACCTTTTCCAGCATTTGAAGAATTGATGTGAATGGTGAACTTTTCCAGCTGGCACATTGAAAGGCCATGTTGAACTCTGACCATTAAAAGTCAACGAAAGCAAGGCTGCATGCTTTTGTTGCTGTCTTCAATGCTTTGTGAACTCACCTCACTGACGAATGACCACCGATGACCTGAGAGCCATTATTTGTGGAAGCGGTATGAACATGTGGGATGGGACGGTGCTTTCTGACCTTAAAAAACACCCGTCAGTGCTGCTGCTGTTTGACTCCAGTTGACTTGTTTTGTTGCAGCCCGCCAACTTGTTCTGAACTGTTTGTGAGTTTGCCTGCTCTCACTGCCGTTGTCTGGTTAAACAGTTAAAAATAGGAAAAAAAAAGAGGCTGGCAGATTTTTTGTTGTCTGTAGATGAAATACCACATCCTACACAACTTTATTTTTCTCATTTTGAAAATGCCAGACAATAACGCATACACTTGGATAGCTTTTTTCCCCACATTCCTCCTTCTTTCTCACAGATAAATTTGTTCAGTGTGATTGTCTCCAGACACATTTATCTCTCTTTTTTCTCTCCAGGTAATTTTATGAGAGGTTGAAGTAAAATTGCATCCCTGTAATTGCTTGTTTCCCATGAAGAGTTCTGGATCATTTGGTGAAATGGAAATGTAAAAGAACACAGTTTGTGCTAATGAGTAAGAATTGAGTCTTTTTCCATTATGTCAAAGTGATGGAACAGAGTTGTTGAGTTAAGGGAACTTTTTAGAGTTTACTGAAGAAGTAAAAAAAAAAAAAAAAAACATTTGCAGATGTGCTGCATTAGAAATACAGTACAACAGACATTTAACTTCCATGTAATTTATTGGGATTTCTTAAAAAGAAAATTATACATAGATTTCTTTTTTTCCCCAATAAAAATATGTAAAGAGGGGGGATATTTTGCATTGCTAAGCATTAGCGCAGGGTGGAGCAATTCACACACATGGCATGGTGACATGCCAAAGCCAAATATAGCCTCTCGCAAACGGACATTATTTCAGTTGCTCCCCTTATGGATCTGTCAGATTACCGGCATGGGTTCCTGATCAAAGCTCCTCTAAAACCTTTTTCTAAGCGGCCTTGCTCTGAATTTCCTCCGCTAATTCATCCTAGAGAGGAATAGAGGTGGAGAGACCGAGCAGACAAAAATGCATTGAGCGATGCTCAGTCATGCCTCACTCCAAAACAGCTACCATCAGACAGCCCACATTAAATTACTGTTTCTTTTGTGTGTGCTCCATCAAATAAGTTTTTTGTTTTACTTTTATCTAAGTTGAATTTCTTGAAAACCACATTGTCATTCCCTACATACCACAGAGCTTTTGCCTTTTCGTCTCAAACATCAGAAATTAGGCAATGTCTTTCTGAATGGTGAATTCAACATCAAGCATACAAGTGATACATTTCGGGATAAAAAAAAAACATCAGCTGTTCAACCTAAACTTTAATTTAGTGTAGATGCTATGAAGTAAAATACCTCCCTATGGTTAGTAAGCTAACTTGAGGGTAATTTATCCAGGTTTTAAACTCAGCAGAAAACAACCCCTTTCAGCCCCTCCACACACACACCCACACACACCCCCACACACACACCCCCACACACCCACCCACACACACACACACACCCCGACTCGCGCATTCACCAACCCTGAAAGTGTTCCCTGGATTAATGACTACCTTCTAACTCAGTTAATCTGTCACTATCCCCTGCTGAGCTCACATGTCTCATCCTGTAATCAAAGTGGAAACCAGCAAAACATAATTGGCTTTTGAGTTTAGTTTAAGCTCAATATTATGCTTCATAGAAATGTTCTAATTTTTTTCTGACGGCAGCAGAGCTGGCATATCTGCCCATTAGTTTTGTGCAGGAACCACTAAGATTGTCCTTTTTTACAGAGACCATATTAAGTACAAACAAAACATTCAGCTCTCATTAAATATAGAATGATCTTTTTTATGTAAATGTAAATATTTTCTGTCCATGTAAATGTGTTTGAATGGAGAACTGCTGATCTAAAATCTGTGTAGCACGCTACCTTTGAACTGTGGCTTTGAAGCTCCGCTGTCTGATGCCACGAGCCCTGGGCTTTGAGGATGAGCAGATCCTGATATGTATTACCCGGTGTAGACAGTTAGGCTGTAATGATCGCCATTAAATCTATACCCAGGGGTCTCTTTGCCACAGGGCTGTGGAGCTAGGTTTGTTACGCTGCCACACAGTATGGTAACATGGACAGTTTAAGACTTGAATGTTTGAGCTGCTTTGATTTCAACTGTTTCGAAAGTGGATGTACCATTTTTAAGAAGTTTGAAAGAAAATTTGAATTCAAATTTTGGCAAGAACAGTATTCAGAGGTCCTTCCAGAATTATCTCACTGAAAAAAAATCAAATGCAGTTATATCCTGCTTTAAACCTGAAAATAAGTTTCCAGTATTTCTGTAAATCCTAAATGAGAGTGCCAGACAGTCGGCAATCAGACAGTTGGTGCTGCGGTGTCTTTGTAAGAAAAATGACATTTAGTATTTGTAAGTTAGGCCAAATGTTTAGTTCAAGTAGAGATCATTGTCTAATACAATTCCTTCAAAAACATCTGGTTCATAGATGATTTAAGATTTTAATAGCTCTAGTCATTTTTTATGTTAATTATTTATTGAAGCCATGTGTTTTTGTGATTTTAATAGAAACAGAATAGAATTTTATTACATTTTCAACATCTAAATAAAAACCTGTCTGTTTGAAGGTTTTACTTCAGGTTTCTATGCTTGATCTCTTAGAGTCACACAGAGAGCTGAAGAAAGAGGGATTTTGCTTTGGAAAAAAAGCAAGTCAGAAGTCTAGGTTGTTGCACCAGGTTGAAATGAGTGACTGTTCATTATGTTGGTTTCTGACACTGAGCCATGTCTGCAGTGCTCTGTTGAGTCAGAAGATTAGATCGGCAAGCACTAAAGCTAATCTGGAATTTATAGATTTCTGTGTGCTTGGTGTGTGTGTATACGCACGTGTGCGTGAGTACACGTCTTTGAGCTCTGGGCTGACATGGACTTGTGAGTCGACGGTATTACCAGGTGGGTCCTGCACTAATCTGCCAGTCTACAGAGAGAAAAAGTGTCAATCGAAAGAAACAGGTCCAATCACGTCACTTTTCTCAGGAGGCGACTTCACTGATGGATTCCTCTTATTCCTGACATACAAGATATTGTTGCAAACAGATGGCTTTCCACTTGTTTCTGCTGTTCCTAATATAATACGCAGGCTGAATACAATCAGATTAAACGGATGTTCATTCAAGGGAACATAAGCAACTCAAATGTGTAAAAAAATGAAGTGGTGCAATGAAGGCTAAAATATTCAGGACACAATTTTTACATAGAAATGAAACTGTGAAGAACTATCTCTTTATTTCCTGCCTCCTCATGCCATCACTCTACATAATATGTACGTTTTTTACATATTATGTAAAAGACATAATATGTAACTTTTTGTTTTGGTTTTTACAGCTGTGATTTGGTCTTGCATAACACACTTATGAACACTGAGCTTACCTGAAGAAAGTGAGGCCTGCGGGTCTTTTGATGTTCCTTTGACTTCTTTTGTGATTTCCTTGATTAGTTGTTGGACTGGTTTTGGTAGGTCAGCCACAAATGTTAGTGTTTTTGTCATCTTCCTTCAAAGCAGGGCATGTCTTTTAGTCTATTTGTTGTTGTTAAGCCTGATCTATTAAAGTACTGTTTTTATTCTGCATGTCTTAGTAATCAGGCTTCCTGTTGATG
Source organism: Xiphophorus hellerii (assembly GCF_003331165.1). Lineage (NCBI taxonomy): Eukaryota > Metazoa > Chordata > Actinopteri > Cyprinodontiformes > Poeciliidae > Xiphophorus > Xiphophorus hellerii. The sequence goes on along the minus strand of NC_045683.1, from coordinate 21,338,804 downwards.
GTAAATTTGATTTCATATCATTTGCATTAAATCCACTATTTAACAATAGGATAACTCCATTTCCACAAAGTACAATCGTTGAATGAAACAATTGTTTAAAAGCTACCCTTTGAATGTACTTTTGTTATCTTTGTTTGACGCCAAGTTGTTTAAATTAAAAAAAAAACATAAAATGTTTTTATATATATTTTTTTAAAAGTGCTGAATATAAGGAAAATGCTTCATTAACTATTACATGTGTTTTCTGGACAGTTACAAAGAACAGATAGAATTGGATCCAGAACAAAAGATTTCATAAAATGCTATTTTGAAAACGTAAAAGGCCAGTGATGATGTGTTCTCATCTTAAGTGACTTGAGGCACCATTTAAGTGATTCCCACCTTTAAGAGCCTGTTTCCCTACAGAGCAAATTGTTATTCAGAGGTAGTCCAGCAGGGGTTGGCATATTTGACTCAGCTTTACAGGGGTTGTCTTTCATCTTGGTGACAATTTCTTCTCCACTCACACAGCTGCTCTGCCACAGCCCAGATAACCTCTAAAGTACAGCATACTGCAGCATTTAAGGCAGCCTTAAACCCAACCTGAGGCATGTCACACTCTGATACCACACAATCCTCTGTGAAAGTGGTACATAACACTTCCCTTCATTTTCAAACCCATATATTAATACTACTTTTAACAGAGATATTGTAGAAACTTAAAAAAAACTTGGGTTTATTCTTGCAAGGCATTGTTGGTGCTCTGATTTATACTTAATTATGTCATAAAATATTTTATCAGTTAATGTCAGACAAAAAATAAAAACATGTATTTTTATTGAGATGCTTAGATGGTTAGCCGTTTAAAAATATGCAATCTTGTAATATATTATAAGATCACACGAAATCTTGTAATTACATTTGATTTGTCTCAGCTGTTTATCTCTTATAGTGTCCATGTTAGCGACAATACTTCTTTTCATTGCAGAAACCTTTTCTCTTTGTTGTTATTGGCTATTCTTGTTCTCACTCTTTTTTCTTTCACCTCACACAAATCTCTCTAATCCTTTCCTCAGTCGATAGTAGACGGGTGTGTCTCACAGGGACAGTAGAGATTTTCTTAGTCACACTTATCTCCCTTCTCGAACAAAGAATTGAAGCACAGGAACCCCCCTTTCCTCCACCACCACACACACTTTAGCACGTTTTATTTTTAAAGAAGCTTGACATTTAAGCTTGTAGATCAGACGTACGATTGTCATCCTTCAACTGGAAGAAAAGTGACTTGATTTTTAAAGTCTAAGTGTTGTTGGGCTTATCACTGGTCCACAGAATATACTCATTTATTGTTTGTCTGTTAAACATGACATTGCATTAATATAAAATGCAAATTTGAAACTCAAAGCACCATATTAGTATGCTTGCTTTGCTTTGTAAAGCATTCTATTAAGCTAAATGAGGGTAAAAAGCTTTTTACTCTTTTATGTCTGCATTAGTTTATGAGACATAAGTACAAAAGTGCTACAATTCAATCAATAATTTATTAAATGATTACCTATAATGTAATTGGTTATTAGAAAAAAAATTACAAGTAAAAATATTTATTTTTTTCCTACAAAAAGTCATATGTAATTGTATCATAGTTATAAAAAAACTTGTATTGAAAATAGCTGCTCTGCCTATAAACTTATTTACTTAATTTTATATGCATTGCGAAGAAAACTATAAATTAGGCGTTCCTCAAAGTGTCATCAGTCAGAATCACAAACTGTATAATTCAAGCTAATGCATTATAATCAAATGATTTATTTGGATCTATATGGGGTAGGGGGCACTTGTTACTAGAAAATTATTGTCTTTTCAAAGACCACCAGTGGCTCTTGTATATTATTCATCTACAATAACAAAGAGAGAGTGCCCATAATTGTGCCACACTGAGTGCTGCAACTGCTGGTGCATGAATGCCCTTTTGTAATTTCCATACACCTACACACAAACAGAGCGTGCTGCAGGCTTTACTGTAACTGACTAATCTCTTGTGATCTCTCTTTTAACCTTCAGGCATTTAAAATAGTTAAAATATCACAATAATTCTTTATAGTTGGCTTCCAATAGTAGTGTGATGTGCTTTTAAGTACTCTGCACGGCTTCATGTTGAATGAGATCAAATTGTATTCACCACTATATTATCAGGTCTAGAAAGGTATGGAAGAGAGTGGCACATTATGCAGCTCCAGGTCCCATATTTAAAACCTGACCACTGCTTAAAATGAGCCACACATTCATAGTGGATCTTTCCATTTATCCTTTAAAAATGGGATAAAATGAAATAAAGTCTTTGGAAACTGAATTTGAAATTCACAGGAATATTGAGGCAGATCCATCAGTCTAAATGACAAGACATGCAAGAATAGCTGTAGAGATATCAAATAGTTAATGCAATAACTTGTTCAACTGTACAGTAAACATATGAGTCATTGTCATAGTTTCTTCCATCCTTTGGCTTTAAAGAGGCAGTGAGGTATTGGGTAAAATACCTTTGATTTATTTCCTCACCATGTTTTGCTTCTTCCATGCATGTTTGAGAAATCGTTTATTCTTCTGCAGCTTTTACTAAACACCTGGAAGAACTTCGCATCATACAAACTACTCTGTGCAACCCTGGTAGGAATGTTATTAAAGTGATGACATGCTTACGGTGGAGTGTTTCAAAGAGCAGGAGTTTCAAGAGACGGGGATGTGGATTTCTCCAGCTCCTACACAGTTAACATGGACTTCTTGGCTGCTTCTATGATTGATGTTCTCCTTTTTCAGCATGTTTGGGTCACTTCAAGTGAACTGTCATGTCTCTTAAAATTTGTATTTGTTCAGTTCAATTTTAATTTTTAAATGAAGTGTTAAGCAGTGCTTGATTAGATGATCTAAGCATGGGATATTAACTATAACCTATGGATACTTTAAATCCTCTTCACAACATTAGCCCTGATATTGCAGAGATGCTTTGTCATGCTACTGCATCGAAATACTGTAGTAACTGAATCTTACAACCAAGGCATTATGGTAATCAGTACAAATGAACAGTTCAGGTGTTTGGGATATAAACGTTGCCCGTAGGTCATTATTTTTAATTAGCACCATCTTCTGATTCTGTTTCTTCTGACTCATTTGATAATGCATGGCGCTTGCCATCAGTCGTTGGTATGCTGGGAACATTGCACAGAGCTGCTTGAGGCAGAGTATCAAAGATACAAAATGAACAACTGATTTCAGGTATGTGAGTTCATTTATCAGCTGTGTTTGGAATTGCAAAGATCTGTTGCAAACAGATTGTAAAAGTGTTATCAGAGAAAACAAGTGTCTTTGTGATGCTGCTGCTCTGTGTTGATATTTCTCGCAGAACAATCGGAGGCAGTTCACCAGCGTGTGGGCGTGTGCTTACACACAATGTGCTCTAAACAACACAGTTATCACTTATCTGAGTCCTAGCAATGTGCAGCATACACTGTTCCCCACTTCACACATGCATGCCAATTAGATTCTGTGACTACCTCGAGTGCAAACTCAGACTCTCATCAGCTTTGCATTAACTTTCTGCCTCTTTCATCTATAACTTTATTGTCAAACAATGTTGTATTGGGCTTAGCTTGATTTAAGAAGGGTAAGAAATGGCTTTGCAATCTTATTAACACCACTATGACTGTAATATATAGGCAAATAGTGATTGATAGGGAGTTGTAAGAACTGGTGGAGTGAAAACACACTTTGAAAGCAGCTGTGTGCAAGCCTGAGCATGTGTACCTGTAGTTCCATCCCACAGCCTGATAATAATTACTTCTCTCCAGATGGAGGAGTGTACCCTACACAGCAGAAGTCTTCCTGCCTCTCCGAGGCAAAGGGAGCAGGGGGTCTTTGGGTGTGTGTGTGCATAGATGTGTTTGAGTGCATATGAAGGGAGGTATTGAACTGTCACTTACTGAGCATCCTCCAGGGAGGAGAGGCGGAGGAAGCCAAAGAAGATAAAGGCTTTTGAGGGATCGTGAATCCAGCACACACAGCTTTGTTAACAACCACCTTTTTGCCAAAGAGCTGACAGTGTCATTTTGTATGTGTCCACTTGATGGATGTAGCACATTATAGAAAATTACAGCCTGAACCACGACTGCTTTTAGTAACACAATTTTTTTTCCTTTGCTGCACAAATGTGAGTTTCTCTCCCAGCAAAATTTCATGCAAGTGGGAAAAGCTGTGTAATCTTGACATGGAGATTAATTTGGTTGTTATGAGTTTTATTCAGTAAATTTGGTGACAACATTCAGAGTTAGATGGGTGGAGAGGATGCTAATCTTTTCTTTTGCAGGGACCACAAGGCTGGTCAGATTTTGCAGGGATATGGATGGAGCTAAAGATAGGGCAATCCTTCAGCAGAACGCTGTGCTGGTTCCAAGCAGCTAATGAAGCAGGAAGACCTTGATGGGTTGGCACCAAATTACTTGTATCTTATTAAATACCTATAAAATGTCATCCTAGGTTTGTCCCCAATAGTATGTTGTGTAAAAAGAAATAAGAGATGTAATCCTATAACATTCTAATTTTGACACTGCATGTTTAACACGATGCAAGCCAAGGGATTCACATTTTCAATGAGCGATCAACTTCACAGCAAATTCCTTCTCGATTGACAGGTGGAAATGGGCTTCCTTCACACTTCTGTCATGGTGCAGATGGGTGGTGTCACACGGTTTATCTGCAAAGATGTCTAAGAGAGTAAATGAGCTGCAGAACACCCACATGCTGTTGGTGGATATAAAATATGCTCCCACTCTGCCAGTAACAACTACAGCAGATTATGACTAGTCATTTCTTTCACATGAAGCCACCTAAATCTGCTCTTATGGTCCCAAATTACCGTGATTTTAGTTGCCACATGAATCAGACTGTGTGTAAAAGTTATCCGTTTAGATGAGCCTTGCAGTACAGGGTGAAAGTAAAAAGTCATCTCTTATTTTGCTTATATTTTCCTTTAAATAAGCCCACTTGTCTTGTATTTTTAAAAAAGACTGCATGATATCCAAAGATCTTTCATTGCTTTTCACTTCAGTGCTTTTACATTGCCATTGTTACAAAGGTATTTTCTTTTGTGTATTAAAGTACCTAGTTTTGGCCTGCAAGCCATTCAACCATGTAAAGATACCTAATTAAGGGAATCATACATGCCTGCAAAGGATAGCTTAGGTAACCATCAGACTTAAATTGGACCTTTAGATGCCCCGCAGAAGCAGCAGCCTCTCACTTAGACACATTATTCCCATCTGTTTTCCCACTTCTAGTAAATTGCCATATGCTTTCCAATTTGACTGACGTAAAATATTTTTGCACCGACAAGGTGATTCTCTATAAGCCATTAGGTAAAAACTTGACATATCTTGTCACGGCGTGCAGTGTATTTCAGATTTATTCAGGCACAACTGTGCATGAGGAGGAAAAAAGGAAGTGTTTTTGAAAAGTAAGTGACTTAAAAAGAACTGACAGGAGACAGGCAGTCTCTGAAACTGATGCCTCTAAGAAACTGGGGGAAAAAATCCACAGAAGCTGAGAGATTCATCGTCTCTCAGTTGATCATTCGTATGCCAGGTTTTCAGATAATGGTTAATGAGGATTTGCATTGTTGATGCTTAAGTACAACTTTGTTTATTCTTCAAACTTAATAAATTTGTTGACATTAGTGGAACAGTGCTGGTAAAATGCTCACGATTAAATATATAATAAGGTAGTGGGGTTAGAAAAATTAAAAATAGATTGTGAAGGATTAGAATATGGTGCCGATGTGGCACAAAGGAGATCTATCTGAGAGTATCGTTCTCTCCATTCTTCCTACAGCACATCAGCTTTGATTACCTCATTCTTCTGTAGTTTTATAAACCAGCTTTTATGGAATGCTGATAAAACCATCACTAGTTTCAATTATTATAGTAAATTTGTTGTTAATGTTTAGTTTAACTGGGGAATATTTAAAGCACCAAAAAAAACACAACAAAATGGTTCTTTTACCCAGGCCGTTTTTGCCCTGTTTTTTGCCACAGTTCATATTCCAAACAATAGGTGTCACTATTAAGCAAATAATGCCAGTCTATAGAGCGATAACAGAAGGAAGGTCTTCTCTTATCAGTTACTTTTCTAACAAACAAACAAAAAATTCAACCTTAACATAGTCAGTTTACAGAACAGCTTTTCTTGATGCCAACATGTCAAAACCATATATTCATATTTACTTCATTTCATTTTCTCCTTACTTTTTGTCCTTTCATTCTACCCTGCCTTGTGCCATTTTCCTTCTGTCTTTCTACCCGAGTCCTTTTCTTCCATCCTTCCTCATGTCTTCCTCATGTGTCAATAGAAAGCCATTGGTTGCTAGAAGCAGATGATAGTTTGTGTTCTTTGCATTTACGAACTAAAGCATCTTTAAAAGCTTTCCATGCACCATTGTAAAGTGCAACATAGGCAAAGATGGTAAATATAGCATAGTTTTTGTTTAAGCTAGTAGTTGCAACAAGATTTGTTGTGTACAAAAATGTAAACCAGTTCTTTTGTTATTGGACTTAATATTTTTTTAGCAGAAAGAGACACTCAAGAACTACTATTTTTGATGAAAAGAACAATACTTTTTTTCAAATATTAGGTAAAACCTGTTATGTTTTTACACTGAAATTGTGCAAAACACACATCAAGTCTATTTTTATATAAAAAAGCTTATGTTGACTATGTGAAAAAACTTTATTACATCTTTTTTTTTTAAAAATCTACTCTTTCAATGTTCAGACTACTTTTTTTGTTGCAATGTATTGTTTCAGTGAAAGGCTGATGATTTTATTAAATCACAGTTTGGCAGCTCAATGTTCTTTTTCTAAGGTTTCTTCGTTTTTTCCAAGTATTTTAATGCTTTAGATTACTACATTCCTCTCGAAACACTGTGGCTTTCATGAGCTGCTTCAACTTGTCTTATTAATTTTGTGTTCTCAGCTGTCAGACATTACCAACCTGTGCTTCTTTCCTACCATTCATTGTAACAAGAAAAAGGTATCCGTCCTCATGTCTCTGCTTTTCTTTTCATCTTTCTCTGTCCTTGTCTTTCATTTAGTTTACAATCTTTATACACAGTGAAAAAGCACCGCACTGTCATCATTACTCAGATAGATGCTGAACCTGACAAAAGGCAAAACCTTTTCATGTCAGAGAACTTCTCCCACGCGACTCCTACAGACTCGGCCCAGGGTCAGCTAGCGGAGATACTCCAGATACAGCCAGGTTTCTTACCTTGTCATGCTTTGCCCTTTCCATACAGAAATGTTGATTTATTGAATTTGTCATGTATATACAACTCTGGATCACATCAATAAAAGACTTTGCTTTTGTTTAAAAAAAAAAAAAAAGAAACTCCCACTAGAAATAATGAATAAATATCAAGAAGTGTCACCAATGACACCATGCCCCCTATGTTTTTGTTTGTTTTTTTCAAATAAAATCTTATCCATCACTCTCTATTTAAAACCTTCTGACTTGCATTTCAACTGTAGCATTTTTTGAGAGGCTAATTTTATTAATAATTTCCATGATTCAAACCATACGGGCAAGTCAATCAAGAAAAAGTGCAGAAAGAAATTCTCTATCAAAACTACACTCTGATGCACACTGATCCAAGCCATAATTTGAGCATCTCTTATTCTACTATGTGACTGATATGACACAGAGTCACAAATAATATCACCAGTGAGGGCGGTTTGGGAATCTGCTTGGGCCAACACTCCAGCAGACCATTGTAGGTTTTGTAGTATGAGCTTTGCATGTGTTTTGTCTGACGGACCAGTTTTAGTTCACGTTGCAATTTTCTTGTGATCCAAATTTGTCTGCTCTGCTTTCAGCGTACTGAGATTTTAAATTTTTTCCATATCACTGGGTCAACTTCCATAGGACATGTAGAGCAGATGAATCATGTGCAGTTAAATACTTCTACACATGTAGGTCCCAGCTGGTTTTATCATGAATAATTTCTGAGACCTGCTCAATCCATTTTGGTTGTGATAACAAACCATTTTTAGTTTATTGTAAAGTTTAGATTTTTATACGTTATGCAAGCTCCGACCGAAAACTCTACAGTAAATTTATTGTAAATCAATTTCTTCATCTTCCACTTTACAGTACCCAGTGGGAGACATGAATGTGTGAAAATCAAATCTCATCTTGTCAAGTCTTGTTCTGTGCCAAGACACGAGTAGCTTTTAACATTGTGATAATTGGTGCAGCCATGAAAAGCAAGAGGAGAGAAGAAATGAGAAACCATCTGTGTTGTGTGCATGTGTTAAACAGATGCCCTCTTTTGTTGATGATTTATACTAAGCTTTTTATCAGGGAGATGACGTTGACCCGACTTACTGTGTTAAATATTTTCATACCTTTGAAATAAAAAAAACGGCAGAATCCTCCGTTTCGTTTTGATTAAGAACAGCTTCTAGTTCATTAGTGTTTCAGTTTTGCTCATGTTTTTTATTTCTGTTGAATTCTGTTGCTGGGAAATGGATGAGAATAATGTGCATTTGAAGGCTGCCATCTAGGGTCAAGATGTGGGCAGTGCAGAGTGATTCACTGAGCTGCGTTTGCGCAACCACTTAATAGAGTAAAATGGACAGGTGTGACTTGGAGGGTTAGGGGTAGGGAAGTTGGACTGGCATTACTTTTGTTTTTATTCTTTATGTCCATAAATTCACTCCATGTCTGATCTGACGGATGGCTCAGAGAGACTTGGAATGACTGCATGGTTGGTGATGTGGATGCTGTTAATGTCAGTGATTAACTGTTGGTTCAAAACAAGGATTAAACACAGGATGGTGACTCAAAGGAGGAATTGGGGCATGCACTAATAGATTGGGATGTTGTTCACTTTAAAAATCATGAAAAGAAAAGGCCTTTTTTAAATTCTGAATACCCTGAAGTTCAGCATCGCATATGCATACTTTAGAAGAAAAAATCCTATGTATTTTGAATCCAGTCATACTGTGACATAATGACGTGCTCAAGAGAGAAGTAATAAATTAGATTCATTTTTTTCCAGTAACACTGCTAACATTTGTCTTTGCAGACTTCATGTCTTGACTGAGTTATGGTATGTGTTACAAAAGCAGTTTAAGATGCTATTGTCATCAACCCATTGTGAAATTTCAGAGCTTTTAATTTTCTGATTTCACAAGAGAGTTAATGCTTTCTCAGATGAAGAAAACATGTCAAATCTGTCACAAGGATCACACTTCTCTTGAAACGTGTAACTCCAAATAGAAATGCAGCTGAGATAAAGCCAAAATAGCTTGTCCATTTTCCTTGTTTGCAGTCAAAAACTGCATTGCAGTCAAACATTACCGTCCTCAGATTTGATTCACTTTGCAAAGGAGGCCATGTCTGACAGAACAATAGCCTTGTTAAATGCTCGAAAATGTCAAAGGGAAAACTTTGAATTTTCTGCCAAATAATTAAGGAGTATATGTACATTAACAAAAACACATTTTGTTATCAGCATCAAGCTGAATGTTGTATTACAAATCACTTTGTACAAATGCAGACACTATAACAGCCTTCTTAAAAAACAAACAAAAAAAGAACCTAACAAAATCAGCTGAATTAATTCAAATGTAATTGTTTAAGACAAATCAGGCTTTGGTTTTGATCACTGAGTTAGTTAAATCTTCACATAATTAACTAAAAATAAAATAATTTAATATTTTGTGGCCGCGCCATTTGGGAACAATAACTGCTAGCAAGTAATTTCTGTACTTCTCTATGTCAGAACTTGACAACAGGTAAGTTGAGCCACTATTTCTGAGCAAACTACCTGGCATTTTAAGGGTGGCATCTCCACACTGTAATTTTCAGATCTTTTCACAGATGTCCAATTTTATTGGGATCTGGACTCGCAGAGAGGATGTGAATTTTCCAGGTTTAATTCTCAGCCATTCTTGAGTGGTTTCAGTTTATTTTCCTTTTCTACCCTTGACCTGCAGCACAGGCTGAGCTCTCTTGACAGTGAGTAGTGTGTTTCTCTCCAGGATGCCCTGGTGGTTTTGAAACTTCATTGTGCTCTGTGTAATTTCAAGGTTTTCTGTGCCAGATGCAGCAAAGCAGCCCCAGAACAAAACAAATCCCACTCAGCCCACAGTAGGTGTTGTGGATTTTTAATTGAAAACTTAATTTTTCCTTTCGTAAACATAAAGCTTATGTCAAAGGTCTCAAAGTGAAATCTCCAGTTTTGTCTCACTTGCCCAATTTTAATAACATGGCTGATTGCCCGCTCTCATCTTAGTAAATGAGTCTTGCTTTTTTGTGTTTTCTGTCAACAGTGAAACCCTAATAGGTTTTCTTATATAGAACCTCTTGAGGTTCAAAATAAAACGGATGTTGTAATCAGAAAATGGTCCATCTTGACCTTGGAGACCATCTTGAATAGTTTATTTTGCTCTTTTTCTACCACTTGTCTATCTGATCAACTTGAGTTTGTATTTTCTCTCACGTTGTTCGCTTTGAAGGTTGTTAATGAACCTTATATCTTTATTTACAATTAGCTATTTTTGTCACAGGAAAGAGGTCAATAGAGATGCAATGAGCAGGATATTGTGGCTGATTCCTGTTATCTTATTTTTGTAAAGCTTAGATCTGCTGATATAGACCTTGGCCTTTCTAATATTTTTCATAATACCTTGGAGGTTGCAGTATGTAACGTCGATAAACAATATGTTTTTTACATATTTGTTGAAACTGTCACTATGTAGTTAAAAAAAAGTCTAGGTCCTCTGTCTTCTCCCCATGGTCCTACAGCCATCTGCAGAAATTCACAGCTGATGTATAATCAGAGCCAGCAGGAGGGTCTTAGCGCTATCAATCACTCTTGTGTACACGCTGCTCTCTCCATTCCCCTTGCTAGCTGCTAGGCTACAGCTGGTTCCCCATCCCAGAGCCTGCAGTGAATGTGCAAACTAGTTAGATTGGCCACCGATGATGGCGGATAAACAGTTTTCCTGGAACAACAAGCTCTTTCTCCACCATTATCACATTGAGCAGCACGTACACTGCATTTCTGCAGATGGCAATAGAATCACAAGGAAGAGGCCCAAAGTGAGAAGCTGTGCTCTACTCAACCTTTCTGTGATCTGCAGGAAAATCTCAGTCTCTCTCTCTGTTTCTCACCTTGAATCGTCTTGACATGTCATAGAAAGCAGTCTCCTTTCAAAGAGCTAATCGCATTACTGGTTTTTCATCTTATTCCATTTAAACACAAGATTTCTAGATGCATCTTTATCTTGTAGCCTTTATCTTCAACGTAGATATGCCTACACATCTCTCCCTGTAGTCTCTTTGGTCTCTTACCAGTGTGTTGCATTTAACAGAACTAAACTGCCTTGCAATACTTCCTGTATCCATCCATCCATCCATCCATCCATCTTCTTCCGCTTATCCGGGGTCGGGTCGTGGGGATAGCAGCTTCAGAAGGGAGGCCCAGACTTCCCTCTCCCCGGCCACTTCTTCCAGCTCTTCCGGGGGAATCCCGAGGCGTTCCCAGGCCAGCCGAGAGACATAGTCCCTCCAGCGTGTCCTGGGTCTTTCCTGGGGCCTCCTCCCGGTGGGACGTGCCCACCTGTATATTCCCTTTAAATAAGTTGGACGGCGGATGAAAAGGTTGAAACCACCTCTGATACTAATCACTTGGTTTGAAACATAACGGTAACTTTTTTTCTTTTCAATTAACCGAGGATTAATAGTCTGTTTATGAGTTCCCAAAAATCTGATTATACTATTTTAGCGTATCTTTGTAAGGTAAACAAGGGATTTTTTGTTCTGTTTTTTTTTTTTTAACAAGTTGTTCTTTTTTACATATAAAATAGAAATAAATATGCCTCGTGCTTTTTGATAGAAGTAGCAGTTTTGAATGCAACCCAAAAATGTTGGAGTTTAAAAAACTAACTGCAATTATGCACCAAATCATATTTCCCTAAACGTCATCTGGTTTTACTAAACTCAAAAAAAATGCTGTCAGTTGATGAGTGAAAATGGTTGGACTTCTTAGTTTAATGCGTCATGAGTTGATTTCCTGATTTAAAACCAATGAAATAAAAAACAGCTGTAATTCATTGCTACTTGTCATGTCCTTATAGACACAGACAATTAGGCATCACCTGCCATACTATGGCAGGTGATGCCTGGAATAGTTACTATTACCGTCATTTTTTAAAATTTATTTGTCTTTTACAGTAGACGTTATCAGCTTAAGCTATTTCTTAAAGACAAACTCTGCTGGAGAAATTGTTTTTTCTTCTGGTTATTTCATCTGAAAAAACCCCCAGCTTTTTTTCCACCCCACTTTCGTCAAAAGAGGCTGAAAAACAAGTGTCAACCAGTGCACAGGAAGAAAGCAAGAGTCAATTGGTGCAATAAATTTCAGCAAATGAGCGAAGGCGAAAGAGAGATGCTTGAGGGCAACGAAGAAGATTTTATCCACAGTGACAGTCGCAGCATCAGTCCCGTCAGAGGTTTCTAAACCACTTTGGAGAATTTCCTGCATAATTATGATGTCTCACGTGTGGATTTCTAAGTAGGTCGCACTCCTCTCTGTTGCTGCCGCACCAACTTGTTTCATGTGCTTCCATCTTCAGCCTCCATCTGAAGGCACTCTTTAAGACAGAGCTTCGGCTCTGCTGCAACCCATTTCCACATGGTGCCTCATCACATCTCTTCCTTCTCTTCCCATTCTCTCCATCAGCCCTCCTACCACTGTATCTCTCCATCACTCCTCCTTTTTCCATGTACAGAAACAATCATTCTCTCCTCTCTCCATATTTTCAGCTGGTTCATCAGTTTTGCTTGATATCATTATTCCATCTCTTTTTTTTCTTCACTCTCTCTCCATCTCTCTCTCTCTCTTTTCCATTCTCTCTGTTTTCATCTTGGAGATAGGAGTGTGCATGCAGTCTCAAATCTAAGTCTCCTCTCTGCTTATGCGCTCTGCGCTACGATCCTTCTTCCTCTCCCCTCCGTGCTTTACCGCACTGCTCACATCTCCTCTCTCCACATCTCCTTCTCTTCCTCACTTTCTCTTTCTCTACCTGCATCTCTGTCACACCACAGGCTTGCATCCCTGCTGGGCATTGCTGTGCTTTGCTTTGCCGTTTGGAGAAAGGCTGTACGCTCTGGGGATCTTTTCGCGCCAGGGCTGAGCACACTCTGGCTTCTTGCAGAGGAGGATTTAGCTGCTCTTGGTGCGCCAGGTTTGCCTTGCCTTGGATTCCTTGGATCTGTGGGAGCTGGAGAACAGGGGAGGACAGGAGGAGGAGGAGAGGGGTGAGAGGTTTACTGGCTTGGAGGAGTCGAGGCTTCAAGGTGGTGGCGGTGGCGGCTGATGGTTGCATGTCGAGGGTCATGCCCTGGGACTTGCACGTTTTTCGGCAGTTGGAGTTGGAGACCCTGTCCCATTTTTGCCCCCCTCGAGGGGCAGAACTAATCCTGGTGCCGGGGAAAGCTGCCGGGCACCAGTGGCTGCAGCGTGAAGAGTGGACACCATGAACCAGCTGGACGCACCAAGACCACTTAACTGGACCATCAGGAAACTGTGCCATGCAGCCTTTCTGCCATCTGTGCGCCTGCTAAAGGTAAAAAAAAAGACATAAAAATCACAAGAGAGCAGAGAGTGCAAATGAGCTAAAAAATAGATGCCCAGGGAGATGGGAAAAAATATGTCAGGCAGCTCTCCTGCTTTTCTGCTCCTCTCCAAAGGAAGACAGCTGTTAACATTCTTTAGTGAGAACACTGAAGAATTTTCTTACAGAAGAAAATTATTTATTGTGCTTTAAATCGGTGAATGCATGGCTTTCATTAAAGGGAGGGCAGTGGGTATTTTTCAGTTGAAAATAAGAAAAAGTGGGGCAAAGCTGCCAGCGTAACGCTCTCAGAGGGGAGCTCAAAGGGCTGGAGGAGTGGGGATGTGCAAAGAGTGGCGGATAAAAATGGAGTCAGGGAAAAGCGGGAGCACAATGCTAGAGAGGTTCAGAGAGAGTGGGACAAATATGAGAGAGAAGGGTGAGGAAAGTGTTGAAGAAGAAAAAATGACAAAGAAAGTGGAGGGGGAAAGATGCAAGGACATCACAGGGTCAATTTCAAAAGTTTATTTACAAAACTAACAAAAGTGCAGAGGCTATAAACTGCTGATTTGTGATTAGAGTAATTCAAGATATGAGAGCTAAAAAGAGGAATTTGCAGGAATATCTTACTTAGAAGAAAATGCTCTACTGGAGAACAGAAAGACTTGGACGTTTTGAATCCAATTCCAGATCTCATATGATGAATCACTCATCACATAATAATGCTAATAGGATAATGACAGCTTTGTCTGCTAATTTTGAGTTGCAAAGGTTTAGTCGGAAGTCTATTTTCACATCGCCTGAGTAGACATGCACAATGGGAACTAGAGCATCATTTGATATTTGAATGTTTTGTCACTTCTATAAATCCACAGTCCTTTTATACAGCTCACTTACAGGCATTTGTATCCTAAAACCTCATCTTTGTGCACTCTTGTGATTTTATAAGCCAGTTATAGGCGCTCTGTTCAGAGGGCTATTGTTGGAGGTTCTGAATACCTCTTCTTCACTCTCCTTTGATCTGGCTCCATCAAAGTACCTCACAGAGCAGTTTTGCTGTGATGTTGAACCACACAACCAGAGTGCCTCGACTCATGTGTCGTGCATTTGCATTTGTATGCCGTGGTTAAATGAATGTCGCTGTAAAACCTTGATTGAATCTGCACAGTCTGTGTGGGGGGAGTGTGGATGGCAACACATGCTGCAGAGCTTAACATGAGGTTCATGTTCTTAACACATTTTACTTTATCATCATCTAATTTGGTCAATTTACACTGAAAAGAGTGATGTCTACTACAGCCATAGAAAAAAGTGATACTAGAGTAAGAAATGATTAATTTATCTATTTTTTTTCTCATCATATAATTGTTCTGTATTATATAGCTGTATTACTTCCTTGAGAGCTTTAAATACACTAATAATACTGTGCCTTTAAACAAATCAGGAAAGCCCAGAAGATTATGTCATAGCTTTGGAGGCATTTGATGGCTTAAATGTCGACACTTTTTTTCCCATTTGAGTTCTGCAAACCTGTGGATGTATTTTAATGTAACTCATTAAACACAGTGCTTCCCTGCGTGACATCACTGAAAAACCAAAAAATATTGGTCAAGATATTTAAGGGAGAATTGTAGACCTCCATAAGTCTGTCTGACTCTTGAGTACAATTTCCAGATCCCCGAAGCTGCCATGTTCACCCCGTTAAGCAGTATACACTCCAGTATAAATACAGAGGGAATTCCCAGCCATCACACTATTAAGGAAGGAAGCTTATTCTGTGTCCCAGAGATGATGGTGAAAGCAAAACTTTGTTAAGATTCTGGCAGAAGCTGGTAAGAGAGTACCAATGCTCTTGAGTGACTAAAATGAAGAAGCAATCACTTCAAGAGCAACATAAAAAGTCAGTTTGCAGATTTACACAAGTCAAATACCTTAATTTGTTTAGTAACATCTCCTGTGATCTGCTGAAACTAAACATGAAGTTTGTGGTAAAAGGGAGAATGCTAGAGAAACTGATCTACCTAGGAAGTACAGGGATGGTAGTGTCATGTTGTGGAGCATTTTGCTCCAGGAGGGACTGGTGCACTTCAAAAAGTAGATGGCAGTAAGAAAAAACAAAACATTGGGGCAACATCTCAAGAGATGAGGAAGTTAACGCCGGGGGACAGTGGGTTAACAAAGAAAAGAAAATGGGTGGATATTAATTTTCTAACATAATTCATTTTTGTTATTTTTTACTGCTTTCTATGATCTATGGTCATGAGCTTTGGGTCATGACCGAAAGAACGAGATCGCGGATACAAGCGGCCGAAATGGGTTTTCTCCGTAGGGTGGCTGGGCTCTCCCTTAGAGATAGGGTGAGAAGCTCAGTCATCCGGGAGGGACTCAGAGTAGAGCCGCTGCTCCTTCACATCGAGAGGAGCCAGTTGAGGTGGCTCGGGCATCTGGTCAGGATGCCTCCTAGACGCCTCCCTGGTGAGGTGTTCCGGGCACGTCCCACCGGGAGGAGGCCCCGGGGAAGACCCAGGACACGCTGGAGGGACTATGTCTCTCGGCTGGCCTGGGAACGCCTCGGGATTCCCCCGGAGGAGCTAGAAGAAGTGGCTGGGGAGAGGGAAGTCTGGGCCTCCCTTCTGAAGCTGCTACCCCCGCGACCCGACCTCGGATAAGCGGAAGAAGATGGATGGATGGATGGATGGATTCATTTTTGTTATTTTTTACTGCTTTCATGCATCTTGTCTTTCTCGTTGCTGTTTGGTTTTGGTGATCACCTAATTGCTACTAAGTACAATGATTTTGCTTGTCTTGGAGTTCTGCAGATAATGGAGTGGACTGTTTGTACATTTAGAGATGATTTTTTTTAACTCTGCAGTGGTAACATGGTTGTTCTTGTTGTATTGTTTTTCTATTTCCAAGGATAATTTAAAAACAGCTCTATGATTTATCTTGCTTATATGACGGGTTATTAGGAGATTTTTTCCTAAACTGTTCCATGAACTAGTTTCAAAATATTTTACAAAATGGATACATTTATAATTATAGAATATTGCTGATAGAGTTAAGGTTTGCCTGAGTTTGTCTGATGAATAAGAAGGAATGTTGGTCTTCACTTTGTACAGTGTTGGGATTTCCCCAGAGATATATTAGACTGTCAGACAGAAATTAACCTAACATTGTGCCATTATTGTTGGAAATTTCTGCCTGGCACACATTTTTTCCCCCATACTCTGACCTCTTACCTCCCACCTCCTGCCAAATGCAGAGTTAGACTGGCGTGTGGCTCTGTGTTTTTTTTTTTCCTGTCATCTCCCCACAGGAAAAATTGTCTTGCAGATTGTCTATGCTTGCATCAGTGCACCTGCCTGACAATAAGTATGTGCGTCTGTAATGTGGTCCTGCAGAGCCAGTTGACATGGCAGCTTATGGTGGTTTTGTGTACCCCTGTGCTCTACTCACTGTTGTACAAATATTGTAACCTCAAATGTAAGCGGGGTCCAAATTGCCTCTGTGGATTAAGGGGGGGGCCATACATGAGTCCTAGCAATGCAGAATAACTTAAGGCAGACTGCCCAATTAGTTGCAAATTTCTTCAGGTACAGCAAATTCAGTGTTTTAGAGTGACCATAACAAAGTCGTGATCTCAGCCTTATGGAAAATTTGTGGGCAGAGCTGAAAAAGTGTGTGGGAGAAAGGCGGCCTCCGTTACGTCAGTTCTTTCACAAGGAATGGGTGAAAATCCCATCAAGCTTCTGTGAGAAGCTTGTAAATAGGTGAAGAATTCTTAAAAGAGGAAAAGTATCTTTGTGATACATTGCCAGACTGTGAGAAAAATGTTGCATTTTTACACAGTGTACATTTCTGGTTTCTGATGTATTTGACATTATAAAATACTTTAGTATGCTGACAGCCAGAGTAATGAAACCTAGAATAGGAATTAGCTCAACTAATGCTAGACCTATCAATGTACCGTATGTTCTTCTTTTATTCAAATATTAATAACTAACTTAACGTTGAACAACTTTAGTCTCTATACATTTGGCTTCTTCTTGAAATAATTTGGCACTGGCAGCAGCTCAGTCTAAACCCAGTACTAAGTTAAGCTTTGAATTTTGTGTACACCAACTTTAGACTGAGAAACAAAACTGGAAATCTTATTTCATCCTCCCATCTAAAACCCTCCTTTACTTCACCTCGGTCAAGTTTTTGTAGTTTCGGAATGACATCATCTGAATTTATTGTGCTTTTTTTGTTCAAAGGTTCAATCAGTGTCTTTCTACCCTGCAATTCTAGAGCCACAAAAATGAAGCTTAGAATTAAAATATGTGCTTTTGTTCTCTTTGTAAACTATTTTAAGTTCTCTTTTTTCCCTCTCTTGCATCTTTGCTTTGTGATGTCTGTCTCATTGTGTCTTTCATCATCCTTCTGGCATCTTACTTATTTTAGTACCTTGTATCTCTTTGCCTGCTGTCTATTAACATAAAGCACAAATAACTTTCTGTCATGTTCGAGACACACAGGGGGTGGAATCTGTTGTTAGGCTCTGAATATATTTTCATCACTGCTAAAAATAATTTCATCATCATGTTAAAAGTTTCTCCGTTGCAGATCTTTGCTTTATTTTATGCAATTTAGCTTTTATGGGAGCACTTAACTCCTCATATAAAATATATTATCTTTACAGTATATCCAAAATTAAATACATTAAGAAGGAACATACATGTTTTCACCCATAGATGGCACTAAATATTTTTGTATTTACAGTAACAGTACAGTAAGGCACCTAGATACAGCAAAACAACGGCAGAGTAACACTAACACATTTGAAGAATTGCTTATTTCCTTTGGGCATCCATCTCAAACAGCTTCCAGAGTGACAGCATGACATCAAAACTGCTGCTTTCTCTAAGGTGTCTTGTCCACAATAAAAACATTATTTGTGATTTAATGGAGTGGTTTAGATAGATGTCAGGCTCCTTTTTGAGACTCTGAATTAGATTTCTTTTGGTAAAAAAAAAAAGAAAAGAAAGAAAAAACTCAAGTCATGCAAATTAGGACAGCTGGGATTCTTCTAATTTCCAAGCTTTGATTAACTGATTGCATTTTCTGTTGGTTCACGACTCTCATACTCAGAAGGGAAAAAAAGCCCTTTCTTACATCTTGTGTGTTTAATCAGGTGCATTTCAGTAGATTGCAGCATTATGTGGAAAGTCGACTTCTTTCAGAAATTCATTTTAAAAAGTGAAAGAGTGTTTTATTGCAAGTATTTGTGTATCTTAAGTTCAATGATTGTAACTTTTGGCCAGTGAAAACTCAAAATTCACTTTTTTTTTATACCATAAGTGTACATTCCCGAAAGGAAATTAATGTTGCTGGAACTCAAACTATCCATGTTTCTAACACGTCATTGCATTCGGAGATTTCTTTTAGAAGGAAGCATCTGTTAGCATCTATATTACATCAGCTCTGAAAAATCATCTGGTTTAAGACCCTGTTATGTCAGACAATTTGGAGCAGACAATTCCCAGGATTGTCCATCACACTGGAAGTCTGAGATGTACTGAAGAGTGAAAAGTAATGGTAAGGGCACGGTTCTCTGTGGAACTCCTGCATTGCTGACCCCCTGGTCACACACATAATCCCTCAGTCTCAAAAATGGTTGTTTGTCCAGTATTTGTAGATCCAGACAATTGATAAGGCAGCCATATGTGTCTTCTGGATTTTCTGAATTAGTAGATAATGCTGAATTGTGCTAATTGCTCCAGAGAACTCAAATACTTCAAACCTCACAGTGCTGCCTGCTTTGAGGTTTGAGGTTTAGAGGTTTGATTGGCTCCAGGGCTGTAGAGCAGGAATCGAACTTCTTTCTGAGTTAAACCAATTTAAAAATGTGTTCAATTCCTTGGTTCTGTCCAGACACCCAGGGATCTGAGACATCTATTTTATTGTTTTGTTTGAGATTGCTCTTCAGTTTTATTTTGACTTGCTTACATATAGATATCAATACAAAAAGGTTTTCCTCATTGGAGGCTTTTTTCTTTTGATAAGCTGTTTGTCTAGCTCATTATTGTTTAAGGTTATTTATTGCGGGAGAATATCACGGTTCTGATGGGGACGGTGTTGTTCATGGATCAGTTTATGTAGGTCTCAAACCCCGTGGTGCATCCCTGTCTGTATCCTAAAATGATGCTTTCTCATTGTCCTTTGATTAACTATCAGTTTTCTTTTTCATTACAAGTTGCCTCTAAACAAAAGGTTAGTACATCATGTAGAGAATGACAAGGTAATGACCTCATTTGCCCTGCGATTTTTGCTCATGGTACCAATACGTGCTTTAATGACTATCGTGCCAGTGTGCAAACAAGTCTGACAAAACACCATAGGGAAATTATGAAGTTTTGTTAATAGGAAGACGAGAGAATCCAGACCACACAACGGAGATGTGCTAAAGGCCACAAATAAAACAACATGACTTTTCTCGACTCCTCAGCAAACAGTAATGGAGTAATTTTGCAAAAGGAAACACAATCAACTACCAAGTGCATGTACAGTCATATTAAATAAGTTAGAAGTTTCAATGAGGCTCATTTGTCAGAATAAAGTTAGCTTTTGAAAATTACCTTTAAACAGATACTAAACTTACTTGCATTGAGTCCAAATTTCTGAATTAAAAACTTACTTTAAAACTAAAATGTATGTTAAAAAAATCTACGCAAAAATGGGTCTCACTTTCTGAATTGAGTGAAATAAATTTGTTTTAGAAATCAGTCCTCCTTATATATTGTCTAAATAACAAGGTATCATTTACAAAATCTTTAGATATAAACTGCACACAAACATTGATTAAATATTCACTATTTAGCTATGTTTTGCCACATATATTTTATGTTTAAGTGAGCGATTTCCCCTTCCTCTTTTTCTCTCCACAGGAAATGTCCTCATTATTGCAGGCTATGTCTGAGTATATTGTGTATGTCTAAATTATAAAGCAAATGCGCCATTTGTGCGATTTCAATTAAAACATTATCTCTCTAATGAGCCAAAACGAGAACATAAGCTGCCAATTAAAATGTAATTTCTTTATTCGTGCTCACAATGACTGTATTTCCTGTTTTGCACAGTTCAACATAACATCAGAAGTGCATCAAGCTGTTTTATGACAGTGTTTTGTGCAGATGTCTTTCAAAGGATTTTTAGATTTTCCTTAAAAAAGGAACTAGCTGGAAACTAAAGGTCAGCATGTCTTTATGGATATTTTGTACAAATATATTTGTTCTTAATTGAAGAAACTGACTGCTCTGTATCTAAAAGTCAGTTGTTAAATAATTAATGAAAACTGATGCTAAAAGACACGGCAGGTTTAAAAGATTTTGCTGTTAAGGTTTCTAAAATCTATATAGGTGGACAAATGTTGCATAAACACAAACCACATCCATCTGCAAACAACTCCCGCTTGCAGGTGGGCTTTCTCACAGCAGTGAAGTTATCAACTCTGAACACTGACCTTTGGCTTATTAGTTGTGATGAGAAGAAAACATATTGCAAGTGATTGGAAATTGTTTAATTATGTATGCACACCATATGTCATGAATCCTGCTTCAAGTCCTGCACAGAAAAGGAGTGCAGATGATGTTCAGAGAACTTGTACTGTAAATTTATGTGTGCATGTGGCACCGGGAGGCAACCAGGGGAAGACCCAGGAAAACCTGGAGGGATCATCTTTCACGCTGACCTGGGTAGCTTTGGGATTCCCCCAGAGAAGCTAGCCCAATTGGCTGGGGAGAAGGAAGGCTGCCTCTGGGACTCGATCTTTGATTAAGCTGAAAATGGATGGATGGATGGATGATTTGGTTGGATGTGCATGAAAATAGCCGTGCTTGCAATTTGTCTCCTTTTGAGCATTTGTGCCGCTTTTTGCCACTTCATGTTTCTTTCATGCTCAGACTCAACAAGAGAGAGAAACTAACCTTTGAAGTAATTCACCACCAACAGTTCACATAATTTATTCACAGCACTGTAAACACAGTAATATTTCTACTGGCAACAATTTGCATATAGTCCTAGTGTGAACATTAACGTGCAAATATATGAAAAAGAAAAATGTTCTATAGGAAAACATTTTTTTTTCTATAGAGCATTTATAGAGTCAGATGAAAGGACTGGTACTAATCTCAGCTGTGCTCAAAATAAAAAAATGCCACCATTATTTGCTGCTATTTAAGATAGCCAGTTGCTAAAGTAATTTATTTTTTATTATTTTGTTTAGTGATAACACATTTAGATTGATCTCTATCAGTGATGATACTGTGGTCATTCACTTCATAAAGATCTTTTAGGTGTCCTTACACTCTCCATATTTCTCCAGGGTGCTTTTGGTGTACCAGAAATTATTTTTACTGTAGCAGGTGCAAAGTCATCAAAATATTTTGCCCTGGAGAAATTATATCCGTTTACCAGGAACTCACACGGGGATGAAAAATGATTTGGAAACAAAAGAAGAAACAAACTAGGGTAAACCAAGAGTTAGAATATCTTGCTGTGACAACCAGCACAAAACGTAATGTTATGCATATAACTACTGTTCCCTGAAGGAGAGGAACGAGGTACAACACATAGAGTATGGGATATCACGCCCTGCGTGGCCTAACTGAAGAAACCTTTAATCACGCCGTAAGGCAAATGACCTGTGATGATGGGTGGCAGGCCCCGCCTGCATATAAATACACCCCCATCACAGTCATTATTCAGTTCGATGGCCGCTCTTCACCGAGCCAGGCTGACTGGCGGGGCAGAAAAAAGGTGTTGTACCTCGTTCCTCTCCTTCAGGGAACAGTAGTTATATGCATAACATTACGTTCCCTTTCAGTCGATTCACTCGGTACAACACATAGAGTATGGGACATATATACACGCCCCGCGGAGCAGCCATCAAACCTAAGACAAAAGCACTGAGCTAGTTTGAAACCTCCAACCCAGCAGAAAGAACAGAATGAGCCACAGAAGGGGCTGTCACATCCAGACGATAAAACCGAACAAAAGTGTGCGGTGAAGACCAGCTGGCTGCAGCACAGATGTCACTCACAGGGACCCCTCTGAAAAGGGCCCAGGATGCCGCTACACCTCTGGTTGAATGTGCTCTCACACCATGAGGTAAAGGGAGGCCCTTGCTGTTGTAAGCCAGAGAAATAGCCTCCACGACCCAATGAGAGAGTCTCTGTCTGGAGAGAGCCTTGCCTCTAGCCGGATTGGCAAAACACACAAACAGCTGATCACACAGTCGCACATTCTGAGTACGATTGATGTAAAGTCTCAGTGCACGCACTGGGCACAGAAAATGCAGCCTTCTTTGCTCTTCAGAAGCAAAAGGAGGGGGATAAAAACTAGAAAGCTCAATGGTCATTATGCTGTAATCCAAAGGAATCACCTTAGGGAGATATGCAGCATTTGGTCTTAAGGTGACCCTTAAACCATCAGCTGAAAACTGAACACAAGAGGGGTGCACCGAAAGTGCATGCAGGTCCCCAACCCGTTTTGTAGTTGCCAAAGCAAGAAGCAGAGCTGTCTTATATGATAGAAATTTCAAATCAACCAACTCAAGGGGCTCGAAAGGAGTGCTACAAAGAGCGTCCAAGACCACAGTAAGATTCCAGGAAGGAACATTAGATTTTATCCCTGGTCTCAGTCTACGGACCCCTTTTAAGAAACGCACAGCCAGGGGATGAGCACCTGGTGTCCCTCCATCAAGACCAACATGACAAGCCGAGATGGAAGCCAAGTAAACTTTAATTGTGGAGAACGAGAGACCCTTATCCACTAGCTCCTGTAGGAATGTCAAAACATCCACAATGGAGCACTGGAAGGGAGAAATGTTTTTGCTGTGACACCACTGTTCAAAAACATTTATACGCATATAACCCCCTCGTGGAAGCTGCTCTGGAGCTCTGAATGGTTGCAACCACATCTAAAGGAAGGCCTCTAGCTAACAAGCTGGACCTCTCAGCAGGTAGGCATGTAGCATCCACAATTCTGGGTGTGGATGAAATACTTCCCCCCCTGCCTGGGAGAGGAGATCCCTGCGGGCGGGGAGTTTCCAGGGCTTCATTACCAGCAAGCTGATTATTTCTGCATACCATGACTTTGCTGGCCAACGAGGGGCCACCAGAATCAAGGACAGGCCCCATCTGCGTACTCTCTCTAGCACTGGCAGAATCATTTCCACTGGGGGAAATGCATACAGAAGCACATTGGGCCATGGGTGAGCCAGGGCATCCACTCCCAGTGGAGCGCTGTGATCCGTTATGGAAAAGAATAGGGGACAGTGGGTGTTGGCTTTGGTGGCAAAGAGATCCACTGAAGCTTTGCCGAACCTTTGCCAAATCTGTACAACCACGGATGGATGTAGTCTCCACTCCCTCACCAGTGGGCCTCCCCTTGACAGCAGATCCGCCCCCAAATTCAGGTGTCCTGGAATATGAGTTGCTTTGACAGACAGAAAATGAATGCTGCACCACTGCAATAGTCTGTGAGATAATTTCAGCAAGGGAAGTGAATGAGTGCCCCCTTGTCTGTTTATGTAGGACACCACAGTGGTGTTGTCTGTCCTTATCAGAACATGCTGGTTCATCAGAACCTTGCAAAAATGCCTCAGAGCTAGCAGGACAGCTCGCAACTCCAGGTAGTTTATGTGGAGCTTGGATTGGGATAATGTCCAGACCCCCCTCACCGCAACGCCATCGCATATTGCCCCCCACCCCTTCAGAGAGGCATCTGTGGACAACACTTTGCGAAAGGACACCCTGCCGATTGGAGACCCACGGTATAGCAGACCGGGCTCTCTCCATGGGCGAAGGGCTGACATGCAAGAAGCAGTTATCGTCAGCCTTCTGTGCAGGTGCCGTGACGTGCACAGCCGGTGAGAGCGTGTCCACCGCTGTATTGGGCGCATTTTCAACAGTCCGAGTGGCACCACTGCGATCATGGAGGCCATTATTCCCATCAGCTGCAAGACAGTCTGGAAGCGCAGTTTGCACCCCAACTGAAACTGAGCTAGGCATCGATGAAACGCGGTCACACGATGCTCTGAGAGACGAGCTCGAGCTGACAGGGAGCATATTTCCAGCCCCAGGAATGAGAACTGTTGACTCGGGTTCAGTGAACTTTTTTGAAAGTTTACCGAGAAACCCAGCGCTTGAATGTGGGACAGCACCTGCGGCAGCTGTTCTGCAGCCTGCTCTCTGGAACTGGCTATTAAAGCCCAGTCGTCCAGATAAGCTAGAATGCGAATTCCCTTTTCTCTGAGAGGGGCTAGCGCTGTCTCCACAATTTTCGTAAATGTGCGAGGGGCAAGAGACAGACCGAAGGGTAAGACCAGGTACTCGTACGCTATTCCCTCGAAAGCAAACCTCAGAAAACGTCTGTGTTCTGGGTGTATTGCTACGTGAAAGTAAGCATCCGTCAGATCGATTGTTGCAAACCAATCACCTGGGCCGACTGCGTTCAAAAGTTGCCTCAGCGTCAACATTTTGAATTTGAACTTGCGAAGGTGCTTGTTTAACACTCTTAAATCCAGGATGGGACGTAGCCCACCTCCCTTCTTCGGAACAACAAAATAGCGGCTGTACCAACCTCCTTTTGCTTCCGAAGTGGGAACCACACGCACTGCTCCTTTTGCCAACAACGTGTTTATTTCGTCTCTCAGAACTCTGGCTGCTTCGGTCCCCACAGTTGTGTTTATAACTGATTGGAACCTGGGCGGTCTTATCCGGAACTGCAACCGGTAACCCGTAGCAACGGTCCTTTCTATCCATGGGGAAAGTGCGCATGCGCGCCAAAAGGGTACGCGTGCAGCCAGACTGCTGACCTGATGCACTGTTGGGGAGGTGCTGCCCTCTGCTGGGATGGAGAGGAGTAGCTCCGTTTGACTGTTGTGCACGCTGTGGCACACAGTGCTTTGATTTTGACTTTTTGGCAAAGGAATTGCACTCTTTATTGAAACATGTGGAACAGTTACACAAACATTCAGAACATTTTCTCTCGTTTCTTGAGAAACATTTAGCCCACTTAAACCTGGGGCTGAGAGTGCAAATTGTATGTGCGTTGGGGTGTTGTGCTTGGGAGACTGTGTTAGGAAAACGCAGCGCCTCTTGGGGCTGGAACCCTGAACAGAACAAACAAGATGCCTTTTGCGCATAAACGAATGAGTGGCGGCAATCAGGTCTCCCTGCTTCTGATGCCTCTCTGTTGTCACGCCGTCTCACGTCGTTAGGATGACTGAGGCTTTTTCTTCCGAGACGTCAAATCTCGTTGAAAACCCGGAGGGGGGCCTTTGCTCCAAGCCGACTGGCGGGGAGTATGCTTTTTCAACGGCTGTGAAATTGTAGTGTTCAGAGCTGCGGGGGGTGCTGCTCTCTTAGGTGGTGCCGGTGTCGTCACCGGCTTGCGTGCGCTCATGTTGGACCTGGACCTAGCGTCACGTCTGGGAATGATGCAACGAAGAGCTTCAGTTTGCTTTTTCTTAAGCTCGAACTTTGCTTGGATTGCATCAAGGGACTGCCCAAAAAGCCCATCTGTTGACACCGGCTCATCCAGGTATATGGCCCTGTCCCTATCGGGAACGTCAGAAAGCGTTAGCCATAAGTGTCTCTGAGCAACCACTGTGGAAGCCATCCCCCTCCCCAGTGAGAGCGCAGCACAGCGGGATGTGCGAAGAATATAATCAGCAGTGATTCTGATCTCATTTAAGAGGGGGATCAGATGGCTATCAGGAGGCATCTGAGCCCCTAGCTCGGACAAGCACATAGCTTGATAAGTTTGAAGCATGGTGGCCGAGCTCAGGGAGCGAGCAGTGGTTGCTTGAGCGCGATAGGTCTTCTCCAACTGAGATGCGGAAAACCTGCATTGTTTTGAGGGCAAGGTGGCAGAGCCGCCCACACCATGGTTGTATGACGGCGCCAGGTAAGCTGCCAAGGACGCCTCCATCGGTGGTAAATTAACCAGACCCGCTTTGTCAGCACCCTCCAGGTCCACATACTGCCCGTAGCCAGGCACTGTAACACGCGTGGACAACGGTTTGTTCCAGGACGACGTTAGCTCCGAGACAAAATCTGGGAACATGGGCAGGCGGTTTTTAACCGCAGCTGGCTCCGTCGGAAGGTAGAATCCAGTGAAACGGGACACCTTCTGAGCAGGAGGAGGGGTGGGCCACTCGACGTCTAACTTATCAGCTGCACGACGGCAAAGGGAAAGGAACGATGTGTCGTCCTGACCCACCGGGGATGAAGCGGCCGCAGATGGACACTGACCCGCGGAAAAGTCGTCATCATCTTCCGAAAGACTGTGACTTTCCAGGCCGATGTCTAGCACGTCATCATCACCCTGAGCCTCGAGGTGATAATGAGATGGCGCTGCGTCCTGTACCGTTTCGGCTAACCCGTCCACATACTCCATATGGTCTGCCCAGCTGGAAGCAGGGGCTGCCCAGCTGGAAGTGGAAGCTTTGGCCCCTTCATCCTCGTCAGACTCGGACGAAACCGGATTCCTAGACTCGGACAGCAAGGGGTCTTGTTGTGACACGGTAGCCTCTCCCAGCACTTTCTGCACAAACTTGACCCGCCGTTCAAGCGTGGAGCGCCGAAGCTGGCTACAAAAAGCACAAGCGGTCGGCTCCGACAACGCTCTTCTGGCGTGGACAATTCCAAGGCAGACGGGGCATGCCTCGTGCTGGTCCTTTTCGTGAAGCGTGAAGCCGCACTCCTGAGGACAGGGGCGAACGGAAGACTTCTGCTTCGCCATTTTTTGCTTCGTGCTCATCCCGAACCACGAAACCAAAAAAAAGTAAAAAGTAGACAAACCGAAGAAACAACTAGCGCTCAGCGGGTAGACACGCTAACCAGAAGGCAGCAGTAGCTAACACCAACAGGAGCAGTTAAGCTAGTTTTGGAAAAGAAAACAAGAGCGATGCTATCTAGCAGCAGCTAGAAAGCACGGATTTGAAGTTAGGTGTTCTCAGCGAGGTGAAGAGCGTAAGAACTGAATAATGACTGTGATGGGGGTGTATTTATATGCAGGCGGGGCCTGCCACCCATCATCACACGTCATTTGCCTTACGGCGTGATTAAAGGTGTCTTCAGTTAGGCCACGCAGGGCGTGATATCCCATACTCTATGTGTTGTACCGAGTGAATCGACTGAAAGGGAACAAAAGCAGAGCGGCAACATGTTAACATAAGTGACCTGACAAAGAGGGAGATGCTTCTTTCAAAAAACATCACAAACTGCTTTGTTTGGAATAAAGGCATGGACTAATGTTCTCTACTATTTCATTCAGAACATCATTATCCTTTTCCATTGACACTAAGAACATAAAATTTATTTAAGATTAAATTAAAGGGCTAATCATTTTCAATTAGATACAGTGTTTCCACATTTTTCTAGAAGCATACTTTTTTAAGCAATATCTAACATTTTTCTTTAAATATGTACATATGCACATGTACATATGTGCATATACATTATAATGTATTTTTTTCTTTCCTTTTTTGTTTGCACATGTTAAGAGTGTTGTCACTGCAATATTATTACACATATTTCTATGATACTTTAAAGTTGAAATAATAGTAATAAAAATATTTGGCTGTTTGGGCAAGAAGAGATTCAAACTACAAACAATAATGGACTTCATATGGAGTGAAAACATATTTATTTTAACAAAAGTCAAACAGATCTGTCAGAAGCTTTAGAGTATATGCTAACTTTAGCTTATGACAACAACAATAAAACCCACCTGGTGACATTATTAAACTTAATCATAATTTAAGGAACATGTTAGAAATGTTAGGTTAACATTTTTTTTTATTATCAGTATTTTTTTTGGACTGAGAAAAGTAAAAATTCAACAATGCAAGGATTTTCCTATCATACAAAAAATAATTACAATTCTTATTTTAAGTATATAAAATGTAGGGATGGAACTTTGGGGTAGAAATAATAAAGATGAAAAGGAATTTCCCCCTTATATATTTAATATATAATATTGCCCATATTTCATATTCAATTCTAGATTATTAGTCTCAATGTCTATTTTTTTTCCTATTTCATTTCCTTTTTAACATATACTTTTATTATACCTGATCCTCATTTCTTATGATTTTGCTTAAAAATGTGGTGATCAAGAAATTTTTTACAATTTTTTATTTATTTATTTTTCACATGAAAACGTTGCTGTTCGGCAATCCACTGACGGTGTCTTATTGTGAGATTCATCAGTGTCAAACTGCATGCTTCTGTTGCGTTAATCTCGGATGTAGAATATGCATTACATGGATTTTCACACAGGTACTGGATTCCCATGGAGGTAATTAGCAATGATTAGAAAGCTTATGAATAGATTAATAAAAAAAAGCCATGTAGACCCATTAACTCATCATTACAAGTCATTGTTGAAGCTGTTAAGATAATGGAAAGAAAAGTAGAGGTGTAAGAGAGGGATGTGGGAATGATTGAAATCTTGTGCACAATAGACTAAAATTAGAGGCTTTCCAATCTTTTCAAGCAGTGGTCACATTGTTACTCATAATTCACACCCACAAAGCCACAACATTTGGACCAGCAGTGGAGGAAATTGCAGCCAAATTAGTCCAGGTTAAAAAATCAGCACCATGGAGAGATGCAGAATCAAACGTTAAGGAAGCCTGCTTGTCAAATTATATTTTGCTTCTAATTTTTACACCTTATGATACTCTCTCATAACTATAATTTCAAAATTTAGTTTTGAAATTATACAAATTATTATATTTTAAAATCGCTTTTTCTTTTTGCTAAAATATACCATATAAATAAACAACTCTCTTACCCGCTCCTCGTTCCCCTGAGCAGGCTTCATCTCAAGTTCGGGTCCTCTACCAGAGGCCAGACGTGGGATGGCAATTAGAAATTTACTATAAATTAGAAAGAAAACTTGTGTGATGTGGAAAATTCCTTTGGGGATAAAGAAAAAAAATAAAAATGTGTGTGTTGGTCAAATTGAAAACCTGCTTCAGATGATAACCAGAGTGAGTTTATTATGTACAGGAAATGGTGAACATTTAAAAATTAACACCGTTTCCCCTCTCAAACTTTATTTCAGAGAAAAATGGGAACTTAAATTCATCTGTTGTCTAAAGGTTGGCAGGTATTTTCTCTGTGTCAGAGACATGAAACTACAAACTGTTCTCAAGTTGTGCACTTATTGTTCCCCAATATTTCTATTCAAAACTCAGGCAAACTTGTTGGCTTAAAGGGGCAGACATAGTAGCATCTGAATGACTAGGCATATCTGTGAATAATTGATATGGTCTTGGTTATTGTGGTGTGGAACTCTTTCTATGTTTATGAAAGCTGAGTGATGACCTCTTGTGATTTCAGCCATTTTAAATGCAGTGCCAGTTGCGGATTTAATGTGGAGCCATTAACACAAGCTGCCTCTTCACCCAGTTTTACTCAACAGAATAATCCTTCCCACTCACTCTGCCTGACGGAGATGCCATTTATCAAGTAGAGGAAAAACAAACCAAAAGAATTGACCCTTGTTTCTACTCTATGCTGTTTGTTGTTTTCTTCTTACTGCTGAATGATCTAAAATGCTTGGAGTTGCTTGATGTGCTGTATAAACAGCTGCAGTAGTTTGGCCTTTGTAAAATGGAAAGCATTCAATAAACTCAAAACAGACTTTTCATATTTGTATTTTATTGCAACCTGCACATGGTTTGGATTCTTGTGGAGTCAATACATGTTAGTTTTGAGATTTGTGAAAAAAGAATATTAACAAAATGAAACAAAACATAAAGTTAATGAAGGTGTAGCCTGTTTTCTATGAAATGATATTGACTCTGTCCTCCTGTCTGTCATGTCGAATCCTTGAAACAGCACTGTGACAGCCAAATGAAGAAGGAATAAAGGGGGGGTTTAGTGTAGGAAGAGTGTTGAAAGAGAATGTAATACTTTTTGACATGGGAAGGCTTTCATCATTGTTCTTTGATCAGAGAAAGCAGTGGGACATGGTTTTCTTTCTCACTGTCTGTCTTGAGTTCATTCTGGGGTATCACTTTCTTGATCTGTCTGTGTTTCCTCCTTATTTCTCCATCCAACACCATCAGTGTCATGCAGGAGACGGGCTGTGGCAGAAGCTGCAGCCAGGTGCTAGGCCACCTAACCTTATATCTTGTCACAATTTTCTTAGGTACCTTATAAAAAGCTTGGTAGATCCTCTGTAGCATTGTGGAAATGCTGAGGGTTGATAATAAAAAATAAGCCATCTACACCTCTTTTTTAAAAAAATTATATTTTGTAATGTTTTTAGCACCTTTTTCATGCTTCAACTCCAGATTTCATTTGGTTATATTTGGATTTTAAGCGATAGACCACAGCCGACTAGTTTATCATTAAGTGGAATAATGAATAGAAATATGAAAATTGTGACTAATCTTTTCTTTATATTGAAATTTTATGGGTTTTTGTCACTTTATTTTGTGCTCCCTTTCTAAGTTTTAATGTAATTAAAGTAGTAATGTTTCAGTTGAATTTATAACACTGCGGTGTTTGATTTAATCAAGTTAGCTGAGCAGACTCAGTTATTTAGCATCATTCTGTATAAGTTTAGTTGGAACGCTTAGATACGTACTTTTGTATCAAATTGTGTCCATACTGAGAACTGAATCTGAATCATGACATTGATTTTATGTATAAAGGTAAGAACTAAAAGACAAATGTAGCTTTTGGATAAAAAAAGGTTTCTATCTCAACTTCTCCAGGATATCTGTGCTTCCAACGTCTTGCCAATAAATCAGTCTGGTTGGTTAATTAATGTAAAACATTCTTACATTTTATGTTCGTATTAAGCAAATGTATAGAGTAAGGTGTTTCCTGCTGCTTCCAGCCTGTAGGCTAAGATAAGCTAATCCGACTGCTGGCATGTGAGCCCTGTTCTGGTTCTTCCACGTGATTCAAAATATTCAACTATTCCTTTCACATATGTCTAGTTCCACATATTCAGCAGAAACCCCCCCAACAACATATAGCTAGATGATTTTTTTTTATCCTATATTACAATATCTAGAGTAGTGTTTGTAGATCTTTTTAAAAAGTAAATTCAAATCAGCGCTCTGAGGCATCTGCAGTTAGGGTTAGCTAAACTGATTTAAAGTGTCACACATTAACAGGATGTTTTTTACTTTGTTGCCTGTCCTTATTTTGAGAAATTTTCCTTTGAGTAGATGTCTTAAATTTATTTTTAAAACATGCAAAAGCCTTTCACTACTTCCCATTGTTTCTATGTAGGATTTCACCATCTTCATCACCTGTTTTTCTTTCTGTTTCTACATACTACAGCATGTTTTTTTTTTTCTCCCCTGAAGCTCAAACTGTGAAATTTTGTCAGTTTGTGATCTCACTCAAAGCGTCAGCCGTGAGTCGTAGCTTTTTAAATCACATGGAGGCAGCTTTAGTTTCCTTTGAACAGCTTCTCCAGCGTGTTTCCTTGTACTGTCATTTGTGGATCAACTCAGTACGCAATGGAAACCTAAAGCAAAAATATATGTGCTGCCACACACGTACACACTGATTCAAATGCATTCAGAGCTGATTTTATGGTGCATTTACATGACTGGTTTGCTGGTTTTGCAATGAAACCTTTAACAGAAGTCTGCTAATTTACCTGCAGTAAGGAATAATTACCTTCACAAAGAACGACTGAGATGTTAAACTTCTTCCTTTGCAGAAACAGCACATTTGCAAACACGTTTATGTGTGACTATGAATCCCTACGAACATGAAGGGTCTGTAACACTAGAGTGGGGTTAATCAAGCAACACAATTTCCTTTATATTTTTAACTTCAAACATTTGGTTTTGATTCTGCTCTATTTTTTCCCCTGGCACTGTATTCACAAAATAAACATCACTAAGTCTGGCAGATGGTAGTAATATGTACCTATTAATGCGTCAGGTTTTAGCAGTCTACTTTTTAGCCACAAAGACGAAATGAAGGGATTTTTTTGTTTTTTATGTGATTTTATTAACACCACTCCATGTCAAGACCTTAAAGGTATTAGTGAAATCTATAACTGACTTGGATGGGTTGTACTGAAACGAATTTTGCTGTGCTTCTGTACAATAACAGTATAAAGCAATCTGATTCTGACTAAATGAACCACTTCAGAATGGCATTTCTACACTAAGTCATGTTGTTTAAAAAAAAAAAGAAGAAAGAAATGTAATAGGCGTTTATGGTTGCTGTTTTTTCCTTCTCCAAGTTGAACAGAGATTAGCTAACGCACCTCAAATGTGCAATACACATGAATCTTCTCAACAGAGCTAATTCATTTGCTTTAAATCAATTATTTGCATGTGAAGCATCTTTTGAAACAATCATAAGGTTTGGATTTTGTATTTAAAAAGAGAAAATAATTTTAAATAATTTAAGTATCAGAAATTATTTACAAAAATATTCCTCTGGAATACTTTCCATCCTGGTCAGGATGATTTCCCTGACCAGGTTTTTTTTGTAAATCCAGAATCAGCGGTTCACTTTTTTTTCTGCTGTCAGCAGACGGTATTTTTTCCTATGCATTCTACAAAGCACATACAACTATTTTCTTCAAGAATGATGAGCAATTTTCTCTGGCTGTGATATGCATAGTGAATGTCAAGTGAATGAAAATGATCTTTGTTTCATTCAGATAGCAATGCTTGGTATCTTGCCCCTCCAACGTTTTGCTTCCTTGCATTTCAGCCTTTATTTCTGTGTTTCTCTCTTTTTCTGCCCATGCCTCCCCCAACCTTTAACCATTTATCAATTTAACTTTTATCCCCTTTAAATGGGAAGAGCAGCTCTAAATCTCATAGTGCAGCTACAGATCCCAGTGGAGCTGTAGCTGCTGCAGTTTGTGAATGTGTGTTTCTGTGTGCACACTAATAAAATGCGGTGTACCATATAATCAAAGAGTACCTCTGTGCTAGTATGTTATTGTTCCCAGAGCAAAGGCTTGGAAGACCCTACCATCTGTTGGAAACACACAGGAAGTGAAGTGATCTGAGAGGAAGGATGATTGCGGAGGTGTTGAGGAAAAACACATCAGTTTTAGTATAAAATAAGAGATGTGTGCATGTCCATGTGCAAATTGGATACAAGTGGTAACGTGAGAGTAAATAATTTCAGACAAATTTGTGTGTGAGAGAGAGAAGGAAATGAGTGAAATGTGTGAATATGTGTGTGACTGTAAATTGGAAAGAAACCTGGACAATGAAAGTGAACAGCATGGCCACAGGGGCTATTTTTGTCCTTCCATCCACCCATCCGTCCGTCCATCTCTGTCTGCCTCAAGCCGACTCGGTTCTGAATTCCTCTAACCCCCCTTCATTGCTCCATTCACTTCTCCCTCCTTTACTCTTGCTGTCAACTCTGTTCTGTCTCATCCTGTCTGATTTCTTGACATACATTTGACCACATCACCCCCGTCAAACCAGTTCTCACTCTGTGTCCCACATTTTGAAGACCAGTCACACTTCCATCTTGAGCTGCTGCTGCCCTACAGGGACGACTGTCACTTGACATCTTAAAAGCCGTTATATAAATGATGGACTTTCACTGTTTTTGCAAAATGAGGTCTAAAATTATCTCTGAGATCTTCAGAAGTGTTTTTTTATGACTTGCAAAATCAAGCATCCATGAAAGGATTTTCTTTGATCTTAATATCTTCATATAGTTCTGTTTTTCAGTACTAACTAGAAGGAGAACTGATTTATCTACACTCTTTTTTTTAATCATCAGACCAGATAAGAATATTGTCAAGAGATGATTTTTGTGAACAGGATATCTTCATGGTTTGTTTATTGAATATTTTCAGTAGGTCTTGCCTGGTTCACACATGAAGTGTAATTTCTGGAGGCATTTTTGCAGCTGCACTTAGGGGTGTTCCAAGAATGTTTCCTTATAGAAAGAAAACAATCTATCTTATTACTATATAAGGTAAAAACTGAACATCTGTCTTAAGGTTTAAGAAGAACTTGTGATTATGGGTCAGAGTATTAAAATCTCTGACCTATTATGTGGCCTTTTCCTTATCTTCAGTTTGTCAAAAAGGTCAAAAGAAGGAAAAGAAGTGAACTAGTCTTTGTAGAGTAGGTGCATGACTGACATACAGTATAGATATTTGTAAACAAGCACCAATCTTAGAATCCTATAATTGAAAAAACTTTCACTTTGACTGAAGTTTTTTGAAATGGCACAAAATGTTTATTTCCTAGTAGTCCTAGCTTTCTTTTGAAATCAAGACGATACATACTATACAGCATTTATAGTTTTATATAAACTATAAATATATAATATATATGTATTATATATGTATTATTACATATATATGGCCTAATTTGATGAATCACAATTTTGTATTATAACCAACCCAAGGATGGCTGGGTACTTGTGTATTACAATAAAATATGGGAGTAAAGACATTTTGATTCTTCGGACAATGTTGTTCTATGAAACCTGTGAAACCGTCCCTGTGGATCCGACATTGATATTTAGCACCAATTTAAGCATCATTGCAGGCCATATAGACTCTTATTGAAAAGATATTCCTGTGGTGGCCCCTTTCAGCAGCCATGAAACAAGAAATATTTTGGAACCAATTGTACCTTATATTCAGGAAATGGGGGATGTGCTGGACAAACAGTTCTGATCCACATCTCGCAACCTATGGATCTGTTGCTAATGTAGGTGACGGGGAACATTGTGTGCCTTCAGGGGTCTCGTGGAGTGCATGTCTTAATGATTCGGGGTGGTGAGGAGGGGTGTTGGCAGTGAAAGGGCGGACCAACACACCATTATCATAATTCTATGCCTGATATTTACATAAGACCATTCAAAATAATGATGGAAAAGAAGGTAAATAGCAATGTGAAGAACAGAGACTGACCACGCAGAGAAAGTGGGGAGAGCAGGCTGTGTAATGATGTGTGCGCCGCATGTTGTTTTCGATTGTCAGCAGGTGGTGTACCACAGAGCATGAGCCTCCGTCTCACCACCATATGCAACCTGATGCACTGAAGCTTCAAACTGGCTTCTCCACAACAGTGAGAAGCACTCTGGCAGAGGGCCATCAAAACATATTGAGAGGCAGATCACTGAAGGGCAAACATGAATGGGAATTACTTGCTCTGCTTCTCCTTTTTGGCTCCTAGTAGATTACATCTCTAACAGAGACTCTCTCAGTTGTGTTAGAATGGGTTCATTTTAGAGGAATGCATTCAAATGTGAATAGTTGCTTGGATTGACTATAATTGTAATTTGTACTGGTTGCGAAACAATTAATATGCTAATTGATGTCAGGTGATTTGGTGCAGATATTTAATATATTCTAGTTTCAGCTACTTTTTTTAGGTACAATTCAATTGCAGTTGGAGAAGTGATGCAAAGGGTAAACATGTTCAAGTCAGACATTAGAGCTGCAGCCTGTAACTTTTTACATATTGGTTAGAACTATCACTATGCCGTGGCAGTTTGGTATGAGACAGATAATCTGGTAAAGTTGCAGTCCTCTGCCTCTTCCCTTTGGCCCTATCATCTGAAGAAATATGCCGCTTCATCAGAAACAACCAATCAAAGCAAGCAGGACAGTATTAGCTGTCAATCATCCTTGTGTATGCACTCCTCACAAACTTTTTTATCTCAACTTGTATATATACAGTATATATATATACAGTACAGACCAAAAGTTTGGACACACCTTTCTAATTCAGTGGGTTTTCTTTATTTTCATGACTATTTATAAGGCAAGAAATCCCACTTATTAACCTGACAGGGCACACCTATGAAGTGAAAACCATTTCAGGTGACTACCTCTTGAAGCTCATCAAGAAAATGCAGAGTGTTTGCAAAGCAGTAATCACAGCAAAAGTTGCTACTTTGAAGAAACTAGAATATTTTCAGTTGTTTTACACTTTTTTGTTTAGTGCATATTTCCACATGTGTTATTCATAGTTTTGATGCCTTCAGTGTGAATCTACAATGTCAATAGTCATGAAAATAAAGGAAACTCATTGAATTAAAAGGTGTGTCCAAACTTTTGGTCTGTACTGTGTATATATATATATATATATATATATATATATATATATATATATATATATATATATATATAATAATCTATGCTCCCATTGGGGAACTTTTTTCCCCAGTGGGAGCATAATGTTTTTTTGACCAATTGTGTGTTTCCATTAAGTCTGACTGTAAAAACATTTTTATTTAATTTCTACAGCAAACAACCAGCAAAGCCTCGTTTTTTGTTATCCGTTCTTTCATTCTGGTATTTCCCAACTGTTCCCATCTTTTCTTTTTCTAGAGGGTACATCTGTAGCATTTGTTCTCAGCAAACGTCTTGTTTGAGCTTTAATCCAAAATCTTGTTTGTAAGTAATTCAGAACTATCCTTTCTTTCTAAAATGAGTGTGGATTACAGATGTATGCAGGCGGGCGTGCGTGGGTGTGTGTGTGTGTGGGTGTGTGTGACAGCATGCTCAAGTGTCAGGTGCTTCACTGTAGTGGCTACCAAGACAGCCAGACAAAGAAAGCCTCAATCACAGAGAGGCTATAAATGGGAATAGCTCTTTGGGAAAAAAAACACAAACCTCACAGTCCATAAATTTTGGAGCAGAGACCCAGAAAGAAATACACGTGGATCATTTCACGGTCTGATATCGGATCACAAGTGCTAAAAGGGATGTATAAAAATCATCAGCTGAGATTTTTGCTTGTAAAAAAAGTGAATGTGTTGAGCTAAAAATGTGTGCAAGCATCCACATGCTCAGATGTGCTCCCGGTATTTCAAATTCAATCTGACATTTGCATGTTTGTATGGAGGCATTTGCCCCCTGAATAGATTGATGGAATGGGGCAGGATAGTGAGGTGGGAATTGAGGAAAGAAAAGCAATTAAAGAGGTAGTCAAATGGTGGCGATGCAACAAGCATCTCATGCAACAAGGCCCTGGTTTAATTACGCTTAGCTCTAGATCTGCCATTATGACATAGCAAATTAATCAGGAACATGTGGAGATGTTTCTGTGGGATAAAATGGGTAGATACAGCAGCCATTTTTTAGATTAAATTAAAAAAAACCCAGAATATTTAGCTGAAATGTTTCATTTTAACATTAATCTTTACAGAACCAGAGCAGTTAGGTGCTATTTCTAAAGCTGAGTTCATGTGGATTCAAACAGGTAATGAAAAAAAATAGCATTTTAGCTTTTTGTCACACTCCCTGGAGTGCAAACATGGCTTCCCTTGCGGAAAACCAGAATACAAGATGGCTTTTAACTTTTTTTTATGTTCAATTGAAATTGTACTTCATGTCCATGTAATAAAGTCCAACATTTGTCCAAGTAGGTGGTCCAAGTTCTTTAAACTTCTCCTTAAATCTTTTGCTTTTGGATGCGCAGTGATTTAGTCTTAAATTATACCTTGAAACTGCTATGACGAAAAATTTTTTTTCTGCCTTAATGTATTGGGATAAGAAGTGCGAAAAGTCAGTGTTGGGGATGCTAAGCATAGAGTAAGTGATGCATCCCTCTATTTAAGCTAAATAGATTCTCTTTTCTGGTCAACATCCAAAGCCCTTCCTGAGATTTTTTTTTTGTTTTTGCCATTTTCTGCTGTGTGCTGATGCCTGTATAAAAAAAGTTTCTACCTAGATGTAACGTTTGGAATGGTTATAGGACTTGCGTGTCTATAAATAGTTTTAGCTCCAAGTCCTCAGAAATAGCCATTTAAAATCTCTGTTACTGCATACTCCATGCAGCCTTCTACCTCAATAGTGTTGCCCTGCACAATGCATTTTGTCTGATGTTAGTTTATTACATATTAAAAAGTTTTATTACATTAATAACATTAAAGCATTTTATTTGGTTCCTTTAACTTTCCTTTTCATGGATGTGTATTATATTAGAACAATCAACCGAGATCTGACATAATTCTGTCCACTTTTCTTGAGAGAATCTATAGAGCTCATTCAAGCTGTTAGTTTTCAGTCAAGGATGTGGCTTTTAAGCCAGACACTTTATAAACCTAATCATAATTCATGGTTAATTTTAACCATAATTAATTTTAACCATTGTTTAAAAAAAAAAAAAAAAAAAGCAGTAATGTGTTTTTGAGGTTTTTTTTTTTCTGTTAGAGCAGTAAGCTAAGCACTAAGCATGTCTCCTCCATCTAGTTGTTGGTTTGACATAGCGGAAGGATTTGGAGGTTCTACTTTACTATGTCAGTGAATGTGTGGGAAGCACCAGCACCGCTGTGAGTTAAACAAACCATCAGCATGATGCTACCATCACCATGCTCGATGGTTGGAACCATGTTCTCAGGTTTGAAAACCTTAACCTCAATCCTCCTAATTGTCTTTCTGTCATTGTGGTCAAACATTAGTTCATGATCTTCTCACTACAGCTTGTGTATTCCAACTCGATGTTGATCTCAAAAACAGATCAAAATGGTTTTATAATGAATTTGAACGGAAAGTTAGTAATCTGTTCTTAAAGGTCGAGTCCAGGCCATGAAGTCCAGCAAGTTAAATGAACACTTTAATGACAACAGTGATCAAATATTGAGGTATAATTATAATAATTATGCAAGGAGCTTGCTGATAGCAACAGAATGTGTGTAGTTTATGTTCAATGTAATAGGTGATATTTATTTAACTATAAGTGAGGGTGTATTTATATATTTGTCTCTGTGTGGATTGGAGAAAATCATTAATCATGTCATTAAAGTTTAATGACAAGTTCAAAATGATGACATTCTTGAGTATAGCCCCTGTTTCACCTCTTTGTTTTGTTACACAGCTGCAGTACTATTCCCTTTCTTTATAGCCCAGCATTTGTCTTCGAGCTTTTTCCTGCTGCCTGACAGCAATAGTAAGGAAAGCAAAGAGAAGGAAAAAAAACAGAAAGGGATGCCTGCAGAAAGAGCTAATGGGTTGCTTCAGCAAATGAAAACGAATGGGGGAATCCTATTATCTGAGTAACTGAGAAACAGAGACATGGAAAGCTCCAGGTTGTAATGAGCAACTTGAAAAATGAGATGAGTCAGGAAAGTCAAGTAAGTTGGTAATTCCAGAGTAAAGAAGTAAAAGTCAGAAAGTGAACAAAAACAACGTGATTTGTATCAGAACATAAAAGCATAGTAAGTAAAAGACCTGAAAATACTGTAAGGAATGAGCGTGAAAGAGACGGGCTGCTAAAAGAGAGCGAGAGAGGGAGACAGTTTCACTCACCCTGGTCTTTAGCCAGTTTTTTCCTTATCGGCCCGGTCCAGACGTGGTGGAAAAAAAAAAAAACATGCATGCTATGTGCCTAGAAAGAGCCTCTAACCCTGTCCTATGTGTTCAGAGGTCGACTCACGGTGCCAATGGTTCTTCATCTCTGAAACCAGGAAGATTTGTTCACAAAGCTTTCACAGATGGATGCCTTAGGCTCAGCCGTCGTAATTTAAAAGTTCAGTTCTGTTCACATTAATTTTACGCATCAAAGTTTGTAGATGAAACGTGACATTTACAAATCTAAAAATATGCAGTTTTATAGTTTGATCTCTGATGCAAGGGGATGTTTCTATATATTCCAATATGAACTAAAGTGGAGAAACTGAATATTTGTTCTCATTCTAAAACAAATTATCAGGCCTTAAAAAATGAGTATATTTATATGCACCAGTCCGTCCTGATACAGAACCCATCTGCACTAACTTACAGCCCCTGGTAATATTAAAGGGAAGCTGTAGAGTGTGCTGTCTAAATGCACACATCACTTAGTGCCACTACATTTATCACAGAGCTTGTTTAGTGACATGTAATCTGCAGTGAAATGACCCAGCCTACCTTATGTGCATTTATAGACATGTCAGATGTGTTTTTTCGATATAGATCACTTCTGAGAGCTACTCAATGTGTGTGTGTGTGGGGGTGTGTGTGCAGGTGCGGGCGCGTTTGTCAGAACATTTTCTGTCAAATGTTCTTTTTTGAAGCACCTTTTTGAAGAACATGAAGGACTTTCTCAAAGTGTGCCTTTCAATGATGGCTGATGATTAGTTTTCTGAAGCCATTTGCTTAGACACAAGCGTGAAATTGAGCCTAAAGGCTTTTCAAAACCATTATCTATGTAAAATTGAATACTGTGTGAGGTTAAAAAAGGCACAGTGGCATTTATGCAGCTGCATGCCTGGGTCTGCGCATGTAGTATCTTTGAACTCTCAAGGGAAATTAAGTTGACATTAGACTGAGATTAGATTCTCTATTTTGCAACTTGCAAAAGAATGAAATTCCAAAGTGATAACTCTCACATGAGCAAGCATCAGTGTTTTTATTATCTATCAATTAAAATAGAGTTTGTTTTAGTCATTAAGGAAATTTAAGTAGTTGTAGATATTACTATGCAGCATTTGGGGTATTTTTAAACTTGACATTGTGTTGGTTTCGTCCCGTTGTTGTAGCTGGACCTGAGTGTATTATTTTTTCCAGCCATGCCACTGCTTCTTCTTAACAAGCTGGATGAAGAATGCTTCCTTTCAAAACAGGAAGGTTAATTTAGAATTATCATCTTTGAAAAAAACAATTTCATGTCCTAGTGTGTGAGAAGTTTTTATTGTAAATACTCACAAACATAAGTCAGAATAATCTGCATATGGTCGTCATTTCGAAATTGTGACAGTCAAGTCAAGTAAAACTCCACACAGAAGACAATATGTGCAACTTTAATTTCCTCCAAAATGTCACAAGAAGTCAAACAAACACGACATTAGTTATTTCTGCAGAAGACAACAGCATGTTTTTTTCAAGACCCAGGAATGGAATAAATAAGTTCTTAGGGCAACACCTAAAAAAATATTAACACTAATAGTGTCTGTCTCAAATATAAGCTGGCCTTTCTTTGCTCATTTTTATCTGCCTGACAAATACAGGTCAGATAAACGAAGGTGTGAATTTAGACTTTTTGATCAACAGCTATCACAGCACATAACAGATCAATTTTTATTTAAAATTCATTGAAACAATTAAAATCAGTCATGCTAAACGTAATAAATGCTATTTATTTACAACAATTATTCTATTTTCAAGACCAAAACTTTGAAATTCTTAATGTAAATTAGCATTTTCACTGCTGGGAGGATTTGTAGAAACTAGGGTAGTTTACTGCGATATTTTTCTCCTCTTTGCGTCTTCCCTGAGACAGCCAGGGCCGAATAAGACAAAAATGGATAGATGTCCATCCTGTTTATGCTTGTTTCTAGTTTCTAATTACTGTTAACTTAAAATTACTGGAGATTACCTGGAGTCTTTGTTGTTCCAGCAAAGAATGGGTGCTGGTCTCCCCCATGGTGTAGAGCTAAAGCTGGATAGCAGGAATGGAAATGTGTCATACGCTTCATCTTTTGAAGCAGAAAGTAGAAGAATCCCTGGCTTTTTTTCTAAGGAGTTTCAAGCCTGTGAAGAAAATAGCTCCAAAAATACACATTAAAAAGTCATGTTTACCTCGAACAGATGATAAGTTCATAAGGAGACATTTGCTTTGAACTGTTAGATGCATGCACTTTTGTTGTGAAAATATTTTATTCCTGTTTAGCTGAATTCGCAAAGTATTCAGTGTATAATCTAAATCAGATTTGTTCCAACTGTCCCAGGAAAACCGTTCCTTGATTTTGTAGTAACACATTTTTATAGTCTGATTTTTCAAATTGGACTGACAGAAATAAAAATCGCTGATTATTATGATGAGAATGCAAGCAGCCTCTTTAGCTCAGATACTCTTTCTAAATATGTTTTTCTCTTTGCAGCAGTCTGCTTTACTTTTCCATGAAAACTTTCAGTTTTCTGCAATATTTTGCTTTTATTGTTACAAGTAGAATAATGACAGCTCCTATCTATTCCACATAACACACTTCAAAACATCCATTCTGGAAGTTAGAGTTCAAGCTAATAATACAACATGAGATTAAATCTTTAATAGGACTTTGACGGAACAAGCTAATCTTAACTTCCTTAACTTCCATCGAGGAGTAGCAGCATGATGCCCATCTTGAACTCGTAAATTTAAATGTCCAAATATGACTTGCTTAATTTCAATTAACTGGGCAGTGTTCTTGGTAAGAGCAAAGAATAGACAGGCAAAGGGATTAAAACAAGCAGAGGGGATATTGCCAGGCCAAGACGATCTGAAAAAGCCACTGACCAAAGGCTGTTGCTGTATAATAGTTTCATGACTGTCGTGACATGAAAACAGCTCAATTTACAGACAGCAGAGATGACACTGCACAGCCACAACCGCTGGTAAACACCGTCAGTCCACCTCACCTGCCCCTGCTGCTCCTCTTTAAGGAAGCTGGACAAACAGACCTCGAACCCAGGGACTCTATTCCTGCCCGTGTTGATTCCTGGTTTGAACTTCCTCCAGCTCTCTTTGGTTATGCTCTGCGTCCATGAAGTCTCTGTTTCAATTACTTTAAAATTTTGAGTTGTAGTTCAGGTGCTATTTGAGCTGAGATGCTAATCAGATGCTCCTAGTTGTAAAAACAATGTCTTGCTGTCACAACTCCACAGTTACACATCATAACATCTCTCTGAAACTAAAAAAGTAAGAGCAACAATCCTGTACAGCATCCAAAACCAGAAGTAACCATTGTCCTGACATGCAATGCCTCAACCCCCAAAATTTTGAATGGATGTCTACAAAATAAACAAAAAAGAACTAATAAAACAGAGCTACTCAAAAAATGCTTCCGCCTTGAGTGGTGCAATTCTAAAACTTTGACTTTTTTTTCTTCTAAACTTTTAAATTCAACCTGTCAATCTGCATTTTTAGTCATTTAAGTTCAGGTTTAAGTTATTGCTGCCTATTACTGAGACACAGCGGATCGAGAGTTGCTATTATTCTTCCATTAATCGCAAAGAAACGTATATAAACATTTAACATCACTTTTGTCCACCAAAGTTCTTCATATCAAATGAATACAGATAATAAATATATTTAATATGCATTTAAGAAATTCTTTAGTTATTTCCCAGCTTTTGCTTGATCCTGTTGAAAAGTCTTTCTTATTTTTATCCCTGGATGGCATTTCTTTATGTCCAAATTGCAACTCGATACTGCCTGCATCCTTCTTTGGATTTTACAACTAAATCCATAACACATCGTTTTAATTCCCTGTGACAATGCTGCTGAAAATTTGTTTTAATCAACATTTCTTTCACTAGATAACACAAACATTTATATGAGTTAAGTAGATCATTTTAATCCTAAACAAGACGTTGAATATCAGTCCACAAATCAAGCTAGAAATATTTTCCTGATCCCCTGTGAAAACAACTGTGAATTCCTGTTTCTTCCTTTCTGGGTCTCGATTAGGCAGAATTTACATACCTTTAAATTTATCTCCTTACCTCATGCTATTTTTCCGGCTCACTAATTATTAAGCATCTGTGAGTTTTCACTTTTTCTAGCTGGTGTAATGATTTATTAATGGTGACCATTTGCTGTATCACCCAGTTCGTCTGCGTCCATTTAGAATATGAACAAGGACAAATGACACACCGACTTTTAATTATCCTGAAAAAATGTCAAAATTAACATTATTCTTATTCCTGTTGAAACATGATGTAGGTACTTAAACTTCAACGAATGGAGTTATGTTAAGTGTTCATTCATATTTAGCTTTTTCTCCTATGCTCCCCCTCATCACCATCCTGAACTTTGCCATAAGTCTATTATTACCCACCATGTGACCTTGATGGTTATATCAACGTAAATGTATTATTATTTTTTTTCACTCAGTTTTACCTCTGCTTCCCTCACCTCACTCATTCACTAACTATTGAGGCTCAAAGCTTCTTGGAAACAAAGTACATTGTTT
Source organism: Xiphophorus hellerii (assembly GCF_003331165.1). Classification (NCBI taxonomy): domain Eukaryota; kingdom Metazoa; phylum Chordata; class Actinopteri; order Cyprinodontiformes; family Poeciliidae; genus Xiphophorus; species Xiphophorus hellerii. Next base: position 21,294,241 of record NC_045683.1, on the reverse strand, counting down.
GTGCTGATTAAAAACATGTGCTGACAAGATTCAAGTCTTTTAAAAATATTTTAAGGATGTTGTAAATACTAATTATACCACATTTCTCAGATGTTTGGCTTTTGGTTTTTGTTTGCATGTGATCATTCTCCTTGTGGGCAATTTATGTTCCACTGCTCATTCTTCTTGTTTACATTATTGTCTAGAAGATTTAGCCACATTAGTTTATTTCTTTATGTTTAGTTTCTTAGCTTAGCTTGGTCAATTAAACAAGAAACATTGTACGTTTAAGGAGCTGGTGTTTGTCGTCATTGCTCAAAGATGAGTATCTCAATTAAATTCTGAAATGCTTGTCTGACTCTCCTCCAGTACAATTGCGTTGACCTGCATTATTCTTCTTATTAATAAGAAAGCATCACTGCCAATCTTTTCAAAAAGCTATGTCTCTATTGTAACTAGAAAACAGAGACAGAGCTTGCTCTTATGTGGTCCAGTTGCTAATCAATGGCCAGTTAGTAAACTGGTTTGGAAATCTGATGTACAAGGTTGCAGAGCTCCTGAAAGTGGAATTTGGTGAAGGTCAGTAATTACTGGCATGTATAAGACTGGATTTTCATTGGTGGGAATGAGGCATCAGCAAACACTGTACATCCATAGACATCTTTACTGTAGCCATTTTAAGTTGGACAGTCACAGCCTTTATTTGACCCATAAAAATGTTGAAGATGT